>NC_072385.2:12819230-13444230 GCF_028885625.2 Pongo pygmaeus
ATGGAATATGGAATGGAATGTCATTCAATGTGGAATGGAATGTGGAAAAGAGAAGAATGGAATATGGAATAGAATGGAATGTATTGTGGAATGAAATAGAATGGAATGTGGAATGTAATGGAATGGAATGTGGAATTGAATGGAATGGTATGGAATGTGGAATGGAATGCACTGGAATACGGAATGAAATGTGGAATGGAATGGAATGGAAAATGGAATGGAAAGTGTAATGGAAACTGCAAAGGAACTTGGAATGGAAGATGTAATGGAATGAGTAATGGAATGGAATGGAATGTGGAATGGAATGGAATGGAATGTGGAATGGGATGGAATGGAATGTGGAATTCAAAGAAACGGAATGGAATATGGAATGGAATGGACTGGAATGGAATGGAATGAAATGTGGGATGGCATGGAATGGAATGTGGAATTCAATATTTAATGGAATGGGAAGAAATTTGGAATGGAATGTGGAATAGAATGAAATGGAATGTGGAATGGAATGGAATGGGATGGAATGTGGAATGGAGTAGAATGGAATGGAATGGAAGGAGGAATGCAATGGAATGGAATGGTATGGAAGGTGGAATGGAAAGTGGAATGGAATGGGATGAAACGTGGAATGGAATGGAATGTGGAATGGAAAGAAACTGAATGTGGACTGTAATGTAATGGAATGTGGAATGGAATGTGGAATGGAAACTGGAGTGGAATGGAATGGAATGTGGAACGGAAGGTGGAATGGAATTGATTAGAATGTAGAATGGAATGTGGAATGCAATGGAATGTGGAATGGAGTGGAATGGAATGTGGAATGGAATGTTTAATGGAATTTGATGGAATGTGGAATGGAATGTGGAATGGAATGGACGGAAACGTGGAATGGAATGTAGAATGGAATGGGCTAGAATGTGGAATTGAATGTGGAATGGAATGTGGAATAGAATTGAATGCAATGTGGAATGGAATGGAATGGAATGCGGAATGTAGTGTAATGGAATATGGAATTGAAAGGAAAGTAATGTGGAATGGAACAGAAAGGAATGTAGCATGAAATCGAATCGAAAGGAATGGAATATGGAATGAAATTTAATGCAACGTTGTATGGAATGGGGAATGGAAAGTGGAATGGAATTGAACGGAATCTGGAATGGAATGTATAATAGAATGGAACAGAATGTGGAATGGAATGGAATGGAACGTGCAATGCAATGGAATAGAATGGCATGGAAGGTGGAATGGACTGGATTGGAGTATGGAATGGAGTGGAATCCAATATGGAATGGAATGGAATGTTTAATGGAATGGAATGGAAAGGAATGGAAACAGGAATTGAATGGAATGTGGAATGGAATGTGGAATGGAATGTAGAATGGAATGTGGAAAGGAATGGAATGTGGAATGTAACGTGGGAAGGAATGTGGAATGAAATGAGAAATGTAAAGGAATGGAATGTGTAATGGTATGCGGAATGGAACGGATTAAAATGAGGAATGGAATGTGGAATGGAAAGTAATGGAATGGAATGTGGAAGGGTGTGTGGAAAGCAATGTGGAATGGAATGAGAAATGGAAAGTAATGGAATGTGGAAAGGTATGTGGAATGGAATGGATTGAAATGTGGAATGGAATGTGGAATGGAATGGAATGTAATGGAATGTGGAAGGGAATAGAATGTTGAATGTAATGTGGAATGAAATGGGATGGAATTTGGAGTGGAATATGGAAAGGTATGGAATGGAATGGAATGTGGAATGTAATGTAATGTAATGAAATGCGGAACGGAATGGAATGTGGAATGGAAAGGAATGGAATGTGGAATGGAATGTAGAAGTTATTGCAATGCAATGTGGATCGGAATGGAATGGAATGTGGAATGGAATGGAATGTGGAATGGAATGGAAAGGAAAGTGTAATGGAATGGAATGGAATGTGGAATGGAATGGAATATGGAACAGAATGGAACAGAAGGTAATGTGGAATGGAATGTGGAGAGGAATGTGGAATGGAATGAAATGGAATGTGGAATGGAACGTGGAATGAAATGGAAAGCAATGTGGAATGGAATGGGGAATGGAATGTAATGCAATGAGGAATGCAATGTGGGATGGATTTGAATGTGGAATGGAATTTGGAATGGAATGGAATGGAATGAGAAATGGAATGTGGCATTGAATGGAATGGAATGTGGAATGGAACGTGGAAAGGAACGTGGAATGGAATGTTGAATGGAATGTCAAATGGAAAGTAATGGAAAGTGGAATGGAATGAGGAATAGAGCTTGGAATGGAATGTGGAATGAAATTTGGAATGGAACGGAATGGAATGTGGAAAACAATGTGGAATGGAATGGTACGTAATGTGCAGTTAAATGAAATCTAGTGTGAAATGGAATGTGGAATGCAATGGGATGGAATGTGGAGTGGAATGTGGAATGGAACGTGGAATAGAATATAACGTGGAATGGAATGCAATGAAATGGAATGTGGAACGGTATTGAATGGAATGGAATGGAATGAGGAATGGAATGGAAAGGAATGGAATGGAATGTGGAATCGAATGTGCAATGGAATGTAATGGAAAGTGGATTGGAATGTGGAATCATATGTGGAATGCAATGGAATGGAAAATGGGGAGGAATGTGGAAAGGAAGGTGGAATAGAATATAACGAGGAATGGACTGGAATGTGGATTGTAATGTGGAACGGAATGGAATGGAATGTGGAATGCAATGGAATGGAATGTGGAATTCAATGGAATGGAATAGCTGTGGAATGGAATGGACTGGAATGGTGTGGAATGGAATGTGGAAAGTAATGGAATGCAATGTGGAATGGAATATGTAATGGAAAGGGATAAAATGTCGAATGGAATGTGGGATAGAACGCAAAGGAATGTGGAAAGAAATGTGTAAAGGAATGGAATGTACAAAGCAATGGAATGGAATGTGGAAGGTAATGTGGAATGGAATGGAATGGAATGGAATGGAATGAGGAATGGATTGGAATGGATTGTGGAATGGAAGGGATAAGAACGGAATGTGGAATGGAATGTGAAATTGAAATGAATGGAATGTGGAATGTAATGGAATGCAATCTGGAATGGAATGCACTGGAATGTGGAATGGAATGGAATGTAAAATGGAATGGAATGGAATGTGGAATGTGAAATGGAATGTGGAATTAAAACTGAAACATAATGCGGAATGGAAAGTGGAATGGAATGCGGAATGTAACATGAAATGGAATGTGGAATGGAATGTGAAATAGAATGTAGAATCGATTGTGGAATGGAATGAAATGGAACATGCAGTAGAATGGAATGGAAAGTGGAATGGAATGGAATGGAAAGTGGGATTGACTGGAATGGAAAGTGGAAAGGAATGGAATGGAATGTGGTACTGAATGGAATGGAATTCACAATGGAATCGAATTGAATGGTTTGAAATGTGGAATGGAATGGAATGGAAAGTTTAATGGAATGTGGAATGGAATGGAATGGAACGTGGACTGCAACGTAGAACGCAACGTGGAATGGAAAGTGCAATGCAACGTGAAAGGGAACGTGGAATGTAATGTGTAATGCAATGGAATGGACTGTAGAATGGAAGGGAACGGAATGCGGAAAGGAATGTGGAATGGAACGTGGAATGGAAAGTGGAGTGGAATGGAATGGAACGTGGAATGGAATGGAATGGAAAGTGGAATGGAATGGAATGGAGTGTGGATTGGAAGGAACTGGAATGCGGAATGGAATGTGGAATGCAATGGAATGGAATGTGGAATGGAATGTGGAATGGAACGTAATGCAGTGGAATGTGGAATGGAATTGAATGGAATGTGGAATTGACAGGAACGGAATGTGGAATTAAAAGTGGAGGAACTGGAATGCGGAATGGAATGTGGAGTGGAATGGAATGGAATGTGGAATGGAACGCAATGCAGTGGAATGTGGAATGGAATTGAATGGAATGTGGAATTGACAGGAATGGAATGTGGAATGGAATGGAACGGATCATGGAAAGGAATGTGGAATTGAATATGGAATGGTGTGTGAAAAGGAATGTGGAATGGATTGTGGAATGGAATGAAATAGAAAGTGGAAGGGAATGGAATGTAATGAGGAATGGAATGGCATTGAACGTGGAATAGAACGTGGAACGGAATGCAATGGAAAGTGGAATGGAATGGACTGGAATGTGGAGAGGAATGGAATGGAATGTGGAACGGATTGGAATGGAATGTGAAATGCAATTTGGAATGGAATGCAATGTAATGGGATGTGCAATGGAATGGAATGGAATGGTATGGAATATGGAATGGAATGGAAGGGAATGTGGAGCGCAATGGAAGGGAAGGGAATGTGGAAAGGAAAGTGGAATGGAACGTGGAATGGAAAGTGCAATGGAACATGGAATGGAATGAGTAATGGCATGGAATGGAATGTTTAACGAAAGGGAATGGAATGCGGAATGGAATGTGGAATGGAATGTGGAATGGAAAGTGGAATGGAATGGAATGAACGTGAAATGGAATGGAATGGAACGTGTAATGGAATGGAATGGCATGTGTAAAGGAAGGGACTGGAATGCAGAATGTAATGTGCAATGGAATATGGAATGGAATGTGGAGTGCAATGGAATTGAACGTGGAATGGAATGAAATGCAATGTGGAATGGAATGGAATGTGGAATGGAATGGAATGGAATGCGGAATGGAATGGAATGGAATGTGGAACTGAATGGAATGGAGTGAAATGTGGAAAGAAATTTAATGGATCGTGGAATGGAATGAGGAATTGAATGTGTAATGGAATGTGAAATGGAATGTGGAATGTAATGTGGAATGGAATGTGGAATTAAATGGAATGTGTTATGCAATGCAATGGAATGTGGAATGGAAAGGAATGTGGAATGCAATGGAATGGAATATGGATGGAATGGAAAGGAATGTGGGATGGAATGGAATGTGGAATGGAATTGAAAGTTCAGTGGAATGGAATGTGGAATGGAATGGAATGGAATGCAATGGAGTGTGAAATGGAATGTGCAATGGAAGGTGACATGGAATGTGGAATAGAATGTGGAATGGAATGTGGAATGGAATGAAATGGAAAGTGGAATGGGATGAAAAGTGAAAAGGAATGGAATGGTACGTGGAAGGGAACGTTGAATTGAGTGGAATGGAACGTTGAATTGAATGGAATGGAAAGTGGAATGGAATGGAATGGTACGTGGAATGCAACACGGAATGCAACGAGCAATGGAATTGAATGGAATGTGGAATGGAACGGAATGGAAGGTAGAATGGGATGCGGAATGGAATGTGGAATGGAATGTTTAATGGATTGCAATGGAATGTAGCATGGAATATGCAATGGAATGGAATGGAATGTGCAATGGAATGTGGAATGGAATGTGGAATGCAATGTGGAATGGAATTGAATGCAATGTGGAATGCAAAGTGAAATGGAATGGAATGGAATGTGGAACGGAATGAAATGTGAAATGGAATGGAATGGAATGTGGAATGGAATGCAATGGAATGTGGAATTGAATGTGTAATTGAACGTGGTGTGCAAAGGCAGGGAATGTAGAATGGAATGGAATGGAATGGAACGTGGACTGGAACGTGGAATGTAATGGAATGGATCGTTGAATGAAATGTGGAGTGGATTGGATCGTGGAATGGAACGCGGAATGGATTGGAATGGAAATTGGAACGGAATGTGGAATGGAATGCGGAAAGCAACGTGGAGTGGCATATGGAATGGAATGGAATGGAATGTGGAATGTAAAGAATGAAACGTAGAATGGAACGTGGAATGGAAAGTGGAATGGAATGGAATGGAATGTGGAATGTAATGTGGAACGGATTGAATGGAACGTGGAATGGAGTGGAATGGAATATGGAATGAAATGTGGAATGGAATGTGGAAAGTAGAATGGAAAGTGGAATGGAACGTGGAAAGGCAAGTGGAAGGGAATGTGAAATGGAATGTGTAATAGAATAGTGACAATAACGTGGAATTTAACGTGGAATGGAATGGAATGGAATGTGGAAAGGAATGGAATGGAATGTGGAAGGGAATGTGGAATGGAATGGAATGGAATGTGAAATGGAACGGAATGGAACGTCAAATGGAATGTGGAATGGAATGTGGAATGGAATGGGCTGCAATGTGGAATGAAATGTGGAATGGAATGCGGAATGAAACGTGAAGTGTAAAGGAATAGAATGTGGGATGGAATGTGGAGTAGAGTGTCTAATGAAATGTGGAACGTAACGGAATGGAATGTGGAATGGAAGGTGGAATGCAACGTAAAATGGAATGGAATGGAATGTGGAATGGAACGTGGAATGGAAAGTGTAAAGGATTGGAATGTGGAAACGAATGGAGTGGAATGGAATGTTGAATGGAATGGAATGGAATGTGCAATGGAATGTGGAATGGAATGGAAAGGAATCTGCAATGGAATGTGAAAAAGAATGGAATGGAATGTGGAATGCAATGGAATGGAATGTGGATTGGATCGTGGAATGGAAAGTGGAATGGAAAGTCAAATGGAGTGGAATGGAATGTGGAATGGAAGGGAATGGAATGTGGATTGGAATGTGGAATGGAATGTAATAGAATGTGGAAGGGGAAGTGAAATACAATGTGGAATGTAATGTCGAATGGAATGTGAAATGGAAAGTCGAATGGAATGTGGAATGGAATGGAATAGAATGTGGAAGGGATTGGAATGGAGTGAGGAATAGAAGGTGGAATGGAATGTGGAATGGAACGTGGAATGGGTCGTGGAATGAAATGGAGTGGAATGTGGAATGGAACTTGGAATTGTAGGGAATAGAACACGAAATGGAACTTGGTATGGAATGTGGAATGGAACGTGGAATGGAATGTGGAAGGGAGTATGGAATGGAAAGTTTAATGGAATGGAAAGGAACATGGACTGGAATGAGATGGAATGTGTAATGGAATGGAATGGAATGTACAAGGGAATGGAATGAAAAGTGGAAAGGAATTGCATGGCACGTGGAATAGAATGTGGAAGGGAAGGTGGAATGGAATCAGGAATGTAATTGAATCGAATGTGAAATGGTATGGAATGGAAAGTGGAATAAAACGGAATGGAAAGGAATGTGGAAAGGAATGGAATGGAATAGAAAGTGGAACAAAATGGAAAGGAATGGAATTGAATGCAGAATGGAATGGAATGAAATGTGGAATGCAATGTAGTGGAATTGAATGTGAAATTGAATGGAATGGTATATGGAAGAAACGGAACGGAATGTGGAATGGAATGGAATGCAATGTGGAATGGAATGGAAAGGAATGTGGAACGGAATGCAGAATGGAATGTGGTATGAAATGGAATGGAATGTGGAATGAAATGGAATGGAATGTGGAATAGAATGGAATGGAATGCAATCAGGAATCGATGGGGAGTAAAATGGAATGGAATGTGGAATGGATTGGAATTTAATGTGAAATCGAATGGAACTGAATGGAATAGAATGTGAAAGGGAATTTGGAACGGAATGTGAAATGGAATGGAATGGAATGTGTAATGGAATGTGTAATGGAATAGAATGGAATGTGGAATGGAATGTGTAATACAATGTGGAATGGAATGGAACGGAATGTGAAATGGAATCTCGAATGGAATGTGTTATGGAATGGATTGGAATGTGGAGTGGAATGATGAAGGAATGGAATGGAATGGGAATGGAAAGTGGAATGAAATGGAATGAAACACGTAATGGAATGTGGAATTGAATGGAATGGAATGAGGAATGGAACGTGGAATGGAATGGAGTGGAATGGAATGTGGAATGGATAGTGGAATGGAATGTGGAATGGAATGTGGTGTGTCACGTGGAATGGAAGGGATTGCAATGTGGAATGGAATGTGGAATGGAATGTGAAATGGAAAATGGAATGGAATGCAATGTGGAATCCAACTTGGAATGAAATGGAATGGAGCATGGAATGGATCGTGGAATGAAACGTGGAATGGAATGTGGAATGGAAAATGGAAAGGAATGGAATGGAATGTGGAACGGAAACCGGAATGGAATGGAATGGAACGTGGATTGGAATGCGGAAAAGAACGTGGAATGGAATGGAATGGATTGTGCAATGGAACGTGGTATGGAATGGAATGGAAAGTGGAATGGAATTTGGAAGGCAACGTGGAATTGAACGTGGAATGTAATGTCGAATGCAGCGTGGAATGGAATGTGAAACTGAATGTGGAATGGAATGGAATGGAATGTGGAATGGAATGGAATGGAATGTGGAATGGAATGTGGAATGGAATGAAATGCAATGTGGTATAGAATGCGGAATGTAATGGAATGGAATGGTATGGAATGGGGAATTGAATGGAAGGTAACGTGGAATGGAACGTGGAATGAAATGGAATGGGGCGCACAATGGATCATGGAATAGAGCGAGGAATGGAATGTGGAAAGTAAAGTGGAATGGAATGGAATGGAATATGGAATGGAAAGCGGAATGGAATGGAATGGAACGTGGATTGGAATATGCAATGGAATGTGGAATAGAAAGTGAAATGGAATGTAATGGAAAGTGGAATGAAACGTGGAATGGAATGGAATGGAATGTGGAAACTAATATGGAATGGAACGTGGAATGGAATGGAATGGAACGTGGAATGGAATGTGGAATGGAAAGGAATGGCATGTGGAATGGAAAGTGGAAAGGAACATGGAATGGAATGGAAAGGAATGGGATGTGGAATGGAACGTGCAATGGAACGTGGAATGGAATGGAAAGGAATGTGGAATGAAACATGGAATGGAGTGGAATGGAATATGGAATGGAATGAAGAATGGAAAGTGGAATTTAACGTGTAAAGGAATGTGGAATGGAATGGAATGCAATGTGGTATGGAATGTGGAATCGAATGGAATGGAATGTGGAATGGAATGGAATGGAATGTGGAATGGAAGGGAAAGGAATGGAATGGATGTGGAAATGAATGGAAAGGTATGTGGAATGGAATGTGGAATGGAAGGGAAAGGAATGGAATGGAATGTGGAAATGAATGGAAAGGTATGTGGAATGGAATGGAATGGAAAGTGGAATGGAATGTGGAATGGAAAGTAATGTGAAATGGAATGTGGAATGGATTGGAAAGGAATGTGGCATGGAAAGGAATGTAATGTGGACTGGCATGGAATGGAATGGATATGAATGTGGAATGGAATGGAATGGAATGTAGAATGGAAAGGAATCGAATGTGGAATGGAATGGAATGGTATGGAATGTGGAATGGAAAAGAATGGAATGTGGGATGGAAAGGTATGGAATGTGGAATCGAAAGGAATGGAATGTGGAATAGAATGAAATGGTATGGAATGTGGAATGGAACGGAATGGAATGTGGAATGGAATGTGGAATTGAGTGGAATGCAATTTGGTTTAGAATGGAATGGAATGTGGAATGGAAGGTCGAATTGAATGTCGAATGTATTGTGGAATGGAAAGTAATGGAATGTGGAATGCAATGGAGTGCAATGTGGAATGGAATGGAATGCAATGTGGAATGGAGGGTGGAACAGAGTGGAATGGAATGTGGAATAGAATGTGGAATGGAAAGGAATGGAATCTGGAATGGAATGGAATGGAATGGAGTGGAATGGAACGTGAAATGCAACGTGAAATGGAACGTGGAATAGAATGAGGAATGAAATGGAAATGAATGTGGAATAGAAGGTAATGGAATGTGGAACTGAATGTGGAATGGAATGGAATGGAATGGAATGGAACCGAATGTGGAATGTTATGGGAAGAAACGTGGAAAGGAACGTGGAATTAAATGGAATGGAACGGGGAATGCAAAGTAGAAAGAACGTTGAAAGGAATGGAACGAAACGTGGAATGGAACTTGGAATGAAAGGTGGAATGTAAGCTGGAAATGAATGTGGAATGGAATGTAATGGAATGTGGAATGGAATAGAATGCAATGTGCAATAGAATAGAATGGAAAGGAATGTTGAATATAATTTGGAAGGGAATGGAAAGGAATCCAGGATGGAGTGGAATGGAATGGAACGGAATGGAATGCAATGGAACGTGGAATGGAAAGTGGAATGCAACGTGGAATGGAATGTGGAATGGAAAGGAATCGAATGTGTAAAGGAAGCGAATGGAATGTGGAATAGAATGTGTAATGTAATGGAATGGAATGGAATGGAATTTGGAATGGAATGTGTTGGAATGTGGAATGGAATGGAATGGTATGGAAAGTGGAAAGGAATGGAATGGAATATAATGAAATTTGGAACATAATGGATTGGAAAGTGGAATGGAATGGAATTGAATGTGTAATGGAATGGAATGAAGTGGAATGCGGAATGGTGTGGAATGCAATGCAGAACGGTATGGAATTGAATGTGGATTGGAATGGAATGCAATGGATTGGAATGTGGAATTGAAAGATATGGAAATTGGAATGGAACGGAATCAAATGTGGAATGGAATGGAATGGAATGGAATGGATTGGAAGGTTGAATGGATGTGAATTGGAATGTGGGATGGAAAGTGGAATGGAATGAAATGGAACATGGAATGGAATTGAATGGAACGTGGAATGGAATGGAATGGAATCTGGAATGGAATGTGGAATTGAAGGTGGAATGAAAGGTTGACTGGAATGTTGAATGGAATGGAATGTTAAATGGAATGGAATGGAACGTGGAAAGGCATGGAATAGAATGGAATATGGAATGTAACATGGAATGGAAAGAAACGGAAGGAGAAATGGAACAAGGAATGGAACCACTAATTCAATGTAGAATGGAACGTGGAAATTAATGGAATGGAACGTCAAATGGAAGGTAGAATTGAACGTTGAATGGAATGGAAAGGAATGTGGAATGGAATGTGGAATATAATGGAAATAAACGTGGAATGGAATGGGATGGAATGTGGTAAGGAAAGTGGAAAGGAATGAAATGGAATGTGGAATGGAATGTGCTATCGGAGGTGGAATGGAATTTAATGGAATGTGGAATGAAATGTGGAATGGAATGGAATGGAATATGAAAGGGAATGTGGAATGAAATGTGGAATGAAATAGAATGGAATGTGGAATGGAAAGTGGAATGGAATGTGGAATGGAATGTGGATTGTAATGGAATGGTACGTTGAAACGAATGGAATGGAATGTGGTATGCAATGGGGAAAGGAATGGATTGGAATGTGGAATGGAATGCGGTATGGGATGTGGAATGAAATGGAATTGGAATGTAGAATGTAATGTGGAACGGAATGGAATGGAATATGAAAGGGAATGTGGAAAGCAAAGTTGAATGGAATGTGAAATGAAATCGAATGGAATGTGGAAGGGAATGTGGAACTGAATGGAATGGAATGTGGAAGGCAATTAAATGGAATGTGGAATGGAATGTGGAATCGAATGTGGAATGGAACGGAATGGAATGTGGAATGGAATGTGGAATGCAATGCAATGGAATGTGGAATGGAATGTGGAATGGAACCTGGAATGGAACGTTGAATGGAATGGAATGAAATGTAACATGGAAAAGAAAGTGAAATGGAACATGGAATGGAATGTGGAATGTAAAGTGGAATGGAATGTGCAATGGAACATGGATTGGAACATAGAATGGAATGTGGAATGCAATGTGGAATGGAACGTGGAATGGAATGTGGAATGGAATGGGGAATGCAATGGAATGCAATTTGGAATGGAATGTGGAATGGAACGTGGAATGGAATGGAATGGAATGTGGAATGGAAAGTGGAAAGGAATGTGGATTGGAACGGAATGTAATGTGGAATGTAATGTGGAATGGAATGCGGAATGGAAGGTGGAATGGAATGTAATGGAATTGAATGGAATGGAATGGAATGGAATTGAATAGAATGGAATGGAATGGAATTGAATGGAATGGAATGTGGAATGGAATGTGGAATGGAACGGAATGGAACGTGGAAAGGGATGGAATGGAATGTGGAATGGAACTTGGGGTGGAATGGAATGGAACATGGAATGGAACATGGAATGGAACGTGGAATGGAATGTGCAATGGAACGTGGAATGGAACGTGGAATGGAAAGGAATGGAAAGTGTGGTGTAACGTGGAAAGGAATGGAATGGATCGTGAAATGGAATGTGGAATGGAAAGTGGAATGGAACGTTAAATGGAACATTGAATATACTGGATTGGAATGTGGAATGGAATGTGGAGTGTAAAGCAAGGCAATGTGGTAAGGAAAGTGGAGTGGAATGGAATGGAATTTGGAATGCTATGTGAAATTGAATGGAATGGAATCTGGAATGGAATGTAATGGAATGTGAAATGGAACGGAATGGAATGTGTAATGTAATGCAAGGCAATGTGGAATGGAAATTGAAATGGAATGGAATGGAATTTGGAATAGAATGTGAAATTGAAAGGAATGGAATGTGGAATGGAATGTAATGGAATGTGGAATGGAACAGAAAGGAATGTGGATTGGAATGTGGAATAGAAAGTTCAAAGGAATGGAATGGAGTGTGCAACGGAAAGTGGAATGGAATGGAGAGGAATGTGGAAAGGAATTTTGAATGGAAATTGGAATGGATCGTGGAATGGAATGTGGAATGCAACCTGGAATGAAACGTGTAATGGAATGTGGAATGGAATGGAAAGGAATGTGGAATAGAATGAAATTGAATGAGGGATGGAATGTGGAATAGAATATGGAATGGCAGAGAATGGAACGGAGAGGATTGTGGAAAGGAATGTGGACTGGAATGTGGAATGCAACGTGGAATGTAATGGAATGTGGAATAGAATGGAATGGAATGTGGAATGGAATGTAGTGCGTTGTGAAATACAATGTGCAATGGAATTTAATGGAATGTGGAATGGAATTAGGAATGGAATGTGGAAAGGAATGTGGAATGGAATGGAATGGAATGTGGAATGAAATGTGGTATTGAATGTGGAATGGAACGTGGAATGAAATGCGGAATGCAGTGTGCAATGGAACGTGGAATGAAATGGAACGAAATGTGGAATGGAATGTGGAAAGGAACGTGGAATTGAATGTGGAATGGAACGTGGAATGGAATGGAATAGAATGTGGAATGGAATGGAATGGAACGTGGAATCGAATATGTAATGGAAAGCGGAATGGAATGTGGAATGAAACTTGGAATGGAATGTACAACAGATTGTGTAATGGAAAGTGGAATGGAATGGAATGGAAGGTGGAATGGAACGTGGAATGCAATGGAAGGGAAAACGGAATGGAAAGTGGAATGGAATGAAAATGAATATGGAATGGAACGTGGAATGCAATGGAATGCAACGTGGAATGGAACATGGAATGGAACACGGAATGGAATGGAAAGGAATGGGAATGCAATGTGGAATGTAAATTGGAATGGAAAGTGGAATGGAATGGAATGGAATGGAATGTGGAATGAAATGTGGAATTGAATGTGGAACGGAACGTAGAATGGAACGTGGAATGGAAGGTGGAATGGAATGGAACGGAATGTAGAATGTAATGTGAAATGGAATGGAAAGGAGTGTGGAATGGAATTTGGAATGGAATGGAAGTTGAAATCGAATGTGGAAAGGAATGGAATGGAGAGGTTAGATGGAATGAAATGGAATGTTGAATGGAATGTGGACTACAATGAAATGCAATGTGGAATGGATTGGAATGGAATGCGGAATGGAATGGGGAATGCAATGGAATGGAATTTGGAATGGAATGTGGAATGGAATGTGGAATGGAATGGGGAATGCAATAGAATGGAATTTGGAATGGAATGTGGAATGGAACATGAAATGGAATGTGGAATGTAATGTGCAATGGAATGTGGAATGGAATGGAATGGAATGTGGAATGGAAAGTGGAAAGGAATGTGGAATGGAACGGAATGTAATGTGGAATGGAATGTGGAATGGAATGCGGAATGGAACGTGGAATGGAATGGAATGGAATTGAATGGAATGGATTGTGGAATGGAATGTGGAATGGAACGTGGAATGTAATGGAATGGAACGAGGAAAGTGATGGAATGGAATGTGGAATGGAACTTGGAGTGGAATGGAATGGAACATGGAATGGAACATGGAATGGAACGTGGAATGGAATGTGCAATGGAATTTGGAATGGCACGTGGAATGGAAAGGAATGTAAAGTGGGGGTGGAATGTGGAATGGATAGGAATGGAATGTGAAATAGAATGTGGAATAGACTGTGGAATGGAACGTGAAATGGATCTTTGAATGGATTGGATTGGAAAGTGAAATGGAAAGTGGAATGTAATGCAAGGCAATGTGGAAAGGAAAGATATGGAATTTGGAATGCAATGTGAAATTGAATGGAATGGAATATGGAATGGATTGTGGAATGGAATATAATGGAATGTGGAATGGAACGGAGTGGAATGCGGAATGTAATGCAAGGCAATGTGGAATGGAAAGTGGAATGGAATGGAATGGAATTTGGAATGGAATGTGAAATTCAAAGGAATGGAATGTGGAAAGGAATGTGGAATGGAATGTAATTGAAAGTGGAATGGAATGGAATGGAATGTGGAATTGAATGTGGAACAGAAAGTTTAATGGAATGGAATGGAATCTGCAACGGAACGTGGAATGGAATGGAGTGGAAAGTAGGATGGAATTTTAAATGGAAATTGGAATGGAATGTGGAATGCAACATGGAAAGAAACGTGGAATGGAATGTGGAATGGAATGGAGTGGAATACGGAATGGAATGAAATTGAATGAGGAATGGAATGTGGAATAGAATGTGGAATGGAACAGAATGGAACGGAATGGAATGTGGAAAGGAATGTGGAATGGATTGTGGAATGGAACGTGGAATGTAATGGAATGGACCTTGGAATGGAAAGTGGAAAGGAACATGAAATGGAATGTGGCATGGAACGTGGAATGGCATGGGCAATGGAATGTGGAATGGAACTTGGATTGTAACGGAATGGAAAGTGTAATGGAATGTGTAATGGAATGGAATGGAACGTGGAATGGAACGTGGAATGGAATGTGTAACGGAATGTCGAATATAATGGTATGTGGAATGGAATGGAATGGAAAGCAATAAATGAATGGAATGGAATGCGGAATTGAATGGAAAGGAATGTGTAATGGAATGGAATATGGAATGGAATGGCATGGAATGGAATGTGGAATGGAATGGAATAGAATAAAGTGGAATGCAATGTGGAATGGAATGGAATGTGGAATGGAATAAAATGTGGAATGGAATGAAATGGAATGGAATGTGGAATGGATTTGAATGGAAAGCGGAAAAGAATGGAATGGAATGGAGTGGAAGGTGAAATGGAATAGAATGGAAAGTGGAATGCAATAGAATGTGGAATCGAATGGAATGGAATGGAACAGGGAACGTTATTGAATGGAACATGGAATGGAATAGAATGGAAATTGGAATGCAATGGGAAGGATTGTGGAATGGAATGGAATGGAATGTCCAATGGAATGTGGAATAGAATGGAATAGAAGGTGGAACGGAATGAGGAATGGAATGGAAAGGAATGTGAAATGGAAACAAATGGAATGTGGAATTGAATGTGGAATGGAATGTGCAATGGAATGTGGGATGGAATGTGGAATGGAATTTGCAGTGGAATGTGGAATGAAATGTGGAATGGAAAGTGGAATGGAATGGAATGGAATGTAGATTGGAACGTGGAATGGAACGTGAAATGGAACATGGAATGGAACATGCAATGGAAAGTGGAATGGGATGTGCAATGGAATGTGGAATGGAAAGTGGAATGGAAAGAAATGTAACGTGGAATGGAATGTGAATTAAATGTAATGGAAAGTGGAATGGAACGTGTAAGAGAACACGGAAAAGAATGTGGAATGGAACGTGGAATGGAATGTGGAATGTAATGTGGAAGGGAAAGTGTCAAGGAATGGAATGGCATGGAATGGAATGTGCAATGGAAAGTGCAATGGTTCCTGTAATGGAACGTGGAATGGATTGTGAAATGGAACTGGAAGGGAATGTGGAATGTGGAATGGAATATGGAATGGAACGTGAAATTGAATGGATTGGAATGTTGAATGGAACGTGGAATGGAATTGAATGGAATGTGGAATGGAATGGAATATGGAATGAAATGGAATGGAATGTGGAATGGAAAGGCATGGAACATGGAATGGGACGTGGAATGGAACATGGAATTCAACGTGGAATGGAATGTCGAATCGAATGGAATGGAAAGTGAAATGGAATGGAAAGGAATGTGCAATGGAAAGGAATGGAATGTGGAATTGAACGTGGAATGGAAAATGGAATGGAATGGAATGGAATGGAACGTGGAACGGAATGTGGAATGGAATGGAATGGTACGTGGAATTGAATGGAATGGAACGTGGAATGGAATGTGGAATGGAATGGAATGCAACATGAAATTTAATGGAATGGAATGTGGAATGGAATGTGGAATGTAATGGAACTTGGGATGCAACGTGGAAAGGAAAGTGGCATGGATCATGGACGGGAAAGTGGAATGGAACGGAAAGGAATGTGGAATGGAATGGAATGGAATGGAATGTGGAATGGAAAAGAATGCAATCTGGAATGGGATATGGAATGCGTCGTGGAATGGAAAGGAATACAAACTGGAATGGGACGTGGAATGGAACATGGAATGCGACATGGAATGGAAAGTGGAATGGAATGTGGAATGGAATGGAATAGAATGGAATGGAATGTGGAATGCAATGGAATGAAAGGTGGAATGGAATGGAATGGATTGGAATAGAATGTGGAATGGAATGGAATGGATTGGAACGTGAAATATAATGTGGAACGGAATGTGAAATGGAATGTGGAATGGAATGTGCAACAGAATGAATTAGAACGTGGAATGGAATGGAGTGGAACGAAGAATGGAATGGAATGGAATGGAACATGGAATGGGATGTGGAATGGAGCAAAGAATGCAACGTGGAATGGAATGTGGTATGAAAAGTGGAATGGAACGTGGATTGGAGCATGGAATGGAACGTGGAATGGAATGTGGTATGAAAAGTGGAATGGGATGGAATGGAATGTGGAATGGAATGGGAAATGAATACAATGGAATGAGAACGGGATGTGCAATGGAATGGAATGGAATGTGGAATGGAAAGTGGAATGGAATGTGGAATGGAATGTGGAATGCAACGGAATAGAATGAGGAATGCGGTGTTGAATGGAATGTGGAACGGAACGTGGAATGGAATGTGGAATGGTATGTGTAGTTGAATGGAATGCAATGTGGAATAGAGTGGAATGGAATGTGGAATGCAATGGAATGCAATGTGGAATAGAACAGAATGGAAGAGAATGTGCAAGGGAAAGCGGAATGGGTTGTGGAATGCAATGGAATTGAATGAGGAATGGAATTGAACTTGGAATGGATTGGAATGGGATGTGGATTGTAATGGAATAGCCTGGAATGTGGAATGGAATGGAATGGAATGGAAAGTGGAATGGAATATAATGGAATGTGGAATGGAATGGAATGGAATATGGAATGGAATGGTATGTGGAATTGAATGGAAAGGAATGGAACGTTGAATGCAGTGGAAGGGAATGTAATGTGGAATTGAATGCAATTTAACTGGGAAAGGAATATGGAATGGAAAGTGGAATTTAATGTGGAATGGAATGAAATGAAATGTGGAATGGAATGGAATAGAATTTGGTATAGAATGGAATGGAATGGAATATGCAATGGAATGTGGAATGGAATGTGGAAAGGAATGGAATGGAACGTGGAATGGAATTGAAATTGGAATGGAATGGAATGGAATGTGGATTGGAATAGAATGGAATGGAATGTGGAATGCAATGGAATGGAATGGAAAGTGAAATGGAATTTGGAATGGAATGAGGAGTGGAATGAAATGCATTGTGGAATGTAATGGAATGTTAAATGGAATGGAATGGAATTGAAAGTGAAATAGAATTTGCAATGGAATGTGGAATGGAATGAAATGGAATGTGGAATAGAATAGAATGGAATGCAGAATGGAAAGTAGAATGCAATGGAACATGGAATGGAATGTGGAAAGCAATATGTAATGGAATGTGGAATGGAATGTAAAATGGAATGTGGAATGGAATATGGAATGAAGTGGAGTATGGAATGCGGAATGGAAAGGAATTGAATGTCCAATGGAATGTGGAATCCAATGGAATTCAATGCGGAATGGAATGTGGAATGGAATGGAAAGGAATGTGAAATTGAAAGAAATGGAATGTGGAATTGAATGTGAAATGGAATGGAATGGAATTGAATGTGAAATGGAATGGAATGGAATGTGGAATGGAATGTGCAAAGGAATGGGATGTAGTGGAATGTGGAATGGAATGGATTGCAATGTGGAATGGAATGTGGAACGGAATGGAATGGAATGGAATGGAGAGTGGAATGGAATGTATTGGAACGTATACTGGAATGGGAATGGAATGGAAGGCAATGTGGAATGGAATGGAAAGGAATGTGGAATGGAATGGAAAGGAATGCGGAATGGAATTGAATGGAAAGTGGAATTGAATGGAATTGAATGCAATGGAACGTGGAATTGAATGGAATTGAACGGGGAGTCGAATGTGTAATGGAATATGGAATGGAATGGAATGGAATGTGGAATAGAATAGAATGGAAGAGAATGTTCAAAGGAATGTGGAATGGATTGTGGAATGGAATGGAATGGAATGTGGAATGGAATTGAACTTGGATTGGAATGGAATGGAATGTGGATTGGAATGGAATGGAATGCAATATGGATTGGAATGGAATGGAAAGGAATGTGGAATGGAATGGAATGGAATGGAATGGAATGGAAAGTGAAACGGAATTTGGAATGGAATGTGAAATGGAATGATATGGAATGTGGAATGGAGTAAAATGGAATGTGGAATGGAAAGTGGAATGGAGTGGAACATGGAATGGAATGTGGAATTGAATGTGGAATGGAAAATGGAATAGAATATGGAACGAAATGTACTATGGAATGTGGAATGGAACGGAATGGAATGTGGAATGTAATGTGGAATGGAATGGGGAATGAAACGTGGAATGGAACGTGGAAAGGAAGGGAATGGAACGTGGAATGAAACGTGGAATGGAATGGAATAGAATGTGGAACGGAATCTGCAATGGATTGGAAAGGAATGTGGAATGGAAGGTGGAGATGAATGGAAAGGAATGTGGAATGGAATGCAGTGGAAGGTGCAAAGGAATGTGGAATGGAATGCAATGGAATGTGCAATGGAATGTGGAATGGAATGGAACGGAATGTGGAGTGGAATGAGGAATGGAATGGAATAGAATGTGGAATGGATTGTGGAATGGAAAGGACTGTAATGTGGAACGGAATGTGGAATGGAATGTGGAATGGAATGGAATGGAAAGTGGAATGGAATGTGCAATGGAATGGATTGCAAAGTGGAATGGAATGGAATTGATTGTGGAATATGTTGAAATGGAATGGAATGGAATGTGAATGTAATAGAGTGGAATGTGGAATGCAATGGAATGGAATGATATGAAGAATGGAATGGAATGTGCAAAAGAATGTGGAATTGAATGTGGAATGGAAAGCGGAATGGAATGGAATGTGAAATAAAGCAGAATGGAATGGAATGAAATGCGGAATGGAATGCAATAGAATGTGGAATGCAATGGAATGGAGTGAAATGTGGAATTGAATGGAATGGAAAGTGGAATGGAATTGAATGGAATGTGGAAGGAATGGAATGGAACGTGCAATGGAATATGGAATGGAATGAGGAATGGCATGTGGAATGAAATGTGGAATGAAATGGAATGGAATGTTGACTGTAATTGAATGGAATATGGAATAGAATGGAATGGAATGGAATGTGGAATGGAATGGAATGGAATGTAGAATGGAATGCAAAGGAATATTTAATGGAATGGGATGGAACGTGGAATAGAATGTGGAATGGAATGGAATGCAACGTGAAATGGAATGTGGAATGGAATGTGGAATGGATAGTGGAATGGAACGTGGAATGGAATGGAAAGGAACGTGGAATAGATTGGAATGGAACTTGGAATGTAATATGGAATGGAATGCGGAATGTGACGTGGAACGGAATGGAATGCAACTTGGAATGGAATGTGGGAGAATGTGGAATGGAATGGATTGGACTGTGAAACGGAATGAATTGGAAAGTGGAATGGAATGGAATGGAATGTGGAATGGAATGTGGAATGCTATGTGGAATGGATCGTTTAAAGGAATGGAATGGAATGTGGAATAGAATGGACTGGAATGAAATGTGGAATGGATCATGGAATGGAATGGAATGGAATGAGCAACGGAATGGAAAGGAAAGTGTAATGGTATGGAAGGGAAAGGAAAGGAAAATGACATAGAATGTGGAACGGAATGTGAAATGAAAAGTGGAATGGAATGTGGAACCGAATGAAATGGAACGTGGAAGACAATGGAATGGAATGTGGAATGGAATATGAAATACAACAGAATGTAATGAAGAATGGAATGTGGAATGGAATGTGGAAGGCAAAGTGGAATGGAATGGAATGGAATGTGGAATGGAACATGGAAGGAAATCGAATGGAACATGGGATGGAAAGTGGAATGGAATGTGGAATGGGATGTGGAATGCATTGTGGAATGGAATGGAATGGAATAGGGAATGGAACATGGAATGTAACATAATGGAACTTGGAATGAAATGTGGAATGGAACGTGGAATGGAAAGTTGAATGGAACGTGGATTTGAATAGGGAACGGAATGTGGAATAGAAAGTGGAAAGGAATGTAAAATGGAAATTTGAATGGAAAAGAATGGAATGTGGAAATTAATGGAATGGAATGGGGAATGGAATGGAATGGAAGTGGACCGGAATGTTATGCAATGGAATGGAATGTGGAACGGAAGTTGGAATGGAACGTGGAATGGAGTGGAAAGGAAAGTCGAATGGAACGTGGAATGGAAGGTGGAATGAAACGTGGAAAGGAATGGAATAGAAGGTGGAAAGGAATGTGGAATGGAATGTGCAATGGAATGTGGAATGGAATGGAGTGGAATGTGGAAAGGAATGTAATCGAAGGTGGAATGGAATGCGGAAGGGAATGGATTGGAATATGGAATGAAATTTGGAAAGCAATGAAACGGAATGTGGAAGGGAATGTGGAATCGAATGTGGAATTTAATGTGGAATGGAATGGAATGGAATGTGGAAAGGAATGTGTAATGGAATGGAATGGAATGTGGAAGGGAATGTGGAATGTTATGTGGAATGGAATGTGGAATAGAATGGAATGGAATGTGAAAGGGAATGTGGAATGGAATGCAGAAAGTAATGTGGAAAGCATTGGAAAGGATTGTGGAATGGAATGTCGAATGGAATGGAATGGAATGTGGAATGGAATCTGGAATGGAATGGAATGGACTGAGGAAGGGAATGTGGAATGGAATGTGGAATGTAATGTGGAATAGAATGCAATGGAAAGTGGAATGGGATGTGGAATGGAATGGAATGGAATGTCTAATGGAATGTGGAAAGGAATGGAATGGAATGTGGAATGCAATATGAAATAGAATGCGGAATTGAATGGAATGGAATTTTGAATTGAGTGTGGAATGGAGTGGAATGGAAAGTGGAAGGGAATATGGAATGGGGTGTGTAATGGGATGTGGAATGGAATGTGGAATGTAACGTGTAACTGAAAGTGGTATGGAATGGAATTTAATGTGGAATGGAATGTGGAATGGAATGGAATGGAATGTGGAATGGAATGGAATGGAATGTGGACTGTTATGTGGAATAGAATGTGTAATGGAATGTTCAATGGAAAGTGCTATGGAACAGAATGGAAAGAGGAATAAAATTTGGAATGGAATGTGGAATGTGTCATGGAATGGAATGGAATGTGGAATGGAACGTGGAATGGAATGGAATGAAACGTGCAATGGAAAGGGCAATGGAACGTGCAATGGACCGTGGAATGGAAAGTAAAGGAATGTGGAAAGGATTGCAGAATGGAATTTGAAATGGATCGTGGAATGCAATGGAAAGGAAAGTGGAATGGTATGTGGAATGGAATGTGGACGGGAACGTGGAATGGAATGGAATGGAATGGAATGTGAAATGAATGTGGAATGAAATGGAATGGAATGGAATTTGGAATGAAATGTGGTAAGGAATGTGTTATGGAATGTAGAATAGGACGGAATGGAATGTGGAATGGAATGTAAAATGGAATTGTGAATGGAATGGAATGGAATGTGGCATGGAAAGTGGAATGGAATGGAATGGAATGTGGAGTAGAATGTGGAACGCAATGGATTGGAAAGGGGAATGGAATGAATGCAATGGTAAGGAATATGGCAGGCAATGGAATGGAAAATGGAATGCAATGTAAAATGGAATGGTATGGAATGTGGAATGGAACACTGGAATGGAATGTGGAATGGATCGTGGAATTGAACGTTTAATGGAATGCAATGAAATGTGGAATGAAATGGAATGGAATATGGAAATGAATGTGGAGAGGAATGGAAGCAAATCTGGAACAGAATGTGGAATGGAATGGAATGGAATGCGGAATGGAATGGAATGGAAAGCTATGGAAAGTGGAATGGAATGGAATGCAATGTGGAATGGAGTGGAATGGAATATGGAATGGAACGTGGAATGGAATGTGGAATGTTGAATTTAATGTGGAATTTAATGTCGAATGTAAAGGAATGGAATGGAAGGGAATGTGGAATGGAATGTGGAATGGAATGTCGAATGGAATGTGGAATGGAAAGTGGAATGAAATGTGGAATGGAATGGAATGGAATGTGGAATGAAATGTAGAATGGAATGGATTGGAATATGGAATAGAATGGAAAGGAATGGAATGGAATGGAATGCGGAATGGAAGGTGGAATGGAATGTGGAATGGAATGTGGAATGGAATGTGGAATGAAATGTGGAATGGAATGGATTGGAATGTGGAATGGAATGCGGAATGGACTTTAACGGAATGTGGACTGGAAAGTGGAATGGAATGTGGAATGGATTGTGTAATGGAATGTGGAATTGAACGGAAAGGAAGGCAGATTGGAATGTGGAATGGAGTGCGGAATGGAAGTTGGAAAGGAATGCAATGGAATTTTGAATGGAAAGTGGAATGGAAAGTGGAATGGAATGGAATGGAACGTAGAATGCAACCTGGAATGGAACATGGAAAAGAATGTTGAATTCAACGTGGCATGGAATGTGGAATGGAATGTGCAATGGAACGGAACAGAATGTAGAAAGGAATGTGGAATTGAGTGTGGAATGGAACGTGGAATGTAATGGAATGGAATGTGGAAAGGAACATTCAATGGAACATGGAATGGAATGCAATGGAATGTGGAATCGAAAGTGGAATGGAATGGAATGGAATGGAAAGTGGAATGATATCTGGAATGGAATGTGGAATGCAATGAAATGAATTGTGGAATGAAATGTGTTTTGTAATGGAATGGAATGTGGAATGGAATGGACTGGAATGTGGAATGGAATGTGGAACAGAATTTAATGGAAAGTGGAATGGAACTTGGAATGGAATGGAATGAATTGTGGAAAGACATGTGTTTTGTAATGGAATGGAATGTGGAATGGAAAGGACTGGAATGTGGAATGGAATGTGGAATAGAATTTAATGGAAAGTGGAATGGAACGTGGAATGGAATGGAATGGAATGGAATGTGGAATGGAATGGAATGTGGAATGGAATGGAACAAAATGTGGAATGTAATGCTGATTGGAATGGAGTGGAATTTGGAATCTAACGGAATGGACTGCGGAATGGACTGTGGAATGGAATGTGGAATGGAATGGAATGGAATGTGGAATGGCATGTGAATTGGAATGCAATGGAATGTGGAATGGAAAGTGGAAAGAAATGCAATGGAATGAGAATGGAATGTGGAATTGAATGTGCAATGCAATTTGGAATGGAATGTGGAAAGGAATGTGGAATGGAGTGGAATGGACTTTGGAATGGATTGTGGAATGAACTGCAATGTGGAATGGACTGCAATGTGGAAAGGAATGTGGAACGGAATGTTTAATGGAAAGTGGAAAGGCATGGAGTGGAATGTGGAATGGAATGTGGAATGGAATGTGGAATGGAACGGAATACAAAGTGGAATGGAATGTGGAATGGAATGTGGAAAGGAAAGTTTAATGGAATGGAATGGATTGTGGAATGGAACGTGGAATGGAATGTGCAATGGAATGTCGAATGGAATGGAATGTAATATGAAATGGAATGCGGAATGGAACGGAATGGAACGGAATGTAATGTGGAATGGAATGTGGAATGGATGTGGAATGTAATGGAATGGAGTGTGGACTACAACGAGGAATGGAAGGGAGTGGAACGTGGAATGGAACGTGAAATGGAATGTGGAATGGAACGTATAATGGAATGTGGAATGGTGTGTGGAATGGAATGGAATGGAATCTGGTATGGAATGTGAAATGGAAATTGGAATGGAATGTTTAAAGGAGAGTGGATAGCAATGGAATGGAATGTGGACTGAAACGCGGAATGGAATGGAATGGAAGGTGGAATGGAACATGGAGTGGAAAGTGGAATGAAACGTGTAATGTAATGTGGAATGGAATGTTTAAAGGAATGGAATGGAATGTGGAATGGAATGTGGAATGGAATGTGGAATGGAATGTGGAATGGAATGGAATGGGATGTAGATTGAAATGTGGAATTGAATGCGTAATGGAATGTCGAATGGAGTGTGGAACGGAACATGGAATGGAACATGGAATGGAACGTGGAATGGGATGTTCAATGGAATATGGAATGGAAAGTTGAATGGAATGGAATGGATCCTGGAATTAAACCTGGAAAGTAATGTAATGGAATGTGCAATGGAACGTAGAATGGAACTTGGAATGGAATGTGGATTGGAACGTGGAATGTAATGTGGAATGGAATGTGGAATGGAATGTGGAGTGGAATGGAATGGAATGTAATCTGGAATGGAATGTGGAATTTAATGTGGAATGGAATGTGGAATGGAATGGAATGGGATGTAGTTTGAAATGTGGAATGGAATGCGTAATGGAATGTCGAGTGGAGTGTGGAATGGAACGTGGAATGGAACATGGAATGGAACGTGGAATGGGATGTTCAATGGAATATGGAATGGAATGTTGAATGGAATGGAATGGAACGTGGAATTGAACGTGGAAAGGAATGTAATGGAATGTGCAATGGAATGTAGAATGGAACGTGGAAAGGAATGTGGATTGGAACGTGGAATGTAATGTGGAATGGAATGTGGAATGGAATGTAGAGTGGAATGGAATGGAATGGAATGTGTAATGGAAAGTGCAATGAATGGTGGAATTGAATGTGGAATGGAATGTAGAATGGAATGTGGAAAGGAAAGTGGAATATAATGCAATGGAATGTGGACTGAAACGAGAAATGGAATAGAAACGAAGGTGGAATGAAACGTGTAATGGAATGTGGAAAGGAACGTGGAATGGAAAGTGGAATGGAATGTGGAATGGAATGGAGTGGAATCTGGAATGGAATGTGGAATGGAATGTGGGATGGAATGTGAAATGGAATGTGTAATGGAATGTGGAAAGGAAAGTGGAATGTAATGTAATGGAAGGTGGACTGAAAAGAGGAATGGAAAGGAATGGAAGGTGGAATGGAACGTGGAATGGACCATGGAATGGAATGTGGAATGGATGTGGAATGGAATGGAATAGAATCTGTAATGGAATGTGGAATGGAATGTGGAATGGAATGGAATGGGATGTAGAATGAAATGTGTAATGGAAAGTGGAATGGAAGGGAATCGGATGTAGAATGAAATGTGGAATTGAATGTGGAATGGAATGTGGAATGGAATGTCGCATGGAGTGTGTAATGGAATGTGGAATGGAGCGTAATGGAAAGTCGAATGGAACGTGGAATGGAATGTGGAACGGAACTAAAAAGGTAAGGGAATGGAATTTGGAATGGAACGTGGAATGGAATGGAGAAGAACATGGAAAGGAACGTGGAATGGAACGTGGAACACAATGGAATGGAAACTGGAATGTAATGTGGAATGGAATGTGGAAATGAATGCAATGTTGAAAAGAATGGAGTGGAAAATTTAATGGAATGCAAGGGAATGTGGAATGGAATGGAATGGAATGTGATATGGAATGAGGAATGGAATGTGTAATGGAATGGAATGGAAAGTGGAATACAATGGAATGAAACGTGGATTGGAATGTGGAATGGAATGGAATGGAATGTGAAATGGAATTGAATGGAAGGTGGAATGAAATAGAAATGAATGTGGAATGAAATTGAATGGAGTGCAACGGAATGTGGAGTGGAATGTGGAATCGAATGGAATGGAGTTTGGAATGGATTTTGGAATGGAATAGAATGGAATGTGGCATGGAATGTGGAATGGAATGGAATGGAATGTGGAATGGAAAGTGGAATGGATTGGAATGGAATGTGGAATGCAATGTGGAATGGAATGTGGAATGGAACGTAATGTAACATGCAATGGACTGTGGAATGGAATGCGGAAATGTAAGTGGAAGGGAATGGAAAGGAACGTGGAATGGAACGAGGAATGCAATGGAATGGGATGTTGAATGAAATGGAATGGAATGTTGAAAGGAATGTGGAATGAATTTGAAAGGAATATGAAATGGAATATGTAATGGAATGGAATGGAACGTGGAAACTAACATGAAATGGAATGGAATGAAAGGTGGAATGGAATGTGGAATATAATGTGGAATGGAATGTGGAATGGAATGGACTGGAATGTGGAATGCAATGGAGAAGAATGTTGAAAGGAATGTGGAATGGAATGCAATGGAATGAGGAATGGAACATAATGTAATGTGGAATGGAATGAGAAATGGAACGTGGAATGGAACGGAATGCAATGTGGAATGGAGTGTGGAATGGAATGGAATGGAATGTTGAATGGAATGGAACGGAATGTGGAATGGAATGTGCAATGGAATCTGGAATGGAAAGCAAAGCAATGTGGAATGGAATGAGGAATGGAATGTGGAATGGAAAGGAATGTAATGTGGAATGGAATGTGGAAAGGAAAGTGGAATTTAACAGAATGGAATGTGGAATGGAACGTGCATTGGAATGGAATGTGGAATGGAATGTGGCAACGAATGTGTAATCGATTGGAATGGAGTGTGGAATCGAATGGAAGGGAATGTGGAATGAAACGGAATAGAACGTGGAATACAATATGGAATGGAATGTGGAATGGAATGTGAAATGGAACGGAATGGAATGGAATGTGGAATGGAATGGAATGCCATGTGGAATGGAATGGAATGGAATTGAATGGAATAGAATGGAACTTGGAATGGAACGTGGAATGGAAAGTGGAATGGAATGTGGAATGGAATGGAATGGAATGTGGAATGGAATGTAGAATGAAATGGAATGGAAAGCGGAATGGAATGTGGAATGAAACGTGCAAAGGAAGGTGGAATAGAACGTCGAATGTAATGGAATGGATTGTGGAATGGAGAGGAATGGAATGTGGAATGGAACGTCGAATTGAATGGAATGGAATGCAATGGAATGTGGAATGGAATGTGTAATGCAATGTGGAATGGAATGTGGAATGGAATGTGAAATGGAATGTGGAAAGTAATGTGGAATGGAATGGAATGGACTTTGGAATCGAATGTGGAATGGAATGGAATGGAATGTGCAATGGAACGTGGGATGGAATGGAATGGAATGTGAAATGGATCTTGGAATGGTTTGGAACAGAACGCGCAATGGAATATGGAATGGAACGTGGAATGTACTGTGGAATGGAAGTTGGAAAGGAATGTGCAATGGAATGTGGAATGGAAAGTGGAATGGAATGGAATGGAATATGGAATGGAACGTGGAACAGAATGGAATGCCCCGTGGAATGGAATGTGGAATGGAACATGGAATGGAATGGAATGGAACGTGGAATGGAATGTGATAGAATGTGGAGTGGAATGGAATGGAATGGGGAATGGAATGTGAAATGGAATGTGGAATGGAATGTGGAATAGAATGAGAAATGGAACGTGGAATGTAATGGAATGGAACTTGTAATGGAAGGTGGAATGGAATGTAGAATTGAATGGAATGGCATGTGAAATGGAAAGTGGAATGGAATTCGGAATGGAATACAATGGAATGTGGAATGGAACGGAATGTTATGTGGAATGCATTGTGGAATGGACTGTGGAAGTGAGTGTCAAATGGACCGGTTTGGAATGTGCAATAGAACGTGTAATGGAGTGTCGAATGAAATATGGAATGGAACGGAATGGAATGTTGAATTGATTTTGGAATGTAACGTGCTTTGGAATGTGGAGTGGAATGTGGAATGGAATGGAAAGGTATGATGAATTTAATGTGGAAGGGAATTTGGAAGAGAATGGAATGGAATGTGGAATGGAATGGAATGGAGTGTGGAATGGAATGTGGAATGCAACGGAATGGAATCTGGAATGGAATGTGGAATGGAACGGAATGGAATCTGGAATGCAATGTGGAATGGAACAGAATGGAATGTGGAATTGAATGTGGAATGGAGTGTGGAATGGAATGTGGAATAGATTGGAATAGAATGAGGAATGGAAGGTGGAATGGAATGTGGAATGCAATGTGGAATGGAGTGTGGAATGGAGTGTCGAATGGAAAGTGGAATGGAACGGAATGGAGTTTGCAATGGAATGTGGAATGTAACTGAATGGCATGGGAAATGGAGTGTGGAATGGAGTATGGAATGGAATGTGGAGTGGAATGGAAAGGAAAGTGGAATGGAATGTGCAATGCACGATGGAATGGAAAGTGGAATGGGACGAAATGAAATGTGGAATTGAAGGTGGAATGGAGGGTGGAACGGAGTGTGGAACGAAATGTGGAATGGAAAGCAATGGAATGTGGAATGGAATGTGGAAAAAATGTGGAATGGAATGGACTAGATTGTGGAATGGAATGGAATGGAATGGTAAGGAGTTTGGAATGGAAAGGAATGGAATGTGGAATGAAACGTGGAGAGGAACATGGAAGGGAACGTCGAATGGGAACTGGAATGAAAGGTGGAATTGAATGGAAGGGAAAGTGTAATTTAATGTCGCATGGAATGGAATGGAAAGTGTAATGGAATGTGGGATGGAATGGAATGGAATGTGCAATGGAATGTGGAAAGGAACGTGGAATAGAATGTGGAATGCAATGTGGAATGGAATGTGAAATGTAATTGAATGGAATGTGGAATGGAATAGAATGGAATGTGGAATGCAATGGAATGGAATGGAATGTGAAATTGAATGAAATGGAATGTGGAATGGAATAGAATGGAACGTGGAATGCAATGTCGAATGGAATTTGGAATGGAAAGTGGAATGGAATGGAATGGAATGTAGAATGGAATGGAAAGGAATGTGGTTTGGAATGGAATGGAACGTGGAATAGAATGGAATGCAGTGGAATGTGTAATGGAATGTGTAATGGAATGGAATGGAAAGTGGGATGGAATGCAATGGAACGTGGAACGGAATGGAAAGGAATGTGTAACCGAATGGAACGTGGAATGGAATGCAATTGAATGTGGATTGGAATGGAACGGAATGTGTAATGGAATACAATGGAATGGAATGGAAAGTGAAATGGAATGAGAATGGAATGTGAAATGCAATGTGGAATGGAATGTGGAATGGAAAGTGGAATGGAATGTAATGGTAATTGGAATGAAATGGATGGATCGTGGACTGCAACGTGGAATGCATCGTGTAAGGGAACGTGTAATGTAGTGAAACGTGGAATGCAATAGAATGGAATGTGGAATGGAATTTGAAATGGAATGTAATGAAATGCTGAATGGATTGTGGAATTTAATGGAATGGAATGGAATATGGAATGGAATAGTATTGAATGCGGAATGAAACGTGGAAAGGAACGTGGAATGGAACGTGGAATGGAACATGGAATGTAATGTGGAATGGAATGGAATTTAACGTGGAATGCAATGTGGCATGGAATTGAATGGAATGTGGAATGGAATGTAGAATTGAATGTAGAAGGAAAGTGGAATGGATTGGAATGGAATGTGGTATGGAAAGGAATAGAATGTGAAATGGAATGTGAAATGGAATGTGGAACGCAATGTGGAATGTCATGTGGAATTGAACATGGAAGGGAATGGAATGGAACATGTAATGGAATGTAAAATGGAAAGGAATGGAATGTGGAATGGAAACTGGAATGGAATGCGGAATATAATGGAATCGAATGGGGAATGGAATGTGGAATGGAATGTGGAAAGGAAAGTGGAATGGAATGCTGAATGGAATGATTAATGGAAAGGGGAATGAAATGGAATGGAATGTCGAATGGAATGTGGAATGAAATGTGGAATGGAATGTTTAATGGAACGGAAGTAGTGTTTAATGGAATCTGGAATGGAATGTGGAAAGGAAACTGAAATGGAATGGAATGGAATGTGGAATAGAACGTGGAATGGAAAAGAATGCTAAGTGGAAAGGAACGTGGAATGGAACGGAGAATGCAAAGTGGAATGGGATGTGGAATGGAATGGAATGAAATGTGAAATGGAATGTGGAATGGAATGTGGAATGGAATGTGGAAAGGAAAGTGGAATGAAATGGAATGGAATGTGCAATGGAACGTGGAATGGAATGAGCAACGGAATATGAATTGGAATGGAATGCAATGTGGAATGGAATGGGAATGGAAAAGAAAGTAGTGTGGAATGGAATGTGGAATGGAATGTGGAAAGGAAAGTGGAATGTAATGTAATGGAATGTGGACTGAAACGAGAAATGGAATAGAACGGAAGGTGGAATGGAACGTGGAATGGAATGTGGAATGGAACGTGGAATGGAATGTGGAATGGAATGGGGAATGGAATGGAATGGAATCTGGAATGGAATGTGGAATGGAATGTGGAATGGTATGTGAAATTGAATGTGTAATGGAATGTGGAAAGGAAAGTGGAATGTAATTGAATGGAAGGTGGACTGAAACGAGGAATGGAATGGAATGGAAGGTAGAATGGAACGTGCAATGTATGGTGGAATTGAATGTGGAATGGAACGTGGAATGGAACGTGAAATGGAATGTGGAATGGAATGTGGAACGGAATATGGAATGGAACGTGATATTGAATGGAATGGAATGTTGAATGGAACGTGGAATGGAATGGAATGGAATGTGGAATATAATGGAATGGAATGTGGAATGGGATCTGGAAAGGAAAGTGGAATGAAATGGAATGGAATGTGGAAAGGAACGTGGAATGGAATGTGCAATGGAATATGGATTGGAATGGAATGGAATGTGGAACGGAATGGGAATGGAACGGAAAGAAGTGTGGAATGGAATGTGGAATGGAACGTAGAAAGGAAAGTGGAATGAAATGCAATGGAATGTGGACTGAAACGAGAAACGGAATAGAATGGAAGGTGGAATGGAACGTGGAATGGAACGTGGAATGCAACGAGGAATGGAATGTGGATTGGAATGTGGAATGGAATGAAATGGAATCTGGAATGGAATGTGGAATGGAATGTGGAATGCAATGTGAAATGGAATGTGTAATGGAAAGTGGAAAGGAAAGTGGAATGTAGTGGAATGGAAGGTGGACTGAAACGAGGAATGGAATGCAATGGAAGGTGGAATGGAACGTGGAATGGAACTTGGAATGGAATGTGGAATGGAATGTGGGATGGAATGTGGGATGGAATGTTGAATGGATTGTGGAATGGAATGGAATGGTATGTAGAATGAAATGTGGATTGGAATGTGGAAGGGAAGGGAATGGATTGTGGAATGGAATGGAATGGTATGTATAATGAAATGTGGAATGGAATGTGGAAGGGAAGGGAATGGATTGTGGAATGGAATGGAATGGAATGTGGAATGGAATGGGGAATGGAATGCGGTGGAATGGGGAATGGAATGTGGAATGTAAGGGAATGGAACGTGGAATGCAATGTGGCATGTATAGTGGAATGCAATGGTTTGGAATGTGGAATGGAATGTGGAATGGAACGGAAAGGAACATGGAACGGAAAGTTTTGTGGAATGTGCTTTGGAACGTGGTATGGAATGTGGAATGGAATGGAATGGAATTGAATGTGGAATGGAATGGAATGGAATGTGTAATGGAAAGTGAAATTGAATGTGGAATGGAATGTTGAATGGAATGCAACGGAATGTGGAATGGAATGCAATGGAATGAGGAATGGAATGTGGAAGTGAACATGGAATGGAGTGGAATGGAATTTGGAATAGAATAGGGAAAAGAATGTGGAATGGAATGTGGAATGGAAAGGAACGGAATCGAATGTGGAAAGGAATGTGGAAGATTCTGTGGAATGGGATGTGGAATGGATTTGAATGGAAAGAGAAATGGAATGGATTTGAATATGGAAAAAATGTGGCAGGGAATGCAATGAAATGTGGAATGGAACGGAATGGAATGTGGAGTAGGATATGGAATGGAAAGCAGAAAGGAATGGAATGCAATGTGGAATGGAATGTGGAATGGAGTGAGGAATGGAAGGTGGAATGGAACAGAATGGATTGTGGAATGCAACGTGGAAAGGATTGTGCAATGCAATGTGGAATGGAATGGAATGGAATGTGGAATGGAACGTGGAATGAAATGTGGAATGCAATGTGGAATGGAAAGTGGAATGTATTGGAATTGAACGTTAAATTGCATGGAAGGGAAAGCAGAATGGAACGTGGAATTGAATGGAATGGGACATGGAAAGGAACGCGGAACAGAACGTCAAAGGGAATGGAATGGAACATGGAATGGAATGTGGAATGAAATGTGTAAAATTTGTAATTTGGAAAGAAATGGAATGGAATGTGGAATGGAAGGGAATGGAAAGTGAAATGGAACGTGGATTGGAATATGGAATGGAATGGAATGGAACGTTTAATGGAATGGAATGGAACGTGGAAAGAAATGTGGAATGGAAAGAGGAATGGAATGTCGGTTGGAATGGAATGCAACGTTGAATGCAATGGAATGGAAAGTGGAACGGACTGTGGTATGGAATCGAATGGAAAGTGGAATGGAATGTGGAATGGTATGTGGAATGGAAAGTTGAATGGAATGTGGAATAGAATGTAATGCAATGGAATTTATTGTGGAATGGAATGTGGAATGGAATGTGGAATGGAAAATGTAATGGAACGGAAAGGAATGTGGAATGCAATGTGGAATGACATATGGAATGGGACGTGGAATGCAATGGAATGGAATGTGGAAAGGAACTTGTAATGGTTTGGAATACAATGAGCAATGGAACGTGCGATGGAAAATGGAAAGGAACATGGAATGGAATGTTTAAAGGAACATGGAAGGGAATGTGCAATGGAATGTGGAATGGAAGGTGGAAAGGTACGTGGAAGGGAATGTGGAATGGAATGTGGAATGGAACGTGGGATGGAATGGAAGGAAACGTGGAAAGGAATGGGATGGAATGTGGAATGGAATGGGATGGAATGTTGAATGGAATGGAATGGAATGTGGAATGGAATGGAATGTGGAATGGAATGCAATGGAATGTGGAATGGAATGGAATGGAATGTGGAAAAGAATGGAATGGAACTTGAATAGAATGTGTAATGGAATGTGGAAAGGAATGGAATGGAAAGTGGAATGCAATGGCATGGAATGTGGAATAGAAGGGAATGGAATGGAATGCGGAATGGAACAGAATGGAATGTGTAATGCAATGGAATGGAACGGAATGAGGAACTGAATGGAATGGAATGTGGAATGGAATGGTTAAAAATGTGGAATGCAACGGAATGGAACGTGGAATAGAATGTGGAATGGAATGTGGAAAGTAATGTGGAATGTAATTGAATGGAATTTGGAATAAAGTGGAATGGAATGTGGAACAGAATGGAATTGAATGAAATGAGGAATAGAATGGAAAGCAACGGAATGGAATACGGAATGTAATGGAATGGAATGTGGAAACCAATATAATGGAATGGAATCTGAAATTGAATGGAATTTATTGTGGAATGGAAAGGAATGGAAAGTGGAATGGAAAGGAATGGAACGTAAAAGGGAATGTGGAATGGTATTTAGAATGGAATGGAATGGGATGTGGAATGGAATGTAATGGATTGTGGAATAGAATGGAATGGAATAGAATGTGGAACGGATTGTAAAGGATTGTGGAATAGAATGGAATGGAATGGAATGAGTAATGTAATGTGGAATGGAATGTGGAATGGAACAGAATGGAATGTGAAACGGAATGTAACATGGAATGAAATGGAATGGAATGTGGATTGGAATGGAATGGAACGTGTAATTGAATGTAGTGAGATTGAATGGAAAGTGAATTGGAATTTGGAATGGAATGTGAAATGGAATGCGGAATGGAATGTGGAATCGAAAGTGGAATGCATTGTGGAAAGGAATGTGGAATGGAACGGAATGGAATGTAGAACGGAGTGTGGAATGGAAAGTGGAATGGAACGGCATGGAAAGTGCAATTGAATGTGGAATGGAATGTGGAATGGAATGTTGAAAGGAGTGTGGGATGGAATGTGGAATGGAACGGAATGGAGTGTGGGAAAAAATGTGGAATGGAACGGAATGTAATTTGGAATGTAATGTAGCATGGAACGTGAAATGGAGTGGAATTGAATGTAGAATTGAACGTGCAATGGAATGTAATGAGTCATCGAATGGAAAGTGGAATGGAACGTGGAATGGAATAGAATGCAACCTGAAATGGAATGTGGAATTGAATGTGGAAAGCAATGGAATGGAATGTAGAATGGAATGGAATAGGGAATGGAAAGGAATGGAATGTGAATTGGAATGTGGAATGGGATGTGAAATGGAAAAGGGAATTGAACGTGGAATAAAATGGATGTAACGTGGAATGAAATGGAATGAAACGAGGAATGGAACGTGCAATGCAACGTGGACAGCAAAGTGGAATGGAAGGTGGAATGCAATGAAATGCAATGTGGAATGGAGAGGAAGGCAATGTGGAATCAAATGTGGAATGGAATGCAATGGAATATGGAATGGAATGAGGAACGGAATGTGGAATGGAATGGAATGGAATGTGGAATGGAACGGAATGGAGCGTGGAATTGAATGGAATGGAACGGAATGGGAAATGGAAAGTGGAATGGAATGTTTAATGGCGTGAAATGGAACGTAGAATGCAATAGAATGGAATGTGGAATGGAATGGAATGGAACATGGAATGGAAGGTGGAATGGAACGTGGAATGGAGTGAGGAATGGAATGTGGAATGGAAAGGAATGCAACGTGGAATGGAATCTGGAACGGAATTTAAAGGAATGTTCAAAGGAATATGGAAGAGAATGTGGAAGGGATTGTGGAATGGAATGCACTAGAATGTGGAATTGAATGTGAAATGGAAAGTGGAAAGGAATGGAATGGAAAGTGGAATGGAATGGAAAGGAACGCAGAATGGAATGTGGAATGAAATGGAAAGGAATGTGGAATGAAATGTAGAATGGATTGTGGAATGAAATGGAATGGAATGGAATGTGAAATGGAATGTAGAATGGAATATGAAATGGAACGTGGAATGAAATGTGAAATGGAACGTTGAATGGAATGTGGAATGGAATGAAATGGAACGTGGAATGGAACGTGGAATGAAATGAAATGGAATGGAGAGTGGAATGGAATGTGCAATGGAATGGAATGTGGAATGGAATTTGCAATGGAATGGAATGGAATGTGCAAAGGAATGTGGAATGGAATGTGGAAGGGAATGCAGTGGTATGTCAAAAGGAATGCTGAATGGAATGTGAAATGGAATGTGGAAAGAAATGTCGAATGGAATGGAATGGAACGTAGAAAGGAATAGAATGGAACATAGAATGGATCGTGGAATGGAACGCGGAAAGGAATGTGGCATGGAATGCAATGGAATGTGGAATGGAATGGAATGGAATGGAATGGAAAAGATTGTGGAATGCAATGTGAAGTCCAACCTGGAATGGAATGGAATGTAATGGGGAATGGAACGTGGAATTTAACTGAATGGACCTTGGAATGGAACGTAGAATGGAATGTGGAATGGAATGCAATGGAATGTGGAATGGAATGGAATGAAATGTGGAAAGGAATGGAATGGATTGTGGAATGTAAAGTGGAATGCGATGGAATGGAATGGGGAATGGAATGGAAAGGAATGTTAAATTGAAGCGGAATGGAATGTGAAATGGAAAGTAGAATGGAATGCAATGCAATGTGGAATGGAATGGAATGGAATGTGGAATGGAATGGAATGGAATGTGGAAAGGAATGGAATGGAATGTGGAATGTATAGTGGAATGTAATGGAATGGGATGGGGAATGGAATGGAATAGAATATGTAATGGAATGTGGAAAGGAATGTAAAATGGAATGGAATGCAATGTGGAATTCAATGGAATACAATGTGGAGTGCAATGCGGAAGGAAATGTGGAATGGAATGTGGAATGGAACGCAAAAAGGAATGTGGAATGGACTGTGAAATGGAATGTGGAATGGAATGTGGAAATTAATATGGAATGGAACGGAATAGAATGTGAAATTGAATGGAATGGAATGTGGAATGGAAGGTGTAATGGAATGGAATGCAATGTGGAATTTAATGTGGAATGGTACGCAATGCAATGGGGAACGGAATGTGGAATGAAACGTAAAAATGGAATAGAATGGAATGTGGAATGGAATGGAGTGGAATTCTATGGAATATGAAATGGAATGGAATGGAATGTGGAATGGAATGGAATGGAAAGTGGAATGGAATGTGGAATGGAATGGTATGGAATGTTGAATGGAATGGAATGGAATGTGCAATGGAATGGAATTAAATGAACGTGGAATGGAACGTGGAATGGAACGCGTAATGAAACGTGCAATGGAAATTGGAAAGGAAAGTGGAATGGAACGTAGAATGGAATGACAATGGAATGGAAGGGAATGGAATGTGGAATGGAAGGGAATGGGATGTGGAAAGGAATGGAATGGAATGTGGAATGTATAGTGGAATGTAATGGAATGGGATGGGGAATGGAATGGAATAGAATATGAAATGGAATGTGGAAAGGAATGCAAAATGGAATGGAATGCAATGTGGAATTCAATGGAATACAATGTGCAGTGCAATGCGGAACGAAATGTGGAATGGAATGTGGAATGGAACGCAAAAAGGAATGTGGAATGGACTGTGAAATGGAATGTGGAATGGAATGGAAGGGAATGTGGAACGGAATGTGGAATGGTATGTGGAAAGGAATGTGGAATGGAATGTGGAAATTAATATGGAATGGAATGGAATAGAATGTGAAATTGAATGGAATGGAATGTGGAATGGAAGGTGTAATGGAATGGAATGCAATGTGCAATTTAATGTGGAATGGTACGCAATGCAATGGGGAACGGAATGTGGAATGAAACGTAAAAATGGAATAGAATGGAATGTGGAATGTAATGGAGTGGAATTCTATGGAATATGAAATGGAATGGAATGTGGAATGGAATGGAATGGAAAGTGGAATGGAATGTGGAATGGAATGGTATGGAATGTTGAATGGAATGGAATGGAATGTGCAATGGAATGGAATTAAATGAACGTGGAATGGAACGTGGAATGGAACGCGTAATGAAACGTGCAATGGAAATTGGAAAGGAAAGTGGAATGGAACGTAGAATGGAATGACAATGGAATGGAAGGGAATGGAATGTGGAATGGAAGGGAATGGGATGTGGAATGGAATGGAATGGAATGGATTGCAATGTGGAATGCAGTGGAAATGAATGTGGAATGGAATGGAATGGAAATGAATGTGGAATTGAATGGAATGGAAAGGTATGTGGAATGGAATGTGGAGTGGAATATGGAACGGAATTGAATGGAATGTGGAATGGAAAGGAATGGAATGTGGAATGGAATGCATTGGATTGTGGAATGGAATGGACAGTGAAATGGAATGGAATTGAATGTGGAATGTGAAATGTAATGTAGAATGGAATGTGGAATGGAATGTGAAATGGAATGGGGAATGGAATGTGAAATTGAATGTGGAATGAAACGTTCAACGGAAAGAAATGGAGCATGGAATTGAATGGAATGGAACGTTTAATTTAATGGAATGAAACGTGGAATGGAAAGTGGAAAGGAATGGAATGGAATGTGGAAAGGAAGGGAATGGAATGTGGAATGGAATGGAATGGAATGTTGAACGGAATGGAATGTAATGTGGAATGGAATGTTGAATGGAATGCGGAATGGAATGGAATGCAATGTGGAATGGAATGGAATGGAATGGAATGTGGAATGGAATGGAATGGAACGTGGGACGGAATGTGGAATGGAACATGTAATGGAAAATGCAATGGAACGTGGAATGGGACGTAGAATGGATTGAGTAATGGAATGGAAAGGAATGTGAAATGGAAGGGAAAGGAATGCCGAATAGAATGTGGAATAGAATGTGTCATGTAATGTGGAATGGAATGGAATGGAAAGTGGAATGGAATGAAACGGAATGGAATGCGGAATGGAATGGAATTCAATGTGAAATGGAATGGAATGCAATGTGGAATGGAATGTGGAATGGAATGCAATGGATTGAGAATTGAATGTGAAATGGGATGTAAGGGAAAGTGGAATGGAATGTGGAATGGAATGTGGAATGGAACGGAAAGGAATCTGGAACGGAATGTGGAATGGAATGTGCAATGGAATGTGGAATGGAATGGAATGGAATGTGGAGTGGATTGTGCAATGGAATGTGGAATGTAACAGAATGGAATTTGGAAGGGAATGTGGAATGGAACGTGAAATGGAACGTGGAATGGAAGGTGGAATGGAATGGAATGGAATGTGTAATGGAATGGAATGGAATGGAATTTAAAGTGAAATGAAATGTGGAAGGGAATGTGGAATGGAATGAATTGGAATGTGGAATGAAATGGAATGGAATGGAAAGAAATGGAATGGAATGGAAAGTGGGATGCAACACGGAATGGAATGTGGAATAGAATGGAATCAAGTTTTGAATAGAATGTGGAATGGAATGCAATGGAAAGTTGAATTGAATGGAAAGGAATGTGGAGTGCAATGGAATGGAATGTGGAATGGAATGGAATGGAATGTCGAATGGTATGTGGAATGGAATGGAATGGAATGGAATGTGGAATAGAGTGTGGAATTGATGGAGTGGAATGTGCAATGGAAAGGAATGGAGTGTGCAATGAAATGTGCAATGGAACGAAATGGAATGTAATGTGGAACAGAATGTGGAAAGGAATGGAATGGAATGTGGAATGCAAAATGGAATGGAATGGAATAGAATGAGGAATGGAATGTGGAATGGAATGTGGAATGGAATGTGGAATGGAATGGAATGGAATGTGGAAAGGAATGTGGAATTGAATGGAATCAAATGTGGAATGGAATGTGGAATAGAATGTAATGGAATGCGGAATGGAATGGAATGGAATGAGGAATGGAATGGAATGGAATTTGGAATGGAACGGAATGGAACATGGAATGGAACGTGTAATGGAATGTGGAATGGAACGTGGAATGTAATGTTATGTGGAATGGAATGGAATAGAATGCGAAATGGAATGGAATTGAATGCAATAAAAGAATGGAATGGAGTGTGGAATGGAATGGAATGGAATATGGAATGAAATGGAATGGAATGAAATGTGGAATGGAATGGAATAGAATACAGTGGAAAGGAATGTGGAATGGAATGCAATGTGGAATGGAATAGAATGTGGAATGGAATGGAATGGAATGGAATGAAATGGAATGGAATGTGGAATAGATTGGAATGGAATGTGGAATGGAATGGAATGGAATGGAATGGAATGGAATGTGAAATGGAATGGAATGCAATGTGGAATGCAACAGAATGTGGAATGGAATGGAATGGAATGCGGAATGAAATCGAATAGAATGTGGAATGGATTAGAATGGAACGTGGAATGCAATGGAGAGGAATGTGGAATGGAGTGGAATGGAATATCCAATGGAATGTAGATTGGAATGGAATTGAATTTGGAATGGAATGTGGAATGGAATGGAAAGGATTGTGAAACGGAAAGAAATGGAATGTGGAATGGAATATGGACTGAAATGTGCAATGCAATGTGGTTTGGAAAGTGGAGTGGAATTTACAGTGGAATGTAGAATGGAATGTGGAATGGAATGTGGAATAGAATGTGGAATGGAATGGAATAGAATGTGGAATGGAACATGGAATGGGACGTGGAATGGAACATGGAAAGGAATGTAGAATGGAATGTGGAATGGGAAGTGAAAAGGACTGGAATGGAATGTGGAAAGGAATGTGGAATGGAACGTGGAATGGAACATGGAATGGAAAGAGGAATTGGATGTGCAATGGATTGTGGAATGGAAAGTGGAATGGAAAAGAATGTAACGTGGAATGGAACGTGGAATGAAATGGAATGGAAAGTGGAACGGATCGTGGAAAAGAACATGGAAAGGAGGGTGGAATGGAATGCGGAATGGAATGTGGAATGGAATGTGGAAGGCAATGTGCCATGGAATGGAATGGAATGGAATGGAATGTGGAATGTAAGGTGCAATGGTTCCTGTAATTAAACGTGGAATGGATCATCAAATGGAACTGGAAGGGAATGTGGTATGGAATGTGCAATGGAATATGGAATGGAACGTGAAAATGAATGGATTGGAATGTTGAATGGAAGGTGGAATGGAATGGAATGGAATGAGAAATGGAATGTGGAACGGAAAGTGGAATGCAATGGAATATAATGGGGAATGGAATGGAATGGAATGTGGAATTGAAAGGCATGGAACGTGGAACGAGATGTGGAATGGAACATGGAAAACAACATGGAATGGAACGTGGAATGGAATATCGAATGGAATGGAATGGAATCTGAACTGGAATGGAAAGGAATGAGGAATGGAAAGTAATGGAAAGTGGAATGTAACATGGAATGGAAAGTGGAATTGAATGGAATGGAACGTGGAATGAAATGTGGAATGGAATGGAATGGAACTTGGAATTGAATGGAATGCAACGTGAAATGGAAAGTGAAATGGAACGGAATGGAATGTATAATTTAATGGAATGGAACGTGTAATGGAACATGGAATGGAATGGAATGGAACTTGAAATGCAACGTGGAATGGAAAGTGGAATGGAACATGGTATGGAACATGGAAAGGAATGGAATTGAACGTGTAATGGAATGAAATGGAAAGTGGAATGGAAAGGAATGCAACCTGGAATGGGACGTGGAATGGAATGTGGAAAGGAATGGAAAGGAATGTGGAACAGAATGGAATGGAACGTGAAATGGAATGGAATGGAGTGGAATATAGAATGGAATGGAATGGAATGCGGAATGCAATGGAATGAAAGGTGGAATGGAATGGAACGGAATACAACGAAATGTGGAATGGAATGGAATGGAATGGAAACTGAAATACAATTTGGAACGGAATGTGAAATGGAATGTGGAATGGAATGTGGAATGGAAGTAATTGGAACGTGGAATGGAATGGAATGGAACGTGGAATGGAATGGAATAGAATGGAAAGTGTAATGGAACGTGGAATGGAACATGCAATGGAACGTGGAATGGAATGTGGTATGAAAGATGGAATGGAATGGAATGGAAAGTGGAAAAGAATGTGGAAAGGAATGCAATGGATTGAGAATGGAATGTGGAATGGAATGGATGGAAAGTGAAATGGAATATTGAATGGAATGTGGTATGAAATGTGGAATGGAATGTGGAATGGAACGGAATGGAATGAGGAATGGAATGTGGAATGGAATGTGGAACGGAACGTGGAATGGAATGTGGAATGGAATGTGGAGGGGAATGGAATGGCATATGAAATGGAATGGAATGGAATGTTAAAGGGAATGGCATGGAATTTGGAAAGGAATGTGGACTGGAATGTGAAACAGTATGCAATAGAAAGTGGAATGGAATGGAATTGAATGTGGAATGGAAGGTGGAATGGAATGGGATGCAAAGTGGAATGAAATGTGGTATCGAATGGAATGGAGTGGAATGTGGAATGGAATGGAATGGAATGGAATGTGGAATGGAATGTTAAATGGAATGAAATGGAATGTGGACTTGAATGTGGAATGGAATGAAATGGAATGGAATGTCGAATGAAATGCAATGGAATATGGAATGGAGTGGACTGGAATGTGGAATGGAATGTATGATGGAATGGAAAGGAATGTGGAAGGCAATGGAATGGAATGTGGAATGGAATGGTTTGGAATGTGGAATGGAATTTAATGGAAAGTGGAATGGAATGTGGAATGGAATGTGGAATGGAATGGAATGGAATAGAATGTGGAATGGAAGGTGGAATTGATGAAATGGATTGTGAAATTGAATGGAATGGAATGTGGAATGGAATGAGCAATGGAATGTGGAACGGAATGTGGAAAGGAATGGAATGGAATGTGGAAAGGAATGGAACGGAAGGTAGAATGGAATGTGCAATGGAATGTGGAATGGATTGTGGAATGGGAAGGAATGGGATGGAATGTGGAAAGGAATGGTGAATGGAATGGAATCAAATGAGGAACGGAATGTGGAATAGAATGGAATGGAATGTAGAATGGAATGGAATGGTATGTGGAATGGAATGGAATGGAAGGTGGAATGGAAGGAGGAATTGAATGTGGAGTGGAATGTGTAATCGAATGATATGTGGAATTGAATACAATAGAATACAATAAATGATTAGAGAAGAATGTTGAATGGAAAGGAATATAATGTGCAATGGAATGGAATGCAATGGAATGTGGGTTGGAATGGAATATAAAGCAGTGGAATGGAATCTGGAAAGGAAAGGAATGGAAAGTGGAAAGGAATAGAATGTGGAATGGAAGGAAATGGAATGGAAAGAAATGGAATGGAACGTGGAATGGAATGTGGAATGGAATGGAATAGAATGTGGACTGGAATGGAATGGAATGGAATGGAATAGAATGTGAAATGGTGTGGAATGGAATGTGGATCGCAAGAGAATGTGGAATGGAAAGGATTGGAATGGAATTGGGAATGTTATGCAATGGAATTGAATGGAATATAGAAAGGAATGGAAAGGAATGTGGAATGGAATAGAACGTGGAATGGAATGAATTGGAATGGAAAGCAGAATGGAATGGAATGGAATGGAATGTGGAATGGAATGGAATGGAGTTGACTGGAATGTGGAACGGAATGCAGTCAAATGTGCAATGGAATAGAATGTGGAATGGAATGAAATGGAAAGGATTTTGGAATGGAATAGAATGTGGAATGGAATGAAGTGGAATGGAATGTTTAACGGAATGGAATGGAATGGAATGTGGAATGGAATGGAATGGAATGGATTCGAACTGAACGGAATGTGGAATGGAATGGAGTGGAAAGTGGAATGGAATTGAATGGGGAATGGAAAGAAAAGGAATGGAAGGTGGAATGGAATGGAATGGAATGCGGAATGGAATGAAATGGGATATGGAATGGAGTGGAAAGGAATGAAATCTGGAATTTAAGGTGGAATGGAATGGGATGGAATGGAAAGGAAAGTGGAATGGAATGCAATCTAATCTAGACTAGAATGTGGAATGGAAAGTGGACCGCAATGTGTAAAGGAATGGAATGGAAAGTGGAATGGAACTGAATGGAATGTGGAATGGAAATTGGAATGGAATGGAATGGCATGTGAAATGGTATGTGAAATGCAAAGTGGAATGCAACTTGGAATGGAACGTGGAAAGGAACGTGGAATGGATTAGAATGGAACGTGAAAAGCAATGGAAAGGAATATGGAATGGAAAGGAATGTTCAATGGAATGTGGAATGGAATGGAATTGAAGGCAGAATAGAATGTGGAATTGAATGGAAATGAATTTGAAATGGAAAGAAATGGAATATGGAATGAAATGTGGAATGGAATGGAATGGAATTGAATGTGAAATGGAATGGAATGGAATGTGGAATGGAATGTGCAAATGAATGGAATGGAGTGGAATGTGGATTGGAATCTGGAATGGAATGGAATGGAATGTGGAATGAAAAGGAATGGAATGGGGAATGGAATGGTTTGCAATGTGGAATGGAACGTGGAATGAAATGGAATGGATTGAAATTGAAATTGGAATGGAATGGAATGGAATGTGGAATTGAATGGGAACGGAATGGAATGGAATGTGGAATGGAATGTGGAATGGAAATGACTGGAACGTGGAATTGAATGGAATTGAATGAAATGGAATGTGCAATTGATTGGAAATGAAAGGGGAATGGAAATTGGAAGGGAATGGAATGGAATGTGGTATATAATAGATTGGACGTGAATGTGCAGTGGAATGTAGAATGGAATGTGGAATGGAATGGAATGCAATGTGGAAGGCAATTGACCTTGGAATGGAATGGAATGGAATGTGGATTAGAATGGAATTGAAGGGAATTTGGAATGGAATGGAATGGAATGGAAAGTGGAACGGAATGGAATGGAATGTGGAATGCAATGGAATGGAATGGAACTTGGAATTGAATGGAATGGAATGGAAGGTGGAATGCAATGGAATGGAATCGAACGTGGAATTGAATGGAATTGAACGGGGAAAGGAAAGTGGAAAGGAAAGTGGAATTGAATGTGGAATGGAATGGAATAGAATGCGGAATGGAATGGAATGGAATGTGGAATAGAATGGAATGGAATGGAATGTGAAACGGAATGTGGAATGGAATGTGGAATGCAATGTGTAACGGAATGGAATAGATTGTGGAATGGAACTGAACTTGGAATGGAATGGAATGGAATGTGGATTGTAATGGAATGGAATGCAATGTGGAATGGAAGGCAATTGAATGGAAAATAAAATGGAATTTGGAATGGAATGTGGAATAGAATGAAATGGAATGTGTAATGCAATAGAATGGAATATGGAATGATATGTGGAATGTAATCGAACATGGAATGGAATGTGGAATGGAATGTGTAATGGAATGTGGAATGTAATGTGGAATGGAATGTGGAATGGAATATGGAATGAAATGTAGAATGGAATGTGGAATGGAATGGAATGGAATGTGGAATGGAACGGAATGGAATGTGGAATGGAATGGAATGGAATGTGGAATGAAACGGAATGGAATGTGGAATGAAATGGGGAATTGAATGTGGAATGAAAACTGTAATGGAACGTGGAAGGGAATGGAATGGAACGTGGAATGAAATGTGAAATGGAATGGAAGAGAATGTGGAATGGAATGCGCAATGAAACGTGGAATGGAATAGAAAGGAATGTGGAACGGAAGGTGGAGTGGAATGGAAAGGAATGTCGAATAGAATGCAATGTAATGCGCAATGTAATGTGGAATGGAATGGAATGTAATGGAATGTGGAATGAAATGTGGAATTGAATGGAATGGAAAGTGGAACGTAATGGAATGGAATGGAATGTGGAATTGAATGGAATGGAATGTGGAATGGAAGGTGGAGTTGAATGGAAAGGAATGTAGAATGGAATGGAATGGATTCTGAAATGGAATGTGGAAAGGAATGGAATGTGGAAGGGAATGGAATGGAATGTGGAATGGAATGTGAAATGGAAAGGATTGTAACGTGGGATGGAATGGAATGGAATGGAATGTGGAATGGAATGTAATGGAATGTGGAATGCAATGGAATGGAATGGAACGTGGAATTGAATGGAATTGAAAGGGGAAAGGAATGTGGAATGGAAAGTGGAAAGGAATCTGGAATGGAATGGAAACGGATGTCGAATGGAATGGAATGGAATGGGGAATAGAATACAATGGAAGTGAATGTGTAATGGAATGTGGAATGGATTGGAATGGAATGTGGAATGGAATTGAACTTGGAATGAAATGGAATGGAATATGGATTGGAATGGAATGTGGAATGGAACAGAATGGAATGGAAACTGAAATGAAATTTGGAATGGAAATTGGAATGGAATAACACGGAATGTCGAAGGGAATAGAAAGGAATGTCGAATGGAAAGTGAAAGGCAATGGAACAAGGAATGGAATGTGGAATGGAATATGTAGTGGAAAGTGTATTGGAATGTGGAATGGAATGTGAAATGGAATATGGAATGAAATGTAGTATGGAATGTGGAATGGAATGGAGTGGAATGTCCAATGGAATGTGGAATGGAATGGAAACTAATGAGAAATGGAAAGAAATGGAATGTGGAATGGAATGTGCAATGGAATGGAATGGAATTGAAAGTGAAATGGAATGGAATGGATTGTGGAATAGAATTTACAAAGGAATGGAATGGAGTGGAATGTGGAATGGAATGTGGAATGGAATGGAATGGATTGTGGAATGGAATGGAATGGAATGTGGAATGGAATGGGTTGCAATGTGGAATTGAATGTGGAATGGAATGGAATTGAAAGTAGAATGGAATGGAATGAAAGTGGAATTGAATGGGAATGGAATGGAATGGAATACAATGTGGAATGGAATGGAATGGAATGTGGAATGGAATGGAATGTAATGGAATGGAATGGAATGGAAAGTTGAATGCAATGGAATGGAATGGAACATGGAATTGAATGGAATGGAAGGGAACTTTGAATTCAATGGAATGAAAACGAACGTGGAATTGAATGGGATTGAACGGGGAAAGGAATGTGGAATGGAATGGAATGGAATGTGCAATGGAATGTGGAATGGAATGTGGTATGGAATTGAGCTTCGAATGGAATGGAAAGGAATATGGATTGGAATGGAATGGAATGGAATGTGAAATGTAATGGAATGGAATGGAAAGTGAAAAGGAATTTGGAATGGAATGTGGAATGTAATGAAATGAAATGTGGGATGGAATAGAATGGAAAGTGGAATGGAGAGTGAAATGCAATGGAACAAGGAATGGAATGTGGAATGGAATGTGTAATCGAATGTGGAATGGTATGCGGAACGGAATGTGGGATGGAATATGGAATGAAATGTAGTATGGAATGAGGAATGGAATGGAATGTAATGTCCAATGGAATGTGGAATGGAATGAATTTGAATGCGGAATGGAAGGTGGAATGGAATGGAAACAAATGTGAAATGGAAACAAACGGAATGAGGAATAGAATGTGGAAGGGAATGGAATGGAATTGAATGTGAAATGGAATGGAATGGAATGTTTAATTTAATGTGCAAAGGAATGGAATGCAGTTCAATTTGGATTCGAATGTGGAATGGAATGGAATGGAATGCATTGTGGAATTTAATGGTTTGCAGTGTGGGATTGAATGCGGAATGGAATGGAAAGGAATAGAATTGAAAGTGGAATGGAATGGAATGGAATGTGGAATGGAATGGGAATGGAAAGGAATGCAATGTGGAATGGAATGGAATGGAATGTGGAACAGAATTGAATGGAACGTGGAATTGAATGGAATGGAAAGCGGAATGGAATGGAAATGAACGGGGAATGGAATGTGTAATGGAATGTGGAATGGAATGGAATGGAATGTGGAATGGATTTGAATGGAATGTGGAATAGAATAGAATGGAAGTAAATATGCAATGGAATGTGGAATGGAATGTGGAATGGAATTGAATGGAATGTGGATTGGAATGGAATGGAATGGAATGTGGAATGGAATGGCATGGAATGTGGAATGGAATGGAGTGGGATGTGGAATGGAATGGAATTCAATGTGGAATTCAATAGAATGGACTAGAATGTGGAATTGAATGGAATGGAATGGAACATTGAATGCAATGGAATGGAATGGAAGGTGGAATGGGGTGTGAAATGGAATGTGGAATGGAACGTGGAATGGAATGAAATGGAAGGTGGAATGGAATGTGCAATGGAAAGTGGAATGGAATGTGGAATGGAATGGAATGGAACGTGGAATGGAATGGAAAGGAATATAGAATAGAATAGAATGGAATGTGCAATGGAATGTGGAAAGGAATGTGGAATGAAATGGAATGGAATGTGGAATGCAGTTGAACTTGAAATGGAAGGGAATGGAATGTGGATGGGAATGGAATGGATTGGAATGGGAATTGAATATAATGGAATGGAAAGTGAAATGGAATTTGGAATGAAATGTAGAATGCAATAGAATGGAACGTGTAATGGAAAGTGGAATGGAATGCAACATGGAATGGAGTGTAAAATGGAATGGGTAATGGAATGTGGAATGCAATGTGGAGTGGAATGTGGAATGGAATATGGAATGAAATTTAGTATGAAATGTGGAATGGAAAGGAATGGAATGTGGAATGGAACGGAAAGCAATATGGAATGAAATGTGGAATGGAATGTGGAATGAAACGTGGAATGGAAGGAGGATAAGAATGGAATGGAACGTGGAATGAAATGTGGAATGGAATGTGCAATGGAATGTTGAATGGAATGGAATGGAATGTTGTACGAAACGTGGAATGGAATGGAATGTGGAATGGAATGTGGAATGGAATGCAAAGGAATGAGAATGGAATGTGGAATGCAGTGGAATGGAGTGTGGAATGGAATGTGGAATGGAATGCAATGGAATGAGAATGGAATGTGGAATGCAATGGAATGGAGTGTGGAATGGAATGTGGAATGGAATGGATTGGAATGTGGAATGGAATGTGTAATGAAATGTGGAATGGAACGGAATGGAATGTGGAATGGAACGTGGAATGGAACAAGGAATGGAACGTAAGATGGGATGTTCAATGGAATACGGAATGGAAAGTTGAATGGAATTTAATGGAACGTGTAATTTAACGTGGAAAGGAATGGAATGGAATGTGCAATGGAACGTAGAATGAAACGTGTAAAGGAATGTGGAAAGGAACGTGGAATGGAATGTGGAATGGAATGTGGAAGGGAACGTGGAGGGGAACGGAATGGAATGAAATAGAATGCGGAATGGAACGTGCAATGTGTCGTGGAATTGAGTGTGGAATGGATCGTGGAATAGAACGTGAAATGGATGTGGAATATAATGTGGAATGGAATATGGAATGGAACGTCAAATTAAATGGAATGGAATGTTGAATGAAACGTGCAATGCAATGGAATGGAACGTGGAATGGAACGAGGAATGTAATGGAATCGAATGTGGAATGGAATCTGGAAAGGAAAGTGGAATGGAATGGAATGCAATGTGGAAACGAACGTGGAATGTTATGTAATGGAATGTGGAATGGAGCGTGGAATCGAAACTGGAATGGAAGGAGGAACGGAATGGAATGGAAAGAGGAATGCAACTTGGAAAGAATGGAATGGAACTTGGATTGGACTGTGAAATGGAATGTGGAATGGAATGTGGAATGGAACGTGGAATGGAATCGATTGGAATGTGGAATGGAAAGTGATGGAACTTGGAATGCAATGTGGAATGCAATGTGAAATGGAACGTGGAATGGAAAGTGGAGTGAAATGGAATAGAACATGGAATGCTTCGTGGAATGGAACGTGGAATGGAATGTGGAATGCAAAGGAATGGAATGTGGAATCGAATGGAATGCAATATGGAATGGAAATGAATGGAGTGGAATGTGGAATGTAATAGAATAGAATGGAATGGAAGGCGGAATGCAACGGAATAGGATGTGGAATGGAATGGAGTGTTATGTGGAATGGAATGGAATGGAATGTGGAATAGAATTGAATGGAATGTGGAATGGAATGCAGTGGAATGTGGAATGGAATGGAATGGAATGTGGAATGGAATGGAATGGAATGTGCAATGCAATGTGGAATGGAATGCAATGGAATGTGAATTGGAATGGAATGGAATGGAAGGTGGAATGGAATGGAATGGAATGTGGAATGGAATGGAATGGAAAGTGAAATGAAATTTCGAATGGAATGTGGAATGGAATGAAATGGAATGTGGAATGGAATAGAATGGACTGTGAAATGGAAACTGAAATTCAATGGAACAAGGAATGGAATGTGGAATGGAATGTGTAATGGAAAGTGGAATGGAATGTGGAATGGAATATGGAATGAAATGTAGTATGGAATGTGGAGTGGAATGGAGAGGAATGTCCAATGGAATGTGAAATGGAATGGAATTGAATGCGGAATGGAATGTTGAATTGAATGGAATGGAATGTGAAATGGAAAGAAATGGAATGTCGAATGGAATGTGGAATGGAATGGAATGGAATTGAAAGTGAAATGGAATGGAATGGAATGTGGAATGGAATGTGGAATGGAATGGAATGGATTGTGGAATGGAATGAAATGGAATGTGGAAAGAAATGGGTTTCAATATGGAATTGAAAGTGGAATGGAATGGAATTGAAAGTGGAATGGAATGGAATGGATGTGGAATGGAATGGGAATGGAATGGAATGAAAGCGGAATGAAATGGAATGGAATTTGGAATGGAATGGAATGGAAAGTGGAATGGAATTGAGTGGAAAGTGGAATTGAATGGATTGGAACATGGAATTGAAGAGAATTGAATGGGGAATGGAATGCGTAATGGAATGTTGAATGGAATGGAATGGAATGTGGAATGGAATGGAATGGAATGGGGAATAGAATAGAATGGAAGTCAATGTGTAACGGAATGTGGAATGGAATGGAATGGAATTGAATGTGGAATGGAATGGAATGGAATTTGGATTGGAATGGAATTTAATGGAATGTGGAATGGAATGGAATGGAATGGAAAGTGAAATGAAATTTGGAATGGAATGTGGAATGGAATGAAATGGAATGTGGAATGGAATAGAATGGAATGTGGAATGGAAAGTGAAATGCAATGGAACAAGGAATGGAATGTGGAATGCAATGTGTAATGGAAAGTGGAATGGAATGTGGAATGGAATATGGAATGAAATGTAGTATGGTATGTGGAATGGAATGGAGTGGAATGTCCAATGGAATGTGGAATGGAATGGAATTGAATGCGGAATGGAATGTGGAATGAAATGGAAAGGAATTTGAAATGGAAAGAAAAGGAAAGTTGAATGGAATGTGCAAAGGAATGGAATGGAATTGAATGAGGAATGGAATGTAGTGGAATGTGGATTGGAATGTGGAATGGAATGGAATGGATTGTGGAATGGAATGGAATGGAATGTGGAATGGAATGGGTTGCAATGTGGAATTGAATGTGGAATGGAATGGAATTGAAAGTGGAATGGAATGGAATGGATGTGGAATTGAATGGGAATGGAATGGAATGCAATGTGGAATGGATTGGAATGGAATGTGGAATGGAATGGAATGGGAAGTGGAATGGAATTCAGTGCAAAGGGGAATTGAATGGAATGGAATGTGGAATTGAAGGGAACTGAACATGGAATGGAATATGTTATGGAATGTTGAATGGAATGGAAAGGAATGTGGAATGGAATGGAATGGAATGGGGAATAGAATAGAATGGAAGTGAGAGTATAATTGAATCTGGAATGGAATTGAATGGAATTTGGAATGGAATTGAACTTGGAATGGAATGGAAAGGAATAGGGATTGGAATGGAATGATATGGAATGTGGAATGGAATGGAATGGAATGGAATGGAATGTGGAATGGAATGGAATGGAATGGAATGTGGAATGGAATGGAATGGAAAGTTGAATTCAATGCAACGGAATCGAATGTGGAATTGAATGGAATGGATTGGAACGTTGATTTCAATGGAATGAAAAGGAACATGGAATTGAATGGAATTGAACGGGGAAAGGAATGTGGAATGGAATGGAATGGAATGTGGAATAGTATGTAATGGAATGGAATGTGCAATGGAATGTGGAATGGACTGTGGAATGGAATTGAACTTGGAATGGAATGGAATGGAATGTGGACTGGAATGAAATGGAATGGAATGTGGAATGGAATGGAATGGAAAGTGAAATGGAATTTGGAATGGAATGTTTAATGTAATGAAATGAAATGTGGAATGGAATAGAATGGAATGTGGAATGGAAAGTGAAATGAAATGGAACAAGGAATCAAATGTGGAATGGAATGTGAAATAGAATAAGGAATGGTATGTGGAATGGAAAGTGGGATGGAATATGGAATGAAATGTAGTATGGAATGAGGAATGTAATGGAATGGAATGTCCAATGGAATGTGGAATGGAATGAAACTGAATGCGGAATGGAATGTGGAATGGAATGGAAAGAAAGGTGAAATGGAAAGAAATGGAATATGGAATGGAATGTGGAAGGGGATGGAATGGAATTGAATGTGAAACGGAATGGAATGTAATGTGGAATGGAATGTGCAAAGGAATGGAATGGAATGGAATGTGGATTGGAATGTGGAATGGAATGGAATGGAATGGATTGTGGAATTTAATGGTTTGCAATTTGGAATTGAATGTGGAATGGAATGGAATGGAATAGAATTGAAAGTGGAATGGAATGGGAATGGAAACGAATGCAATGTGGAATGGAATGGAATGCAATGTGGAACGGAATTGAATAAAACGTGGAATTGAATGGAATGTAACGTGGAATTGAATAGAATTGAACGGGGAAGGGAATGTGTAATGGAATGTGGAATGGAATGGAATGAAATGTGGAATGGCATTGAATGGAATGTGGAATAGAATATAATGGAAGTAAATATGCAATGAAATGTGGAATGGAATGTGGAATGGAATTGAATGGAATGTGTATTGGAATGGAATGGAATGGAATGTGGAACGGAATGGAATGGAATGTGGAATGGAATGGAAAGGAATGTAGAATAGAACGGAATGGAATGTGCAATGGAATGTGGAAAGGAATGTGGAATGGAATTGAACTTGGAATGGAATGGATTGGAATGTGGATTGGAATGGAATGGAATGGAATGTGGAATGGAATATAATGGAATGGAAAGTGAAATGGAATTTGGAATGAAATTTAGAATGGAATAGAAGGGAACGTGTAATGGAAAGTGGAATGGAATGGAACATGCAATGGAATGTGGAATGGAATGTGTAATGGAATGTGGAATGCAATGTGGAATAGAATATGGAATGGAATATGGAATGAAATGTAGTATGGAATGTGGAAAGGAAAGGAATGGAATGTGGAATGGAACGGAATGCAATATGGAATTAAATGTGGAATGGAATGTGGAATGAAACATGGAATGGAACGAGGATAGGAATGGAATGAAACGTGGAATGAAATGTGGAATGGAATGTGCAATGGAATGTGGAATGAAATGGAAAGGAATGTGAAATGGAAGGTGCAGTTTAACGGAAAGGAACGTGGAATGGAATGCAATGGAATGTGCATTGGAATGTCGAATGGAATGGAATGGAATGTGGAATGGAATGTGAAATAGAATGGAGTGGATTGTGGAATGGAATGTGAAATGGAAAGTACAGTAATGTGGAATGGAATGTGGAATGGAATGTGGAATGCAATGGAATGGAATGTGGAATGGAATGAAATGGAATGTGGAATATAATGGAATGGAATGGAATGGAATGGGAATTGAATAGAATGGAATGTGGAATGCAACGGAATGGAATGAAATGAGGAATGGAATGGAATGGAATATGGAATGCAATGCAATGGAATGAAATGAGGAATCGAAAGGAATTGAATGTGGAATGGAATGGAATGGTATGGAATGTGAAATGGAATGGAATAGAACGTGGAATGGAACGTGGATTGGAATAAAATGGAATGATGATTGAAATGGAATAGAACGTGGAAAAGAATGTGGAATGATTGTGGAATGGAAAGTGGAATGGAATGAAATGGAATATTGAGTGGAATGGAATGGAATGTGGAATAGTACGGAATCGGAAGGAATGGAATGCGGAATGGAATGGAATAGAATATGGAATGCAATGGAGTGGAGTGAAATGTGGAATTGAATGGAATGGAAAGTGGAATGGAATGGAATGGAATGAGGAATGGGATGGAATGGAAGGTGGAATGGAATGAGGAATGGAATGTGGAATGGCATGTGAAATGGAATGTGGAATGCAATGGAATGGAATGTTGACTGTAAAGTAATGGAACATGTAATAGAATGGAAAGGAATGCAATGTGGAATGGAATGGAAAGGAACATGGAATTGAAAGCAGTGGAATTTGGAAGGGAATGGAATGGAACGTGGAATAGAATGTGGAATGGAATGTAATGCAACGTGAAATGCAATGTGGAAAGGAATGAGGAATGAAAAGTGGAATGGAACGTGTAATGGAATGGAAACGAAGGTGAAATAGATTGGAATGGAACGTGGAATGTAATGTGGAATGGAATGCGGAATGGGAAGTGGAATGGAATGGAATGCAACTTGGAATGGGATGTGGTAGTATGTGGAATGGAATGGAATGGAATGTGGAATGGAATGGAATGGAAAGTGGAAGGGAATGTATTGGAATGTGGAATGGAATGGAATGAAACGTGGAATGGAACGTGGAATGGTACGTGGAATGGATTGTTTAATGGAATGGAATGGAATGTGGAATAGAATGCAATGGACTGTAATGAAACGTGGAATGGAATGTGGAATCATACGTGGAATGGATTGTTTAATGGAATTGAATGGAATGTGGAATAGAATGGAACGGAATGGAATGTGGATCGGAATGTGGAATGGATCGAAGAATGGAATGGAATGGAATGAGCAACAGAATGGAAAGTAATGTGTACTGGAATGGTATGGATTGGAATGGAAAGTGAAACAGAATATGGAACGGACTGTGAAATGGAAAGTCGAATGGACTGTGGAACGGAATGAAATGGAACGTGGAATGGACAGGAATGGAACTTGGTATGGAATGGAATGGAAAGTTAAATGGAACGTGGAATGGATCACCGAATGGAAAGAGAAATGGAATGTGGAATGGAACGTGGAACGGAAAGTGGAATGGATCATGGAATGGAATGAGGAATGGAATGTGGAATGGAATGTGGAATGGAATGGAATGTTGTATGAAATGTGGAATGGAATGGAATGTGGAATGGAATGTTTTATGAAAGGTGGAATGGAATGGAATGTGGAATGGAATGTGGAATGGAATGCAATGGAATAAGAATGGAATGTGGAATGGAATGTGGAATTGAATGGAATGGAATGTTGTATGAAACGTGGAATGGAATGGAATGTGGAATGGAATGCAATGGAATGAGAATGGAATGTGGAATGCAATGGAATGGAAAGTGGAATGGAATGTGGAATGCAATGGAATGGAATGTGGAATGGAACATGGAATGGAACAAGGAATGGAACATAGAATGGGAAGTTCAATGGAATATGGAGTGGAAAGATGAATGGAATGCAACGAGTAATTGAACGTGGAAAGTAAGGGAATGGAATGTGGAATTGAACGTAGAATGAAATGTGTAAAGGAATGTGGAATGGAACGTGAAATGGAATGTGGAATGGAATGTGGAAGGGAATGTGGAGGGGAACGGAATAGAATGGAATAGAATATGGAATGGAAAATGCAATGTATCATAGAATTGAGTGTGGAATGGATCGCGGAATGGAACGTGAAATGGAATGTGGAATGTAATGTGGAATGGAATATGGAATGGAACGTGAAATTAAATGGAATGGAATGTTGAATGAAACGTGGAATGGAATGGAATGGAATGTGGAATGGAACGTGGAATGTAATGGAATCGAATGTGGAATGGAATCTGGAAAGGAAAGTGGAATAGAATGGAATGTGGAATGGAACGTGGAATGTAATGGAAAGGAATGTGGAATGGAAGGTGGAATTGAAACTGCAATGGAACGAGGAATGGAATGGAATGGAAAGTGGAATGGAACTTGGAAATAATGGAATGGAACTTGGATTGGAATGTGAAATGGAATGCGGAATGGAATCGATTGGAATGTGGAATGGAATGCGATGGAACGTGCAATGCAATGTGGAATGGAATATGAAATGGAACGTGGAATTGAAAGTGGAGTGAAATGGAATGGAACATGGAATGCATCGTGGAATGGAACGTGGAATGGAATGTGGAATGCAAAGGAATGGAATGTGGAATTAAATGGAATGGAATATGGAATGGAATTGAAGGGAGTGGAAAGTGGAATGTAATGGAATAGAATGGAATGGAAGGCGGAATGTGATGGATAGGGATGTGGAATGGAATAGAATGGAATGGAATGTGGAATGGAATGTAATGTAATGGAATGGAATGTGCAGTTGAATGGAATGGAATGAGGAAAGGAATGGATTGGAATGTGGAATGCAATGGAATGGAAATTGGAATGGAATGTGGAATGGAATGTGCAATGGATTGTGCAATGGAATGGAATGGAAAGTGGAATAGAATGGAGTGGAATGGAATGTGGAATGAAATTTAGAAAGGAATGTGGAATGGAATGGAATGGAATGTGTAATGAACTGGAATGGAATGGGTAATGGAATGGAATGTAATGGAAAGTGAAATAGAATGTGGAATGGAATGAGAAATGGAATGTGGAATTGAATGCGGAATGGAATGAAAAGGAACATTGAATGGAATGGAATGGAAAGTGGAATGGAGTGGAATGGAACTTCGAATAGAATGTGGAATGGAATGGAAGGGAAAGTGTAATGAAATGTGGAGTGTAATAGAAAGGAATGTGGAACGGAATGGAATGGAATGAACGGAATGGAATGTGGAATGGAATGCGGAAGGGAATGAAAAGGAACGTTGAATGGAATGGAATGCAACTTCGAATAGAATGTGGAATGGAATGGAAGGGAAAGTGGAATGAAATGTGGAGTGTAATAGAAAGGAATGTGGAACGGAATGGAATGGAATATGGAATGGAATGTGGAATGGAATGGAATGGAATGTGGAATGGAATGTGCAATGCAATGTGGAATGGAAACTTTAATGGAATGGAATGGAATGTGGAAACGAACATGGAAAGAAATCGAATGGAACATTGAATCGAAAGTGGAATGGAATGTGGAATGGAATGTGGAATGGAATGGAATGGAATGTGGAATGGAATGTGGAACGCAGTGTGGAATACAATGGAATGTGGAATGTGGAATGGAATGTGGCAGGAAATTTAGTGGAATGTGTAATGGAAAGTGGATTGCAATGTAGAATGCGTTGTGGAATGGAACGTGGAATGTAATGAAATGGAAAGTGGAATGGAAAGTGGAATGGAATTAAATGGAAAGTGGAAACGTATGTGGAATGCAACTTGTAATGGAATGGAATGTGGAATGGATAGTGAAATGCAATGGAATTGATCGTGGAATATAACGTCTAATGTAACGTGGAATGGAATGTGGAATTCAACATAGGATAGAATGTGGAATCAAGTGTGGAATGGAACGGAATGGAATATGGAAAGGAATGTGGAATTGAGTGTGGAATGGAACGTGGAATGGAATGGAATGGAATGTGGAATGGAACGTGGATTTGAATGGAATGGAATGGAATGTGGAATGGAATGTGGAATGGAATGTGCAATGGAATGGAATGAAATGAGGATTGGAATAGAATGGAACGTGGAACGGAATGGAATGTAATGTGGAATCGAATTTAACGGACATTGGAATGGAACGTGGAATGGAATGTGGAATGGAGTGGAATTGAATGTGGAACAGAATGTGGAATTCAGTCTAATGGAATGTGGCATGGAGTGTGGAGTGGAACGTGGAATGGAATGCGGAATGGACTGGAATGTGGAATGGAGTGTGGAATGGAAAGGAATGGAATGTGGAATGGAATGCTCAATGGAATGTGGAGTGGAACATGTCGGAATGTGGAATGGAAAGTGGAATGGAAAGTGGAATGGAATGGAATGGAACGTGGAATGGAATGGAGTGGAATAGAAAGTGGAATGGAATGGAATGGAATATGGAATGGAATGGAATGGAATGGAACGTGGAATGGAATGGAATGGAATGTGGAGTGGAAGGTGGAAGGGAATGTGGAACGGAACGTGGAATTGAAAGTGGAATGTATTGGAATGGAGTGTGGAATGGAATGTGGAATTGAATGTGGAACAGAATGGGGAATTCAATCTAATTGAATGTGGCATGGAATGTGGAGTGGAACGTGGAATGGAATGGAGTGGAATGCGGAATGGAATACGGAATGGAATGGAATGCAATGCGGGATGGAATGTGGAATGGAATGCGGAATGGAATGGAATGTGTAATGGAGTGTGGAATGGAAAGGAATGGAATGCTCAATGGGATGTGGAATGGAATATGTTGGAATGCGGATTGGAATGTGGAATGGAACGTTGAATGGAAAGGAATGGAATGTGGAATGGATTGTGGAATGTAATGTAGAATGGAAATTGGAATGGAATGGAATGGAATGTGGAATGGAATGTGGAATGGAATGTGGAAAGGAACGTGGAATGGAAGGTGAAATGGAATGGAATTGAATGTGGAATGGGGTGGGGAATGGAATGGAATGGAATGTGCAATTCCAATGCAATGGAATGAAAAGGAAAGTGGAATGGAATGGAACGTGGAATGTAATGTGGAATGTAACGGAATGGAATGGGAATGAAATGTGGAATGCAATGAAACGTAATTTGGAATGGAATGTGGAATGGAATGGAATGCAGTGAGGAATGGAATGTGCAAAGGAATGCGGAATGGAACTTGCAATGGAAGATGGAATGGAATGGAATGGAATGTGGAATGGAATTTAATGGAATGTGGAATGGAATGGAATGTTTAAAAGGAATGGAAAGGAAAGTGGAATGGAATGTGCACTGGAATGGAACACTATGTGGAAAGGAATGTCGAATGAAATGTGGAATGGAATGGAATTGAATGTGGAATGGAATGGAATGTGCAATGGAAAGGAATGTTTAAATGGAATGGAATGGAATGTGGAATGGAATGTGTACTAGAATGGATCACTATGTGGAATGGAATGTGGAATGGAATGGAATGGAATGGAATGTGGAATGGAATGTTCAATGGAATGTGGAATGGAATGTGGAATGGAATGTGGAATGGAACATGGAATGGAATGGAATGGATTGCGGAATGGAATATGGAATGGAAATTGGAATGGAAAGTGGAATGTAACGTGGAATGGAACGTGGAATGTAATATGGAATGGAATGGAATAGAATGTGGAATGGAACGTGGAATGGAACAGGGAAAGGAATGGAATGGAACGATTAATAAAATGTGGAATGGAATGGAATGGGATGTGTAATGGCATGGAATGGAGTGTGCAATGGTAACGAATGAAACGAGGAATGGAACATGGAATAGAACGTGGAATGCAACGTGGAATGGAACGTGGAATGAAAACTGAAATGAAATGGAATTTAATGTGGAATTGAATTGTATGGAATGTGGAATGGAATGGAATGTATTGGAATGTGGAATGGAATGGAATGGAACGGAATGTGGAATGGAATGGAATGGACTCTAATGGAATGCGGAATTGAATGGAATAGAATGTGGAATGGAATGGAATGGAATGGAACGTGGAATGGAATGTGGAATGCAATGTGGAATGGAAAGTGGAATTGAATGGAATGTAAAGTGTAATAGAATGGAATGGAATGAAATGTGGAATGCAATGTGGAATGGAAAGTGGAATGGAATGGATCAGAATGTGGAATGAAATGGAATGGAATGGAATGGAAAGTGAAATAGAATGTGGAATGGAATGGAAAGGAATGTGGAATGGAATGGAAAGAATGTGGAATGGAATGAAATGGAAGGGAATGTGGAATGCAATGGAATGGAATGGAATGGAATGTGGAATGGAATGCAATGGAATGTGGAATGGAATTTGGAATGGAATGTGGAATGGAATGTGGAATGCAATGGAATGGATTGTGGAATGGAATGGAATGGAATGGAATGTGAAAAGTAAAGTAATGGAATGTGGAATGCAATGGAATGGAATGTGAAATTAAAGGAATGGAATGTGGAATGCAATGGAATGGAATGGAATGGATTGTGGAATGGAATGCAATGGAATGTGGATTCCAATTTGGAATGGAATGTGGAATGTAATGGAATGGATTGTGGAATGGAGTGGAATGGAATGGAACGTGAAAAGTAATGTAATGTAATGTAAAATGGAAATTGGAACGGAATATGGAATGGAATGAAATGGAATTGAATGGATTGTGGAATGGAATAGAATGGAATGTGGAATGCAATGGAATGGAATGGAATGGGAAATGGAAAGGAATGGAATTTTAAATGGAATGGAAAGTTATGTGGAATGGAATGGAATGGAACATGGAATTGAAAGTGGAATGGAATGGAATGGATCATGGAATGGTATATGAAATGGAATGGAATGAAATGTGGAATGGAACGCGGAATGGAACGTCTAAAGGAAGGTGGAATGGAACGTGGAATGGAATTTTTATTGGAATGTGGAATGGAATTGATTGGAACGTGGAATGGAATGTGGGATGGAATGGAATGAAATGTGTAATGGAATGTGCAAGGGAATAGAATGGAATGTGTACCGCTATGTGGAATGAGATGGAATGGACCGTGGAATGGAACGCGGAATGGAATGGAATGGAACGTGGAATGGAACGTGGAATGGAACTTGGAATGGAACGTGGAATGGAACGTGGAAAGGAATGTGGAAAGGAATGTGGAATGGAATGTAGAATGGAATGGAATGGAATCTGGAAGGGAATGGAATGGAATCTGGAATGCAATCGAATGGAATGTGGAAAGGAATGTGGAATGGAATGGAATGTGAAATGGAACGGAACGCAATGGAATGTGGAATGGAATGGAATGGAATGTGGAATGGAATGGAATGAAATGTGGAATGGAATGTGGAATGGAATGGAATGGAATGGAATGCGGACAGGAATTGAATGGAATGGAGTATACAGTGGAATGGAATGGAATGGAATGTGGAATGGAATGGGATGGAATTTGGAATGGAACGTGGAACAGTATGAAATGCGGAATGGAATGGAATGGAATATGGAATGGAACAGAATGTGGAATGGAAAGGAATGGAATGTGGAATGGAATGTTGAATGCAATGGAATGGAATGTGTACTGCAATGGAAAGGAATGTGGAATGGAATTTAATGGTATGTGGAATGGAACGTTCCATTCCATTCCAAATTACACTACATTCCATTCCATTCGACATTCCATTCTATTCCATTCCACATGCCATTCAATTCCATTCCACATTACATTCCAAGTTCTACTCCACGTTGCATTCCACTTTCAATTCCCCGTTGCATTCCACATTCCATTCCCTTCCATTCCACATTCCATTCTATTGCATTCCACTTTCCATTACAGGTTCCATTCCACATTACATTCCTCGTTTCATTCCGCGTTCCATTCCACGTTCCATTTCTTTCCACTCCACATTCCATTCCATTGCCTTACACATTCCATTCCTTTCCATTCCATTCCATTGCACATTCCATTCCACATTCCATTCCCTTCCATTACAGATTCCATTCTATTCCATTCCACATTTCATTCCACGTTCCATTCCACGTTCCATTCCACGTTCCATTCCAATACATTCCACATTCCTTTGCACATTGCATTCCATTCCAGACCATATTCCATTCCACATTCCATAAATTCCATTTAAACATTCCATTCCATTCCATTCCATTCCATTCCACATTGCATTCCACATTCCATTCCATTTCACGCTGCATTCCACATTCCATTACACATTCCATTCCATTCCATCCCACATTCCATTCCACATTCCAATCCATTCCATTCCGCGTTAAATTCCACGTTCCATTCCACGTTCCATTCCACATTCCATTCCATTCCATTCCACATTGCATTCCACATTCCATTCCATATTCCATAGCATTCCATTGCACATTACATTCCACAATCTATTCCATTCAATTCCCCATTGAATTCTACGTTCCTTTCCACGTTCCATTCCACATTCCATTCCATTCCATTCCACATTGCATTCCACATTCCATTCCATATTCCATACCATTCCATTGCACATTACATTCCACAATGTATTCCATTCAATTCTCCATTCAATTCCACGTTCCGTTCCACATTCCATTCCAATTCTTTCCATTGCATGCCACATTCCATTCCATTCAATTCAATTCCGTATTCCATTCCATTCCATTCCACATTCCACTCCATTCCATTCCAAATTCCAATCCATTCCATTCCACATTCCATTCCCTTCCATTTCACATTCCATTCCATTCGATTCCATTCGATATTCCATTCCATTCCACATTGCAATGCATTCCTTTCTGCATTCCATTCCCTTCCATTGCACTTTCCATTCCATTCCACATTCCATTCCATTCCATTCCACATTCCATTCCATTCCATTCCACATTCCTTTCCAGATTCCATTCCTTTCCTTTCCACATTCCATTCCATTCAATTCCACATTCCTTTCTACATTCTTTTCCATTCCATTCCACTTTGCATACCATTACATTCCACATTCCATTCTATTCCATTTTATTCCACTCCACATTGCATTCCATTCCATTCCATTCCCTTTCACATTCCATTCCATTCTATTTCATTCCACATTCCATTCCATTCCACATTGCATTCCATTCCATTCCACACTCCATCCCCTTCCATTCCACATTCCATTCCATTCCACATTCCATTCCATTACATTCCACATTCCACTCCATCTATTCCATGTTCCATTCCTAATTCCATTACACATTCCTTTCCATTCCATTCCTTGTGTCATTCCATTCTGTTCCACATTCCATTCCACTTACAATTCCATTATTTTCCACATTCCATTCCATATTCCATTCTGTTCCATTCCACATATCATTCCTTTACATTCTCTTCCAATCCACATTCCATTCAATTCCATTCCGCATTCCATTCACTTCCATTCCATTCCATTCCACTTTCCCATCCACATACCATTCCACATTACATTCCATTCCATTCCACATTCCATTGCACATTCCATTCCATTTCATTCCACATTCCTTTCCATTTCATTCCACATTCCATACCATTCCAGTCCACATTCCATTCCATTCCAGTCAGGTCCACATTACATTCCATTCCTCATTCCACTCCATTGCATTCCACATTAAATTCCATTCCATCCCACATTCCATTCCATTTAATTTCATTTCAGTCCACATTCCACTCCATTCCATTACATTCCACATTCCTTTCCATTCCATTCCGCAATTCATTCCATTCCATTAAACTTCACATTTCATTCCATTACACTTTCCATTCCAAGTTCCATTCCACTTTATTTTCCACGTTCCATTCCACGTTCCATTCCGCATTCCATTCAATTTCTTTCCTTTCCCCATTCCATTATATTCCATTCCATTCCGAATTTCTTTCCATTTCATTCCAGGTTCCTTTCTAGTTTCCATTCAATTCCATTCCACATTCCATTTCACATTCCATTCCATTCAATTCAAGTTTACATTTGAAATTCCATTCCTTTCCATTCTACATTCCACTCCACATTCCATTCCATTCCATTCCAATTTCCATTCCATTCCATTCCTGTTCCGTTATGCATTCCATTCCAATCCACATTCCATTCCATTCCATTCCCCATTCCATGCTGCATTCCATCCCATTCCATTCCAAATTCAATTCTATTCCACTTTCCATTCCACATTCCATTGTATATTCCATTCCATTCCATTCCATTCCACATTCCATTCCACTTTCCATTCCATTCCATTCCACATTCCATTTCACTTTCCATTCCATTCCATTCCATTCCATATACCATTCTATATTTCATTCCATTCCATTCCACATTCCATTCTACTTTCCATTCCTTTCCATACCACATTCCTTTCTACATTCCATTCCATTCCATTCCACATTCCATTGCATATTCCATTAAATTCCATTCAACATTCCATTCAATTCCATTCCACATTCCATTAAATTTCATTCTATATTCCTTTGTCTTCCATTACATTCCATTTCATTCCATTCCATTCCATTCCACATTCCATTCCATTCCATTCCATTCCATTCCACTCCGTTACATTGCATTCCATGCCATTCCACTATCCATTCCATTCCATTCCACATTCCATTCCACATTCCATTCCATTTCATTCCACATTCTATTCGACGTTCCATTCCATTCCATTGTGCATTCCATTACATTTCATCTTCCGTTCTATCCCATTACACATTCCATTACACATTCCATTCCATTTCATTCCACATTCCATTCCATTCAATTTCACATTCCATTCCATTCCATTCTATTCCAAATTCCATTCCATTCCATTCAACTTTCCATTCCATTCCATTCCATGTTCCATTACTTTCCATTCCAAATTGCATTGCAAATTCCATTCCATTATATTCCATTCCAGATTGCATTCAATTCCATTCCATTCCATTCCATTCCACATTCCAGTTCACATTCCATTCCACTCCATTCCACATTCCTTTGAACATTCAATTCCATTCCATTTGAAATTCCATTCCATTCCGTACCATTCCAAATTCCATTCCAATCGATTCAACATTCCATTCCATTCCAATCCATTCCACATTCCATTCCATTCCATTCGATTCCACATTCCACTACATTCGAATCCACCTTCCATTCCAATCCATTTCACATTACATTCCTCTTTCCATTCTATTCCTTTTCAAATTCCATTCCACATTCCATTGTATTCTATTCCACATTCCTTTCCATTCCAATCCATTCTATTCCATTCCATTCCATTCCATTTCATTTCACGTTCCAAGAATTCAATTCCAGACGGTTTTCCATTCCACATTCCATTCCATTCCACTCCACATTCCATTCCTTTCCATTCCGTTCCATTCCATAACATTCCACATTCCATTGCCTTCCATTCCCTTCCACATTCCATTCCATACCATTCAATTCCACATACAGTTCCTTTGCATTCTATTCCACAATCCATGACATTCCATTGCACATTCCATTCCATTCCATTCTGCATTCCATTGCACATTCCATTCCATTCCACTCCACATTCCATTACACTCCATTCCACATTCAAATCCATTCCATTCCAAATTCCTATCCATTCCATTCCATTCCATTCTGCATTGCATTCCATTCCATTCCACATTCCATTGCACATTCCATTCCACATTCCATTTCACATTCCATTCCATTCCAGTACACATTACTTATCATTCCATTCGACATTCCAATCTATTTCATTCGATTCCATTCAACATTCCATTTCACTTTCCATTCCCCGTTTCATTCCACATTCCATTCCATTCCATTACACATTCCATTCCGTTCAATTCCACATTCCATTCCATTCCAAACTCCATTTCATCTCATTCCATTCCATTCTACATTCCCTTACACATTCCAAAGCATTCCATTCCACTTTCTATTGCATTCCCCTTTCCATGCCATTCCATTCCATTCCATTCCACATTCCATTCCACATTCCTTTCTACTCCATTCCACATTCCATTCCATTCCTTTCCATTCCATTCCACACTCCATTCCACATTCCATTGCATGCCATTCCATTCGTTTCCACATTCCATTCCACATTCCATTCTATTCCATTCCACATTCCATTCCATTCCATTCCACATTCCTTTCCATTCCCTTACATTCCATTGTGCATTCCATTCCATATTCCATTTAATTCCATTCCACATTCCATTCCATTCCATTGCACATTACATTACATTCCATTCCATTCCACATTCCATTCCATATTCCATTCCTTTCCATTGCACATTCCATTGCATACCATTCCACATTCAATTCCACATTCCATTCCATTCCACTTCACATTTGATTGCACATTCCATAACATTCCATTCTACATTCAAATCCACATTACATTCCACTCCATTCCAAATTCCATTCCACATTATATTCCACATTCCATTGCATTCCTTTCCACATTCAATTCCATTCAATTCCATACCACTCCATGGGACCTTCCATTCCACATTCAATTCCATTCCATTTCACATTCCATTCCACATGCCATTCCATTCCATTCCATTCCATTCCATTCCATTCCATTCCATTCCATTTTCCTTTCCATTCCATTCTATTCCACTTTCCCTTCCATTCCATTCCACTTTCCATTACACATTCAATTCCACGTTCCTTTACACTTTCCATTCCACTTTCCCTTGCATTCCATTACACATTCCATTCCACATTCAATTTCATTCAATTCCACGTTTCATTCCATTCCTTTCCAGCTTCCTTTCCATTCCATTCCATGTTCCATGCCTTTCCATTCCATGTTCCATTCCATTCCTTTCCACGTTCCATTCCTCATTGCATTCCATTCCGCATTCCAAGGTATTCCATTCCATATTCCATTCTATTTCATTCCACTTTCCATTCGACATTCCATTCCATTCCATTCCACATTGCATTCCATTCCATTCCATTCCACATTCCATTAATTTCCATTCCACATTCTATTTCATTCCATTCTACACTCAATTCCAATTCCTTGCATTCTATTTCACATTCCATTAGATTTCATTCCACATCCCGTTCCTTTCCATTCCTCCTTCCATTCCATTCCATTCCAAATTCCATTACACATTCCATTCCACTACAAATTCCATTGCAATCCCCTTTCCATTCAATTCCAATCCACTTTCCATTCCACATTCCATTTCTTTCCATTCCACATTCCATTCCACATTCTGTTCCACATTCCATTCCACACTCCATTCCATTTGACTTTCGATTCCATTCCATTCCACATTCAATTCCTTTCCATTCCACATTCCATTGCATTCCATTACACATTGAATTCCCATCCTTTCGACATTCCATTGCATTCCTTTCCATTCCACATATCATTCCATTCCTAACCACATTCCATTCCTTTCCATTCGACATTCCATTCCACTTTCCATTCCATTCCATTTCACATAGAATATAGAAAGGAATTTGTAATGGAACGTGCAATGGAATGTAATTGAATGTGGAATGGAATGTGGAACGGAATGGAATGGGATGTGGAATGGAATGTGGAATAGAATGGAATGGAATGAGGAATGGAATGGAAGAGAATGTGGAATGGAAAGAATAGAATGTGAAATTGAATGTTGAATGGAATTGAATGTGTAATGGAATGAAATGGAATGTGGAATGGAATGGAAAGGAATGTGGAATGGAATGCGGACTGGAATGGAATGGAATTTGGAATGGAAAGTGCAATGGAATGGAAAGGAATTTGGAAAGGAATGGAATACAATGTGGAATGGAAAGGAATGGAATGTGGAATGGAATGTGGATTGGAATGGAGTGGAATGTGCAAAGGAAAGTGGAATGGAATGGAATGGAATGTGGAGGGGAAAGGATTGGAATGTGGCATGGAATTGAAATAATGTGCAATAGAACGTAATAGAATGTGGAATGGAATGTGGAGTTGAATGGAATGGAAAGTGGAATGGAATGTAAAGGAATGGGCAATGGAATGGAATAAAATGGAATGTGGAGTGATATGGCTTGGTACGTGGAATGGAATGTGGAATCAAATGGAATGGAATGGAATTGAATATGGAATGGAATGGAGTGGAACGGTATTTGCAATGGAATGAGGAATGGAATGGAATGGAATGGACTGGAATGTGGAATGGAAAGTGTAATGGAGTTGAATGAAAAGTGGAATGAAAATTGGAATGCAATGGAACGTGGAATGGAATGGAATGGAATGTGGAATGGAATGCAATGGAATAGAATGAAATGTAATAGAATGTGGAATGGACCACGGAATGGAATGTGGAATGGAATGGAATTAATTGTGGAATGTAATGGAATGGAACGTGCAATTTAAATGAATTGAATGTGTAATGCAATGGAATGGTATGGAAAGTGGAATGAAATGGAATGGAATGGAATGGAATGTGCAATGGAATGGATTGGAAGGTGGAACTGAAAAGAATAGAAAGTGAAATGGAATATTTTGGAATGTGAAGAGGATTGGAATGGAATGGAATGTGGAACGGAATGAAATGGAATAGAATGAAATGGAACGGAATGTGGAATGGAATGTGAGATGGAATGGAATGCAGTGCAATGTGGAATGGAATGGAACGTCGAACGGAACGTGGAATGGAACGTGGAAAGAAATTGTAATGGAATGGAATGAAATGTGGAAAAGAATGTTGAATGGAATGTGGAATGGAATGGAATGGAATGGAGTGGAATTTAATGTGGAACAGAATGTGGAATGGAAAATTTAATGAAACGTGGAATGGAATGTAATGGAATGTGGAATGGAACGTGAAATGGTACATGGAATGGAACGTGGAATGGAATGAGGAATGGAATGGAGAGGAATGTGGAATGGAATGTGAAATGCAATGTGGTATTGGATGGAATGGAATGTGGAATGGAACGTGGCACTGAATGGAATGGAACGTGGAATAGAACATGGAATGGAATGGAATGAAACGTGGAGTGGAACATGGTATGGAACGTGGACTGGAAGTTGGAATGGAATGTGGAATGAAATGGAAAATGGAAGGGAATGTAATGTGGAATGGAATGTGGAAAGTAATGTGGAATAGATTGGAATGGAATGTGGAATGGAATGAGAAATGGAATGTGGAATGCAATGTGGAATGGAATGTGGAATGGAGTTTGAAATGGAATGGAATGTGGAATGGAATGTTGAATCGAATGTGGAATAGAATGGAATGGAATGTGGAATGGAATGTAGTGGGTTGTGGAAAACAATGTGGAATGGAATTTATTGGAATGTGGAATGGAATTAGGAATGGAATGTGGAAAGGAATGTGGAATGGAATGGAATGGAATGTGCAATGTAATGTGGAATGAAGTGTGGATTGGAATGTGAAATGCAACGGAATGGAATGTGGAATGGAATGTGGAATGGACGGAATGGAATGTGGATTGGAATGTGGAACGGAATGTAGTATGGAACCTGAAATGGAATGGAATTGACTGTGGAATTGAAGGTGGAATGACATGGAATGGGACGTGGAATGGAACGTGGAATGGTAATGAATGGAACGTTAAATGGAATGTGAAATGGAATGTGGAAAGTTATGGAATGGAATGTGGAATGGAATGTGAAGTGGAATGTGAAAAGGAATGTGGAATGGAATGGAATGGAATGTGGAATGGAAAGGAATGGAACGTGGAATGGGATGTGGAACGGAATGTGGAACACAATGTGGAATGGAATTTGTAAAGGAATGTGGAATGGAACGGAAGGGAATATGAAATGTAAAGGAATGGAATGTGGAATGGAATGTGGAATAAAACGGAATGTGGAATGCAATGTGGAAAGGAATGTGGAATGGTATGGAAGGGAATGTGAAATGGACGGTGGAATAGATTGTGGAATGGAATGCGAAATGGAAAGTGAAATGGAATGCGGAATGGAATGTGGAAAAGAATGTGGAATGGAACGGAATGGAATATGGAATGGAATGTGGAATTGAATGTGGAACGGAATGTGGAACATTGTGTGGAATGGAATGTGGAAAGGAATGTGGAATGGAACGGAAGGGAATGTGAACTGTAAAGGAAAGGAATACGGAATTGATTGTGTAATGGAATGTAAAATGTAATGCAATGGAATGTGGAATTGAACGTGGAATGGAATGGAATGGAAAGTGGAAAGGAATGTGGGATGGAATGTGGAATGGATTGTGGTATGGAATGTAGAAAGGAATGTGGAACGGAATGGAGTGGAATGTGGAATGGAAAGTGAAATGGAGTGGAATAAAATGTGAAATGGAATGTGGATTGGAATTTGGAATGGAAAGTGGAATGCAACGTAGAATGGAAAGTGGAATGGAATGAAATTGAACGTGTAATGGAATGTGAAATGGAAAGGAATGGAATGTGGAATGGAACAGAATGGAATGGAATGGAATGTGGAATGAAATGGAATGGAATGTGCAATGGAATGTGGAAAGGAAAGTGGAATAGAATGGAATGGAATGTATAATGGAAGGTGGAATGGAATTGAATCGACCTTGGAATTGAATGTACAATGGAAAGTGGAATGGAATTCAATGTAATGAGGAATGGAATTTAAAGTGGAATGGAATGGAAGGGAAAGTGAAATGGAATGTGGAGTGGAATGGAATAGAATGGGGAATGGAATTGAAGGGAATGTGAAATGGAATGTGGAACGTAATGTGAAATGGAATGTGGAATGGAGTGGAATGAAACGTGGAATGGAGTGTTGAACGGAATGTGGAATAGAATGCGCAATGGAATGTGGAAAAGATTGTGGAATGGAATGGAAGGGAATGTGAAATGCAATGTGGAATGGAATGGAAGGGAACGTTGAAGGGAAGGGAAAGGAATGTGGAATGGAACGGAGTGGAATGTGAAATGGAATGTAGAATTGAATGTGTAATGGAATGTAAAATGTAATGCAGTGTAATGTGGAATTGAATGTGGAATGGAATGGAATGGAACGTGGAACGGAATGTGGGTTGGAATGTGGAATGGATTGTGGTATGAAGTGTAGAAAGGAATGTGGAACGGAATGGAGTGGAATGTGGAATGGAATGTGAAATGGAGTGGAATAGAATGTGAAATGGAATGTGGATTGGAATTTAGAATAGAAAGTGGAATGCAACTTGGAATGGAAAGTGGAATGGAATGGAATGGAAAGTGTAATGGAATGTGAAATGGAAAGGAATGGAATGTGGAATGGAATGGAATGGAATGTGGAATGGAAAGGTATGGAATGTGCAATGGAATGTGGAAAGGAAAGTTGAATGGAATGGAAAGGAATCTGTAATGGAGGGTGGAATGGAATGAAATCGAACTTGGAATGGAACGTACAATGGAAAGTGGAATGGAATGGTATGTAATGAGGATTGGAATTAAATGTGGAATGGCATGGAAGGGAAGGTGGAATGGAATGTGGATTGGAATGGAATGAAATGTGTAATGGAATGACATGGAATGTGAAAAGGAATGTGGAATGGAGTGGTATAGAACGTGGAATGGAATGTTGAACGTAATGTGGAATAGAATGTGCAATGGAATGTGGAAAAGAATGTGGAATGGAATGGAAGGGAATGTGAAATGCAATGTGGAATGGAATGGAAGGGAACGTTGAAAGGTAGGGAATGGAATGTGGAATGGAATGTGGAAGAGAATGTGGAATTGAATGTGAAATTAAATGTGGAAAGGAATCTGGAATGTAACGGAATGGAATGTGAAATGGAATGGAATGGAATTTTTTATTGAATGTGGAATGAAATGAAATGGAATGTGGATTGTAAGGAGGAAAGGAATGTGGAATGGAACGGAATGGAATGTGGAATGGGATGTGGAATGGAATGTGGAATGGAATGTGGAATAGAATGTGGAATGGAATGCGGAATGGAAAGTCGAAAGGAATGTGGAATGGAACGGAATGGAATGTGAAATGGAATGTGGAATGGAGAGTGGAATGGAATGTGGACTGGAGGGTGAAACGTAATGTGGAATGGAACTGAATGGATCGTGCAATGGAATGTGGAATAGAAAGTGGAATAGAGTGTGGAATGGAATGTGTAATGGAACGCAATGGAATGTGAAAAGGAATTTCGAATTTAATGTTGAATGGAATGTAAAATATAATGGAATGGAAAGTGGAATTGAAAGTGGTATGGAAAGGAATGGAACGTCGAAAGGAATGTGGCATGGAATGGAATTGAATGTGGAATGGATTGTGGTATGAAATGTGGAATGTATTGTGGAATGGAATTTGAGTGAAATGTGTAATGGAAAGTGGATTGGAATGTGTAATGGAAAGTGGAGTGTAACGTGGAATGGAACGAGGAATGTAATGCATTTGAACGTGTACTGGAATGTGGAATAGAATGAAATGTGGAAAGAAATGTGGAATGGAATGTGGAATGAAATTTGGAAAGGAAAGGAATGGAATGTGGAATGGAATTTGCAGTGGAATGGAATGGAATGTGGAATGGAATGGAATGGAATGTGGAACGGCATGAGGAAGGGAATGTGGAATGGAATGGAACGTAATGTGGAATGGAATGGGGAATGGAATGTGGAAAGGAAAGTGGAATGGAATGGAATGGAATGTGGAATAGAACGTGGAATGATATCGAATGGGGCTTGGAATAGAACGTTGAATGGAAAGTGGAATGGAAAGTGGCATCAAATGGAATGGAAAGTGGAAAGGAATTTATTGGAATGTGGAATGGAATGTGGAATGGAATGTGGAATGTAATGTGGAAAGAAACATGGAATGGAACAGAATGGAATGTGGAATGCAATGTGGAATGGAGTGTGGAATGGAATGTGTAATGGAACGGAATGGAATGTGAAAAATAATGTGGAATGGAAAGTGCAATAGAAACTCACATGCAATGGAATGAAATGTTCAACTGAACGTGGCATGCAATGGAATGGAACGTGGAATGGAAAGTGGGATGGAAGCTAATGGACTGTGGAATGGATTGTGGAATGGAATGTAGTGGAATGTGGAATGCAATGTGAAAGGGAGTGTATTGTAATGTGAAATGGAGTATGAATTGCAATGTGGAATTGGACATGGAATGCAATGGAATGGAGCGTAAAATGGAATGTGGAATGGAATGGAATGAAATCTGGAATGCAATGGAATGGAATGTGGAATGAAACGTGGAATGGAAAGGAATGAAACGTGGAATGGAACGTGCAATGGAACATGGAATGAAATTTGGAATGGAACGTGGAATGGAAAATGCAATGGAAAATGGAATGGAAAGTGGAATGGAATGGAATGGAAAGTAGAGTGGAACGTGGAATGGAATGTAAAGAAATGTGGAAAGGATTGTCGAATGGAACGTGAAATGGATGGTGGAATGCAATGAAAAGGAACGTGGAATGGAATGTAGAATGGAATGTGGACGGAAACGTGGAAAGGAATGCAATGGAATGTGGAATGGATGTGGAATGGAATGGAATGGAATGGAATGTGGAATGGAATGTGGAAAGGAATGTGTTTTGGAATGTGCAATAGAAAGGAATGGAAAGTGGAATGGAATGTGAAATGGAATTTTGAATGGAATGGAATGGAATGTGGCATGGAATGTGGAATGGAATGGAATGGTATGAGGAATAGAAAGTGGAATGGAATGGAATTGAATGCGAAATGGTATGAGTGCAATGGTAATGAATATGGCATGCAATGGAATGGAAAATGGAATGCAATGTAGAATGGATTGGTATGGAATGAGGAATGGAACATGGAATGGAACGTGGAATGGATCGTGGAATGGAACGTGGAATGGAATGGAAACAAATTTGGAATGGAATGGAAAGGAATATAGAATTGAATGTGGAGAGGAATGGAATGGAATCTGGAATAGAATGTGGAAAAAATGGAATGGAATGTGGAATGGAATGGAATGGTATGCTATGGAAAGTGGAATGGAATGGAATGGAATGCTATGAAAAGTGGAATGGAACGGAATGGAATGTGGAATGAAATGTGGAATGGAATGGATTGGAATGTGGAATAGAATGGAATGGAATGGAATGGAATGGAATGCGGAATGGAAGGTGGAATGGAATGTGGAATGGACTTTAATGGAATGTGGAATGGAAAGTGGAATGGAATGTGGAATGGATTGTGTAATGGAATGTGGACTGGACCGGAATGGAAGGCAGAATGGAATGTGGAATGGAGTGGTGAATGGAAGTTGGAATGGAATGCAAAGGAATATTGAATGGAACGTGGAATGGAAAGTTGAATGCAATGGAATGAAATGGATCGTTTAATAGAATGTAGAATGGAACGTGAAATGGAATGGAATGGAAGATAGACTGGAACCTGTAATGGAATATAGAAAATAATGTGGAATTCAACGTGGCATGGAATGTGGAATGGAATGTGCAATGGAACGGAATGAAAGGTAGAATGGAATGTGGAATTCAGTGTGGAATGGAACGTGGAATGGAATTGAATGGAATGTGGAAGGGAACGTGCAATGCAACGTGGAATGGAATGGAATGGAGTGGAATGTGGAATGGAATGAAATGGAATGTGGAATGGAATGTGGAATGGAACATGGAATGGAATGGAATGGAACGGAATGTGGAATGGAATGAAATGGAATGTGGAATGGAATGTGGAATGGAATGTGGAATGGAACGGAATGAATTGTGGAATGAAATGTGTTTTGGAATGGAATGGAATGTGGAATGGAATGGACTGGAATGTGGAATGGAATGTGGAATAGAATTTAATGGAAAGGGGAATGGAACGTGGAATGGAATGGAATGGAATGGAATGTGGAATGGAATGGAATGGACTGCGGAATGGAATGTGGAATAGAATGGAAAGAAATTTGGAATGGAATGTTGATTGGAATGGAATGGAATTTGGGACGGAATGGAATGGACTGCGGAATGGAATGTGGAATGGAATGTTGAATGGAATGTGGTATGGAATGGAATGGAATGGAATGGAATTTGGAGTGGCATGTGAATTGGAATGCAATGGAATGTGGAATAGAAAGTGGAAAGAAATGCAATGGAATGAGAATGGAATGTGGAATTGAATGTGTAATGCAATTAGGAATGGACTGTGGAAAGGAATGTCGAATGGAATGGAATGGACTTTGGAATGGATTGTGGAATGGAATCGAATGCAATGTGGAATGGAATGTGGAAAGGAATGTTTAATGGAAAGTGGAAAGGAATGGAGTGGAATATCGAATGGAATGTGGAATGGAATTTGGAATGGAATATGGAATGGAACGGAATATAATGTGTAATGGAATGTGGAATGGAATGTGGAAGGGAAAGTGGAAAGGAATGGAATGGAATGTGGAATGGAACGTGGAATGGAACACGAAATGGATTGTGGAATGTGATGTTCAAAGGATTATGGAATGGAAAGTTGAATGGAATGGAATTGAACGAGTAATTGAACGTCGAAAGGAATTGAAACCAATGTTCAATGGAAGGTAGAATGGAACGTGGAAAGGAATGCGGAGTGCTGCGTGAAATCGAATGTGGAATGGAATGTGGAAGGGAATGTGGAGTGCAATGGAATGGAATAGAATGGAATGTGGATTGGAACGTGCAATGTATCGTAGAATTGAATGTGGAATGGATCGTGGAATGGAATGTGAAATGGAATGTGGAAAGGAATGTGGAATGAAATATGGAATGGAAAGGGAAATTGAATGCAATGGAATGTTGAATGGAACGTAGAATGAAATGGAATAGAATGTGGAATGGAAAGTGGAATGTAATGGAATGCAAAGTGGAAAGAAATCTGGAAAGGAAAGTTGAATGGAATGTGGAATGGAACGTGGAATGGAATGTGCAACAGAATGTGGAATGGAATGGAATGTAATATGGAATGGAATGTGGAATGGAACGGAATGTAATGTGGAATGGAATGTGGAATGGAATGCGGAATGGAATGGAATGGAAAGTGGACTAAAACGAGGAATGGAATGGAATGGAAGGTGGAATGGAATGTGGAATGGAATGTGAAATATTATTTGGAATGGAATGTAATGGAATCTGGTATGCAATGTGGAATGGAATGTGGAATGGAATGTGGAATGGAATGTGGAAAGCAGAGTGAAATGCAATGGAATGGAATGTGACTGAAACGAGGAATGGAATGGAATGGATGGTGGAATGGAACATGGAATGGAATGTGGAATGAAACGTGTAACGTAATGTGGAATGGAAAGTTTAATGGAATGGAATGGAATCTGGAAAGGAATGTGGAAAGGAATGTGGAATGGACTGTGGAATGGAATGTGGAAGGGAATATTGAATGGAATAGAAAATAATGTGGAATGGAACATGGAATGGAATGCAGAATGTGATGTTCAATGGAATATGGAATGCAAAGTTGAATGGAATGGAATGGAACGTGGAATTGAACATGGAAAGGAATGTAATGGAATGTGGATTGGAAAGTAGAATGGAACATGGAAAGGAATGTGGAATGGAACGTGGAATGAAATGTGGAATGCAATGTGGAAGGGAATGTGGAGTGGAATGGAATGGAATGTAATGTGCAATGGAACGTGCAATGTATGGTGGAATTTAATGTGGAATGGAACGTGGAATGGAACATGAAATGGAATGTGGAATGGAATGTGCAATGTAATATGGAATGGAACGTGAAATTTAATGGAATGGAATGTTGAAAGGAACGTGGAATGGAATGGAATGGAATGTGGAATGGAATGTGGAATATAATGGAATGGAACATGGAATGAAATTTGGAAAGGAAAGTGGAATGAAATGGAATGGAATGTGGAATGGAACGTGGTATGGAATGTGCAACGGAATATGGATTGGAATGGAATGGAATGTGGTATGGAATGTGGAATGGAAAGGAAGGTAGTGTGGAATGGAATGTGGAATGGAATGTGGAAAGGAAAGTGGAATGTAATGCAATGGAATGTGGACTGAAACAAGAAATGGAATAGAATGGAAGGTGGAATGGAAGGTGCAATGGAACGTGGAATGGAATGTGGAATGGGATGGAATAGAATCTGGAATGGAATGTGGAATGGAATGTGGACTGGAACTTGGAATGTAATGGAATGGAATGTGGAATGGATGTGGAATGGAATGGAATGGAATGGAATGTGGAATGGAATGTGGAAAGGAATGTGTATGGAATGTGGAATAGAACGGAATGGAATGTGCAATGGAATGTAAAATGGAATTTTCAATTGACTGGAGTTGAATGTGGCATGGAAAGTGGAATGGAATGGAATGGAATGTGGAGTAGAATGTGGAATGCAATAGAATGGAAAGCGGAATGGAATGAATGCTATGGTAAGGAATATGGAATGCAATGGAATGGAAAATGGAATGCAATGTAGAATGGAATGGTATGGAATGTGGAAAGGAACGTGGAATGGAATGTGGAATGGATCGTGGAATGGAACGTGGAATGGAATGAAATGAAATGTGGAATGGAATGGAATGGAATATGGAATGGAATGTGGAGAGGAATGGAAGGGAATCTGGAAAAGAATGTGGAATGGAATGGAATGGAAAGCGGAATGGAATGGAATGGAATGCAATGTGGAATGGAATGGAATGGAACATGGAATGGAAAGTGGAATGTGGAATTTAATGTGGAATTTAATGTGGTATGGACAGGAATGGAATGGAAGGGAATGTGGAATGGAAAGTGGAATGGAATGTTGAATGGAATGTAGAATGAAATGTGGAATGGAATGGAATGGAATGTGGAATGAAATGTGGAATGAAATGGAACGAAATGTGGAATGTAATGTTGATTGGAATGGAATGGAATTTGGAATGGAATGGAATGGACTGCGGAATGGAATGAGGAATAGAATGTTTAATGGAATGTGGAATGGAATGGAATGGAATGGAATGTGGAATGACATGAGAATTGGAATGCAATGGAATGTGGAATGGAAAGTAGAAAGAAAGGCAATGGAATGAGAATGGAATGTGGAATTGAATGTATAATGCAATTTGGAATGGACTGTGGAATATAACGTGGAATGGAATGTGGAAATGAATGTGGAATGGGGTAGAATGGACTTTGGAATGAATTGTGGAATGGAATGAAATGCAATGTGGAATGGAATGTGGAACGAAATGTTTAATGGAAAGTGGAATGGAACGGAATATAATGTGGAATGGAATGTGGAATGGAATGTGGAAGAGAAAGTTGAATGGAATGGAATGGAATGTGGAATGGAACGTGGAATGGAACATGGAATGGAACGTGGAATGTGATGTTCAATGGAATATGGAATGGAAAGTTGAATGGAATGGAATGGAATGTGGAATTGAACGTCAAAAGGAATGGAATGGACTGTGGAATGGAAGGCAGAATGGAACGTAGAAAGGAATGTGGAATGGAACGTGAAATCGAATGTGGAATGGAATGTGGAAGGGAATGCGGAGTGGAATGGATGGAATGCAATGGAATGTGGAATGGAACGTGCAACGAACCGTGGAATTGAATGTGGAATAGATCGTGGAATGGAACGTGAAATGGAATGTGGAATGGAATGTGGAATGGAATATGGAATGGAACGTGAAATTGAATTGAATGGAATGTTGAACGGAACATAGAATGTAACCGAATGGAATGTGGAATGGAATGTGGAATGGAATGGAATGCAAAGTGAAATGGAATCTGGAAAGGAAAGTGGAATGGAATGGAATGGAATGTGGAATGGAACGTGGAATGGAATGTGCAACGTAATGTCGAATGGAATAGAATGTAATATGCAATGGAATGTGGAATGGAAGGGAATGTAATGTCGAATGGAATGTGGAATGGAATGTGGAATGGAATGGAATGGAATGTGGACTAAAACGAGGAATGGAAGGGAATGGGACGTGGAATGGAACGTGAAATGGAATGTGGAATGTAACATATAATGGAATGTGGAATGGTGTGTGGAATGGAATGGAATGGAATCTGGTATGGAATGTGGAATGGAAAGTGGAATGGAATGTGGAAAGGAGAGTGGAGAGCAATGGAATGGAATGTGGACTGAAACGAGGAATGGAAAGGAATGGAAGGTGGAATGGAACATGGAATGGAAAGTGGAAGGAAACGTGTAATGTAATGTGGAATGGAATGTTTAATGGAATGGAATGGGACCTGGAATGGAATGCGGAATGGAATTTGGAGTGGACTGTGGAATGGAATGGAATGGGATATAGAATGAAATGTGGAATGGAATGTGTAAAGGAATGTCGAGTGGAGTGTGGAATGGAACGTAGAATGGAAAATGGAATGGAACGTGGAATGGGATGTTGAATGGAATATGGAAAGGAAAGTTGAATGGAATGGAATGGAACGTGAAACTGAACGTGGAAAGGAATGTAATGGAATGTGGAATGGAACGTAAAAAGGAACGTGGAAAGGAATGTGGATTGGAACGCAGAATGGAATGTGAAATGGAAAGTGTAATGGAATGTGGAGTGGAATCGAATGGAATTGAATGGAACGTGGAAAGGAAGGTGGAAGGTATGGTGGAATTTAATGTGGAATGGAATGCTGAATGGAACGTGAAATGGAATGTGGAATGGAATGTGGACTGGAATATGGAATGGAACGTGAAATTTAACGGAATGGAATGTTGAATGAAACGTGGAAGGGAATGGAATGGAATGTGGAATGGAATGTGGAATATAATGGAATGGAATGTGGAATGGAATCTGGAAAGGTAAGTGGAATGAAATGAAATGGAAGGTGCAATGGAACGTGGAATGGAATGTGCAACAGCATATGGATTGGAATGTAATGGAATGTGGAATGGAATGTGGAATGAAACGGAAAAAAGTGTGGAATGGAATGTGGAATGGAATGTGGAAAGGAAAGTGGAATGTAATGCAATGGAATGCGGACTGAAACGATAAATGGAATAGAATGCAAGTTGGAATGGAACGTGGAATGGAACGTGGAATGGAAAGTGGAATGGAATGTGGAATGGAATGGAATGGAATCTGGAATGGAATGTGGAATGGAATGTGGAATGGAATGTGAAATGGAATGTGGAATGGAATGTGAAATGGAATGTGGATTGGAATGTGGAAAGTAAAGTTGAATGTAATGTAATGGAAGGTGGACTGAATCGAGGAATGGAAAGGAATGGAAGGTGGAATGGAACACGGAATGGCGCATGGAATGGAATGTGGAATGGATGAGGAATGGAATGGAATAGAATCTGTAATGGAACGTGGAATGGAATGGAATGGGATGTATAATGAAATGTGGAATGGAATGTGGAATGGAAGGGAATGGTATGTAGAATGAAATGTGGAATTGCATGTGGAATGGAATGTGGAATGGAATGTCGAGTGGAGTGTCTAATGGAATGTGGAATGGAGCGTAATGGAAAGTCGAATGGAACGTGGAATGGAATGTGGAAGGGAACTTGAAATATCAGGGAATGGAATTTGGAATGGAAAGTGGAATGGAATGGAGTGGAACATGGAATGGAAAGTGGAATGGAACATGGAATAGAATGGAATGGCACCTGGAATGTAATGTGGAATGGAATGTGGAAATGAAAGGAATGTGGAACAGAATGGATAGGAAAGTTTAATGGAATGCAAAGGAATGTGGAATGGAATGGAATGGAACTTGATATGTAATGGGGAATGGAATGTGTAATGGAATGGAATGGAAATTGGAATGGAATGGAATGAAACGTAGATTGGAATGTGGAAGGGAATGTGGAGTCCAATGGAATGGAATTGAATGGAACCTGGAATGAAATAGAAAGGAATGTGGAATGAAATTGAATGGAATGGAAAGGAATGTGGAGAGGAATGTGGAATGCAATGGAATTTGATGTTCAATGAAATGGAATGGAATGTGGAATGGAATGTGGAATGATATTGAACGGAATATGGAACCGAATATGTAATGGAATGGAATGGAATGTGGAAAGTAACATGAAATTGAATGGAATGAAAGGTGGAATGGAATCTGGAATATAATGCGGAATGTAATGTTGAATGGAATGGACTGGAATGTGGAATGCAATGGAGAAGAATGTTGAAAGGAATGTGGAATGGAATGCAATGGAATGAGGAATGGAAAGTAAGGTAATGTGGAATGGAATGTGGAATGGAACGGAATACAATATGGAATGGAATGTGGAATGGAATGGAATAGAATGCTGAATGGAATGGAATGGAATGTGGAATGGAATGTGGAATGGAAAGCAATGTAATGTGGAATGGAATGTGGAATGGAAAGGAATGTAATGTGGAATGGAATGTGAAAAGGAAAGTGGAATTTAATCGAACGGAATGTGGAATGTAACGTGGAAGGGAATGGAAAGGAATGTGGAATGGAATGTGACAAGGAATGTGGAATCAAATGGAATGGCAGGTGGAATGGAATGGAATGGAATGTGGAATGAAATGGAATAGAACGTGGAATAGAATATGGAATGGAATGTGGAAAGGAATGTGGAATGGAATGGAATGGAATGTGGAATGGAATGGAATTCAATGTGGAATGGAATGGAATGGAATGGAATAGAATGGAACTTGGAATGGAAAGTGGAATGGAATGGAATGGAATGTGGAATGGAATGTAGAATGAAATGGAATGGAAAGTGGATTGGAATGTGGAATGGAACGTGGAAAGAAGGTGAAATAGAACGTCAAATGTAATAGAATGGATTGTGGAATGTAGTGGAATGGAAAGTGGAAAAGAATGTGAAATGAAATGTAGAATGGAATGTGGAATGGAACGTCGAATTGAATGGAATGGAATTTGGAATGGAATGCAATGGAATGTGGAATGGAATGTGAAATGCAATGTGGAATGGAATCTGGAATGGAATGTGAAATGGAATGTGGAAAGAAATGTGGAATGTAATGGAATGGACTTTGGAATGGAATTTGGAATGGAATGGAAAGGAATGTGGAATGGAATGTGCAATGGGACGTGGAATAGAATGGAATGGAATGTGAAATGGATCTTGTAATGGTATGGAACAGAATGTGCAATGGAATATGGAATGGAACGTGGAATGTAGTGTGGAAAGGAAGTTGGAAAGGAATGTGCAATGGAAAGTGGAATGGAAAGTGGAATGGAATGGAATGGAACGTGGTATGGAACGTGGAACGGAATGGAATGCCACGGGGAATGGAATGTGGAGTGGAATGTGGAATAGAACACCGAATGGAATGGAATGGAACGTGGAATGGAAAGTGGAATGGAACGGAATGCAATGTGGTATGCAATGGAATGAAATGTGGAAAGCACTGTGGAGTGGAATGGAATGGAATGTGTAATGGAATGCGGAATGGAATTTGAAATGGAATTTGGAATGGAATGTGGAATAGAATGAGAAACGGATCGTGGAATGGAATGGAATGGAACTTGTAATGGAACGTGGAATGGAATGTAGAATTGAATGGAACGGAATGTGAAATGGAAAGTGGAATGGAATGTGGAATGGAATGCAATGCAATGTGGAATGGAATGGAATGTTATGTGGAATGCATTGTGGCATGGAATGTGGAAATGAATGTCAAATGGAACGGTTTGGTATGTGCAATGGAATGTGTAATGGAGTGTCAAATGGAATGTGGAATGGAACGGAATGGAATGTTGAATTCAATGTGGAATGTAACGTATTTTGGAATATGGAGTGGAATGTGGAATAGAATGGATAGTTATGAGGAATTGAATGTGGAAGGGAATTTGGAATAGAATGAAATGGAATGTGGAATGGAATGGAATAGAGTGTGGAATGGAATGTGGAATGGAACGGAATGGAATCTGGAATGGAATGTGGAATGGAACAGAATGGAATGTGGAATTGAATGTGGAATGGAGTGTGGAATGGAGTGTGGAATGGAATGTGGAATGGAAAGGAATGGAATGTGGAATGGATTGGAATGGAATGAGGAATGGAATGAGGAATGGAATGTGGAATGGAATGTGGAATGGAATGTGGAAAGCAACGTGGAATGGAGGGTGGAATGGAATGTGGAATGGAGGGTGGAATGGAAAGTCGAATGGAAAGGAATGGAGTGTGCAATGGAATGTGGAATGTAACTGAATGGCATAGGAAATGGAGTGTGGAATGGATTGTGGAATGGAAAGTGGAATGGAATGGAAAGGAAAGTGGAATGGAATTTGCAATGCACTGTGGAATGGAAAGTGGAATGAGACGGAATGCAATGTGGAATGGAAAGTGGAATGCATTATAGAATGAAATGTGAAATGGAAAGTAATGGAATGTGGAATGGAATGTGGAAAGAAATGTGGAATGGAATGGAATAGATTGTGGAATGGAATGTAATGCAATGGTAAGGAGTGTGGAATGGAAAGGAATGGAATGTGGAATGCATCGTGGAGAGGAACGTGGAATGGAACATGGAATGGGAAGTGGAATGAAAGGTGGAATTGAATGGAATGGAAAGTGTAATGGAATGTTGGATAGAATGGAATGGAAAGTGTAATGGAATGTGGGATGGAATGGAATGGAATGAGCAATGGAATGTGGAAAGGAATGTTGAGTAGAATGTGGAATGCAATGTGGAATGGAATGTGAAATGTAATTGAATGGAATGTGGAATGGAATTGAATGGAATGTGGAATGCAATGGAATGGAATGGAATGTGAAATTGAATGAAATGGAATGTAGAATGAAATGCAATGGAATGTGGAATGGAATGGAATGGAATGTGGAATGGAATGGAATGTGGAATGGAATAGAATGCAAAGTCGAATGGAAAGTGGAATGGAATTTGGAATGGAATGTGGTATGGAATGGAATGGAATGTGGAATGGAATGGAAAGGAATGTGGTTTGGAATGGAATGGAACATGAAATAGAATGGAATGCAGTGGAATGTGTAATGGAATGTGGCATGTAATGGAATGGAAAGTGGGATGGAATGCAATGGAACGTGGAACGGAAAGGAATGGAATGTGCAACAGAATGGAAAGTGCAATGGAATGCAATGGAATGTGGATTGGAATGGAAAGGAATGTATAATGGAATAGAATGGAATGAAATGGATAGTGAAATGAAATGAGAATGGAATGTGAAATGGAATGTGGAATGGAATGTGGAAGGGAAAGTCGAATGCAATGTAATGGTGCTTGGAATGAAATGGAATGGATCATGGACTGCAACGTGGAATGCATCGTGTAAGGGAACGTGTAACGTAGTGAAACGTGGAATGGAATGGAATGGAATGTGGAATGGAATGTGGAATGGAATGTGGAATGAAATGCTGAATGGATTGTGGAATTTAATAGAATGGAGTGGAATATGGAATGGAATAGAATTGAATTTGGAATGTAACGTGGAAAGGAAGGTGGAATGTAACGTGGAATGGAACGTGGAATGTAATGGAATGGAAGGTGGTATGGAATGTGGAATGGAATGGAATTGAATATGGAATGGAATGTGAGATGGAATGGAATGGCATGTGGAATGGATTGTAGAATTGAAAGTGGAAGGAAAGTGGAATGGATTGGAAAGGAATGTGGTATGGAACGGAATAGAATGTGAAATGGAATGTGCAATGGAATGTGGAACGCAATGTGGAATGGCATGTGGAATTGAACATCGAATGGAATGGAGTGGAACATGTAATGGAATGTAAAATGGAACGGAATGGAATGTGGAATGGAATGTGGAATGGAATGCGGAATATAATGGAATCGAATGTGGAATGGAATGTGTAATGGAATGCAATGGAATGTGGAAAGGAATGTGGAATCGAATGCTGAATGTAATGACTAATGGAATGTGGAATGGAATGGAATGGAATGTGGAATGGAATGTGGAATGGAATGTTTAATGGAACAGAAGTAATGTTTCATGGAATCTGGAATGGAATATGGAGAGGAAACTGAAACGGAATGGAATGGACTGTGGAATAGAAAGTGGAATGGAAAAGAATGGTAAGTGGAAAGGAAAGTGGAATGGAACAGAGAATGCAAAGTGGAATGGAATGTGGAATGGAATGGAATGGAATGTGGAATGGAATGCAATGTGGAATGAAATGTGGAATGGAAAGTGGAATGGAATGTGGATTGGAACGAAACGGAATGTGGAGTAAAATGTGGAGTAAAGAGTGGAATCGAATGTGGAATGCAATGGAATTGAAAGTGGAATGGAATTTGTAATGGAATTATGGAATAGAACATGAAATGGAGTGGATCGGAATGTGGAGCGGAACACGGAGTGGAATATAATGGAACATGGAATGGATCGTGGAATGGAACATGGAATGGAATGTAGAATGGAATGTGGAAAAAATTGGAATGTGGAAAAGAACGGAATGGAATGTGGAATGGAATGGAATGGAATGTGGAATGGAATGGAAAGAAATGTGTAATGGAATGTGGAATGGAATGCGAACTGTAAGCTGGAATGAAATCTGGAATGGAAAAAATGGAACAAAGAATGGATTGAATGGAACGTGGAATGGAACGTGGAATGGAAAGTCGAATGGAATTTCGGATGAAATGGAATGGAATGGAATAGAAGGTGGAATGGAATGTGGAATGGAATGTGGAAAGGATTATGGAATGGAATGGAATGGAAAGTGGAATGCAATGGGGAATGGAATGCAGTGGGATGGGTAATGGAAAGTGGAATGGAATGTAGAATGTAAAGGAATGGATTGTGGAATGCAATGTGGCATGAATAGTGGGATGCAATGGATTGGAATGTGGAAATGAATTTGGAATGGAATGGAAGGGAACATGGAATGGAAAGTTTAGTGAAACGTACTTTAGAACATGGTATGGAATATGGAATGGAATGCAATGGAATTGAATGTGGAATGGAATGTGCAATATATCGTGGAACTGAATGTGGAATGGATCGTGGAATGGAATGTGAAATGGAATGTGGAATGGAATGCGGAATGGAATATGGAATGGAACGTGAAATTGAATGGAATGGAATGTGGAATGGAATGTGGAATGTAATGGAATGCAAAGTGCAATGGAATCTGAAAAGGAAAGTGGAACGGAATGGAATGGAATGTGGAATGGAACGTGGAATGGAATGTGCAACAGAATGTGGAATGGAATGGAATGTAATATGGAATGGAATATGGAATGGAACGGAATGTAATAAGGAATGCAATGTGGAATGGAATGTGGAATGGAATGGAATGGAATCTGGATTAAAACGAGGAATGGAATTTAATGGAAGATAGAATGGAACGTGGAATGGAATGTGGAATGGAACATATAATGGAATATGGAATGTTATGTGGAATGGAATGGAATGGTATCTTGTATGGAATGTGGAATGGAAAGTGGAATGGAATGTGGAAAGGAGAGTGGAATGCAATGGAACGGAATGTGGACTGAAACGAGGAATGGAATGGAATGGAAGATGGAATGGAACATGGAATGGAATGTGGAATGAAACGTGTAATGTAATGTGGAATGGAATGTTTAATGGAATGGAATGGAATGTGGAATGGAATATGGAATGGAAAGTGGAATGGACTGTGGAAAGGAATGGAATATGGAATGGAAAGTGGAATGTACTGTGGAAAGGAATGGAATGGGATGTAGAATGAAATGTGGAATGGAATGTGTAATGGAATGTCGAGTGGAGTGTGGAAAGGAACGTGTAATGGAACATGCAATGGAGCATGGAAAGGGATGTTCAATGGAATATGGAATGAAAAGATGAATGCAATGGAATGGAACGTGGAATTGAACGTGGAAAGGAATGTGGAATGGAACGTGGAATGGAATGTGGAATGGAATGTGGAAGGCAATGTGGATTGGAATGGAATGGAATGGAATGGAATGGAATGGAATGTGTAATGGAATGGAATGGAATCGAATGTGGAAAGGAATATGGAAGATTCTGTGGAATGGGAAGTGGAATGGAATTGAATGGAAAGTGAAATGGAATGGATTTGAATATGGAAAGAATGTGGCAGGGAATGCAATGGAATGTGGAATGGAACGGAATGGAATGTGGAGTAGGATGTGGAATGGAATGTAGAAAGGAATGGAATGAAATGTGAAATGGAATATGGAATGGAACGTGGAATGGAACGTGAAATGGAACAGAATGGATTGTGGAATGCAACGTGGAATGGACTGTGGAATGAAATGTGGAATGGAATGGAATGAAATGTGGAATGGAACGTGGAATGGAATGTGGAATGCAATGTGGAATGGAAAGTGGAATGGATTGGAATGTAACGTTAAATTGCATGGAACGGAAAGAGGAATGGAACGTGGAATGTAATGGAATGGGACATGCAATGGAACGCAGAACAGAATGTCGAAGGGAATGGAATGGAACGTGGAATGGAATGTGCAATGAAATGTGGAAAACTTGTAATTTTCAAAGGAATGGAATGGAATGTGGAATGGAAGGGAATGGAAAGTGAAATGGAATGTGGAATGGAATGGAATGCAACGTGGAATGGAATGTGCTATGGAATGAAATGGAATGAGGAAAGGAAAGTGGAATGGAATGGAACGTGGAATGGAATGGAATATAATGTGGAATGGAATGGAATGGAATGTGGAATGGAAAGTGGAATGGAATGCAAAGGAATGCGGAATGGAACGGAAGGGATTGTAGAACAGAATGTGGAATGGAATGTACAATGGAAACTGGACAGGAAAGGAATGCAATGAAGAATGGAATGTGGAATGGAAAGGATTGGAATTCCATATGCAATGGAATGGAAAGCGGAATGGAATGGAATGGAACCTAATGTGGAATGGAATGGAATGGAATGAAATACAATGGAATGGAAAGCAATGTGGAATAAAATGGAATGGAATGTGAAAAGGAAAGCGGAATGCAATGGATTGGAATGTGGAATGCAATGTGGAAGGAAATGCAATGGAATTTGAAATGGACTGTTTAATGAAATGGAATGGAATGAGGAATGGAATATGTAATGGAATGGAATGCAATGTAGAATGGAATGTGGAATGGAATGGAATGTGGATCGGAATGTGGAAAGGAATGGAATGTAATTTTGAATTGAATGGAAAGTAATAGAACGTGGAATGGAATGTGCAATCGAATGTGGAATGGAATGGAATGGAAAGAGGAATGGAATGGAATGGAATGTCTAATGGAATTTGGAATGGAATGTGAAATGGAATGGAATGGAATGCAATGTGGAATGCAATGGAAAGGAATAGAACGTGGAATGGAATGTGGAATGGAATGGAATGGAATGTGTAACGGAATGAAATGGAAAGTTGAATGGAATGAAATGGAATATCGAATGGAAGGTGGAATGGAACGTGTAATGGAAAGTAGAATGGAATGTGGAATGGCAAGGAATGTGGAATGGAATGGAAATAGGAATGTAATGGAATTAAATGTAATGTGGAATTGAATGGAATGGCATGTGGAATGGAATGGAATGTTAAATGGAATCGAATGGAAAGGGAATACAATGGAATGGAACGGAATATGGAATGGAATGGAAAGTGGAATTGAGTGGAACGGAATGCAATGGAAAGGGAATGGAATGGAATGGAATGGAATGTGGAATGGAATGGAATGGAATTTGGAATGGGATGGAATGGAACGTGGAAAGGAATTGTATGGAATGATGAATGGAATGGAATGGAAAGTGGTATGGAATTGAATGGATTGTAGAATGGACTGTGGAATGGAATGGAATGGAATAGATAATGGTATGGAATCTGGAATCGAATGGAACGGAATGTGGAATGGAATGGAAAAGAATTTGGAATGGAAGTAAGTGGAATGTGGAATGGAATGTGGAATGGAATGGAAAGGAATGGAATGGAATTGAATGTGGAATGTTATGGAATGGAACATGGAATGGAAAGTGCAATGGAAAGGAATGGAACGAGGAATGGAACATGGAATGGAATGTGTAATGGAACGTGAAAAGGAACGTGGAATGGAATTGATTGGAACGCAGAATTGAACGTGGAATGGAATGTGGAATGGAATATGGAAAGAAAAGTGGAAAGTATTGTGGAAGGGAAAGGAATGGAATGTGAAATGGAATTGAATGGTATGTGGAATGGAATGGAATGGAATGTGGAATGGAATAAAATGGAATGTCGAATATAATGTGGAATAGAATGGAAATGAAGCCTGAATGGTATGGAGGGAAAGTAATGAAATTGGAAGTGGAAAGGACAGTGGAATGGTACGTGGAATGGAATGTGGAATGGAATGGAATGGAATGTGTAAAGGAAGGGATTGGAATGTGGAATGGAATGTGTAATGGAAAGGAATGGAATGCAATAGAATGGAATTTCATGGAATACGGAATGAAACGGAATGGAATGTGAAATGGAATGTGGAAAGAAAAATGGAATGGGAGGTGGAATTGAGCATGGAATTGAATGTGCAATGGAATGCGGAATGGAACGTGGAATGCAATGGAATGGAACTTGGAATGGAACGTGGATTGGAATGCAATGGAACGTGGAATGGAACGTGGAATGGAATTTGGAATGGAACGTGGAAAGGAATGTGGAATGGTACGTGGATTGGAATGTGGAATGTAATGTGGAATGGAAACGAATGGAATGTGGAATGGAAAGGAATAGAATGTGGAATGCAATGCAATGGAATGTGGAATGCAATGGAATGGAATGTGGAAAAAAATGTGGAATGGAATGGAATGGAACACGGAATGGAATGGAGTGGAATGCTATGGAATGTGGAAAGGAAAGTGGAATGGAAAGCGGAATAGAATGTGGAATGCAATGGAATGGAATCTGGAATGGAATGAGTAATGAAATTAAATGTGAAATGGAAAGAGGAATTGATTGTGGAATGGAAAGTGGAATGGATTGTGGAATGGAAAGGAACGGAATGTGGAGTGGAATGCGGAATGGAATGGAATGGAAAGTGGAATGGAATGTGGAATGGAATGGAACGTAGAATGGAATGTGGAATAGAATGGAAAGTAATTGTTAAATGTAATGTAATGTAATGTGTAATGGAATGTGGAATGGAATGGAATACAATGTGTAATGCAATGTGGAATGGAATATAATGAAATTTGGAATGGAAAGTTAATGGAATGCAGTGGAACATGGAATGGAACATGGAAAGGAATGGAATGGATCGTTAAATGGAACGTGGAATTACAGGTGGAATGGGGCATGGAATGGAATGGAATGGAACGTGGAATGGAATGGCATGGAACGTGGAATGGAATGGAATGGAATTGATCGCGGAATGGAACGTGAAATGCAACGTGGAATGGAATGCAATGGAACGTTGAGTGGAATGCGGAATGGAATGTGAAATGGAATGGAATGGAATGTGGAATGCAATGTGAAATGGATTAGAATGAAATGTGGACAGGAATGCGGAATGGAATAGTATAGAATTTGGAAAGCAGTGGAATGGAATGTGGAATGGAATGGAATGGAATGTGGAATAGAATGTGGAATGATATCGATTGGAATATGGAACGGAATGTGGAATAGAATGTGGAATGAAATGAGGAATGGAATGGAAAGGAATGAAATGTGGAATGGAATGTGGAATGGAAATTGGAATGCCATGTGGAATGGAACAGAATGGGATGTGGAATGGAATGTTTAAAGGAACGTGGAATGGAATGCATTGGAATGTGGAATGGAAAGTGGTATGGAATGGAATGGAATTTGGAATGGAATGTGGAATCGAATCTAATGCAATATGGAATGGAATGTGGAAAGGAACGTGGAATGGAACGGAATGTGGAATGGAAAGTGGAATGCAATGTAATGGACTGTGGAAGGGAATGTGGAATGGAAATTGGAATGGCATGTGGAATTGAACGGAATGGAATGTGGAATGGAATGTTTAAAGGAACATGGAATGGAATGGAATGGAATGTGGAATAGAATGCATTGCAATGTGAAATGGAATGTGGAAAGGAAAGGAACGTAGAGTGGAATGTGGAATGGAATGGATCGCGGAATGGCAAGTGGAATGGAATGCAGTGGAATGTGGAATGCAGAATGCAATGTGGAATAGAATGGAATGCAATGTGAATGGAATGTGGAATGGAACGTAATGGAATGCAATGTGGAGTGAAATGGAATGGAATGTGGAATGGAAATTAATAGAATGTGGAATGGAATGGAATGGAAGGTAATGTGGAAATTAATGGAATGGAATGTGGAATGGAATGGAATGCAATATGGATTAGAATGGAATGGAATGGAATGTGGATTGGAATGGAATTTAATGTGGAGAGGAATCCAATGGAATGGGGAATGGAATGGAATGGAATGTGTAATGGAATTTGGAATTGAATGGAAAGGAACAGAATAGAATGTGGAATGGAATGGAATGTGGAATGGGATGGAATGTGGAATGCAAAGTGGAATGGAATGGAATGAAACTTGCAATGGAAAGTCGAATGGAACGTGGAATGGAACGTGGAATGGAATGTGGAATGGAAAGGAATAGAAAGTCGAATCGAATGTGGAATGGAAAGGAATGGAATGTAGAATGGAATGGAATGGAATTTGGAATTGAATGGAATGGAATGTGAAATGCAATGTGAAATGGAATGTGAAATGGAATGTGGAATGGAAGGTGGAATGGAATGGAATGGAACTTGGAATGGAAGGGAATGGAACGTGGAATGGATTGTGCAATGGAACATGGAATGGAACGTGAAATGTAATGTGGAATGAAACGTGGCATGGAATGTGGAATGGAATGGAATAGAATGTGGAATGGAAAGTGGAATGGAATGGAATGCAACATGGAATGGAAAGAGGAATGGAGTGGAATGGAATGGAAGGTGGAATGGAAGGGAATGAAACGTGTAATGGAATGTGGACAGGAACGTGGAGTGCAATGCGGAATGGAATGTGGAATGGAAAGGAATGGAATGTGGATTGGAATGGAATGGAATGTGGAATGGCAGGTGGAATGCAACATGGAATGAAAGTGGAATGTAATGGAATGGAATGTGGAATGGAAACTGCAATGGAATGGAATGGAACATGGAATGGAACGTAGAATGGAATAGAATGGAAGGTGGAATGGAAGGGAATGAAACGTGGAATGGAATGTGGAATGGAAGGTGGAATGCAACGTGGAATGGAATGTGGAATGGAAAGGAATGGATTGTGGAATGGAATGGAATGGAATGTGGAATGGCAGGTGGAATGTAAAGTGGAATGGAACGTGGAATGTAATGTCGAATGAGATGTGGTATGGACTGGAATTTAATTTGGAATGGAACGTGGAATGGAATGGAATGGAATGTGGAATGGAATTGAATAGAATGTGGAATGGAATGGAATGGAATAGAACGTGGAATGGAAAGAATGGAATTTATAATTTAATGGAATGGTATGGAATATGGAATGGAATGGAATGGAATGTGGAATGTCATGTGGAATGGAATGGAATGGAATGTGGAATGGAATGGAAGGGAATGTGTAATGGAATATAATGGAACGTGGAATGGAACGGAATTGAATGGAATGTGGAAAGCAGAATGGAATGGAACGGAATGTGGAATGGAATTGAATAGAATGGAACGTGGAATGGAATATGGAGTGGAACCTGGAATGAAATATGGAATGCAATGTTGAATGTAATGTGGAATAGAAAGTGGAATAGAATGGAATGGAATGGAATGTGGAATGGAATGTGGAAAGGAATGGAATGGAATGCGGAATCGAACGGAATGGGATGTGGAATGTAATGGAAAGTGAAATGGAATGAAACGTGGAATGGAACGGAATGGAATATGGAATGGGTTGGAATGGCATTTGGAAGGGATTGTTTAATGGAAGGTGGAATGGAATGTGAAATGGAAAGGGGAATGGAATGACTAGTAGAGTGTGGAATTGAATGGAATGGAATCTGGAATGGATTGTGGAGTGAAATGTGGAATGCGATGGAATGGAAAAGGAATGGAAACTGGGATGGAATGGGGTATTGAATTTGGAATTGAATGGAGTGAAATATGGAATGGAATCGAATGGAAGGGTGCAGAACGTAGAATGGAATGTGGAATGGAATTTGGAATTCAGTGGAAATGAATGAAATGGAATGTGGAATGGAATGGAAGGTGGAATGGAATGGAATGTGGAATGGAATTTAATGTGGAATGGAATGGAATGGAATGTAGAATGGAAAGTAATGAAAAGTGGAATGGAATGTGCAATGGAATTGAATTGGACGGAATGAAATGAGGAATGGAATGGAATGAATACAATGTGGAATGGAATGCAATGGAATGTGGAATGGAATGGAATGGAATGTGGAATGGAATGTGGCATGAATTGGAAAGGAATGTGGAATGGAACGTGGAATGGAATGGAATGAAATGTGGAATTGAATGCGGAATGGAAAGCAATGGAATGAGGCATGAAATGGAATGGAATGTAGAATGGAACGTGGAATGGAATCGAATGGAATGTTGAAAGGAATGTGGAATGGAAAGGAATGGAATGGAATGGAATGTGGAATAGAATGGTATTGAAAGCGGAATGGAATGGAATGGAAAGGGGATGGAATGGAATGCAATGTGGAATGGAAGGGAATGGCATGGAATGTGGAATGGAATGAAATTTAATGTGGAATGGATTGGAATGGAATGGAATGTGGAATGGAATGGAGTGGAATGTGGAATGGAATGGAATGGAATGCGGAATGCAATGGAATGGAATATGGTAAGGAATGGAATGGAGTGGAATGTGGAATGGAATGGAATTGAATGAGGAATGGAATGAAATGCAATGTTTAATGGAATATAGATTTCAATGGAAAGGAATGGAATGGAAAGTGGAACTGAATATAATGTGGAATGGCATGGAATATGTAATGGAATGCAATGGAATGTGGTATTGAAATTAATGGTATATGGAATGGAATGTGCACTGCAATGGAATGGAATGTGGAATGGAATGCAATGAAATGCAATTTCGAATAGAATGCAATGGAATATGGAAAGGAATAGATTGGAATGTGGAAAGAAATGGAATGGAATGCAATGTGGAAAGGAACACAGTGTAATGTGGAATGGAATGGAATAGAATGTGGAATGGAGTGGAATGGAATGCAATGTGGAATGAAATGGAATGGAATGGAATGTGGAATGGAATGGAATTAATGTCAAATGGAATGTGGCATGGAGTGGAAAGGAAAGGAATGTGGTATGGAATAGAGTGGAATGTGGAATGGAATGTGGAATGGAATGGAAAGAAATGCTGGAATGGAATGGATCGCGAATTGGAATGTGGAATGGAAAGTGGAATGGAATGGAATCGAATGCAATGTGGAATGGAATGGAATGGAATATGGAATCGAATGGAATGGAACGGAATGTGGAATAGAAGGGATTGGAATGTGGAATGGAATGTGGAAAGGAATGGAATGTAGAGTGGAACGTGGAATGGAATGGATCGTGGAATGGAAGGTGGAATGGAATGTAATGCAATTTGGAATGCGGAATGCATTGTGGAATGGAATGGAATGGAATGTGGAATGGAATGTGGAATGGAACAAAATGGAATGTGGAATGGAATGTGGAATGGAATGTGGAATGGAATGGAAATGAACGTGGAATGGAATGTGGAACGGAGTGGAATGGAATGCAATGTGGAAAAGAATGGAATGGAATGTGGAATGGAATGGAATGGAATGTGGAATGGAATGGAATGGAAAGTGGAATGCAATGGAATTGAATGTGGATTGGAATCTAATGGAATGGGGAATTGAATGGAATGGAATGCGGAATGTAATTTGGAATTAAATGGAAAGGAATGGAAAGGAATGTGGAATGGAATGGAATGTGGAATGGAATGGAATTTGGAATGGAATGGAATGTGGAATGGAATGGAATGTGTAATCGAATGGAATGTGGAATGCAATGGAATGTGGAATGGAACGGAATGGAATGTGGAATGTAATGTAATGGAAGTCAATGTGGAATCCAATAGAATGAAATGTGGAAGGGAATGGAATGGAACATGGAATGGAATGGAATGGAATGTGGAATGGAATGGAATTGAATGTGGAAAGCAACGTGGAATGGAATGGAATGCAATGGAATTTAATGTGGAAAGGAATGGAATGGAATATGGAATGGAATTGAATGGAAAATGGAATGGAATGGAATGGAATGGAATGTGCAATTTAATGTAATGGAATATGGAATGGAATGCAATGGAATGTGGAACTGAATAGAATTGAACGTGGAATGGAATGACATGGAATGTGAAATTCACTGGAAATGATCGTGGATTGGAACGTTAAATGTAATGTGGAGTGGAAAGGAAAGGAACTTGGAATGGAACATAGAATGCAACGTGGAATGGAATGGAATGGATTGGAATGGAACGGAATGGAATGGAACGTGGAATGGAATGGAATGGAAAGGAAATTGGAATGGAACATGGATAGGAACAAGGAAGAGAATGGAATGGAATGGAATGGCATGGAAGGTGAAATGGATTGTAATGGAATGTGGAATTGAATACAGTGGAATGTGGAGTGGAATGCAATGGAATGTGGAATGGAATGGAATGAAACGTGGAATGGAATGTGGAATGAAGTGGAAAGGAATGTGGAATAGACAGGAATGGAATGTGGAATGTATTGTAACGTGGAATGGAAAGGAATGGAATGTGGATTGGAATGGAATGGTATGTGGAAAGTAATGGAATGCAAAGGAATGGAATATGAAATGGCAGGTGACATGGACTTTGGAAAGGTATGTGAAACGGAATGTGAAATGCAATGTAGAATGGAATGAAAAGCAATGTGGAATGGAATGGATTGGATTCGAATGTCGTATGGAATGTGGAAAGGAATGTGAAATGGAATGTTGAATGGAATGTGGAATGGAAGGTGAAATGGAATGTGGAAAGGAATGTGAAATGGAATGTTGAATGGAATGCGGAATGGAATGAAATGGAAAGTGGAAAGGTATGGAATGGAATGGAATTTAACGTGTAATGGAACGTGGAATGGAATGTGGAGTTAAATTGAATAGAATGTGAAATGTAATCTGGAAACGAATGTGAAATGCAATGTGGAATGGAATGTGGAATGGAATGAATTGGAAAGTGGATTGGAAAATAATGAAATAGAATTCAACGTGGAATGGAACATGGAATGGAATGTGGAATGCAATCGAAAGGAATGTGGAATGGAATGAGTAACGTAATGGAATGCAATGTGGAAAGGAATGTGGAATGGAATGGAATGGAATGTGTAAAACAATATGGAATGGAAAGTGGAATGGAACGTGAAATGGAATGGAATGGAATGGAAAGAGGAATCGAATACGTAATGGAATTTAATGGAATGTGGAATGGAATGAATAATGGAAAGGAATGGAATATGGAATGGATTTGAATGGAATGTGAAATGGAATGTGGAATGGAACGTGGAATGGAATGTGGAATGCAATAGAAAGGAACGTGGAATGGAATATAGAATGGAATGGTATGGAATGTGGAATGGAAAGGAATTGAATGTGGAATGGAACATGGAATGGAACGTCGAACGTAATGGCACGGAAGATGGAATGGAATGCAATAGAAAGTGGAATGGAATGGAATGGAACGTGCAATGGAACGTGCAATTGAACGTGGAATGGAACGGGAAATAGAACCTTGGAATGGAATGGAATGGAAAGTGGAATAGGAGGGAATGTTATGTGGAATGGAATGTGGAATCGAACGGAATGGAATTTTTAAGGGAATGCAATGGAATGTGGAATGGAATGGAATGCAATACAATGTGGAAAGGAATGGAAAGAAATGGAAAGGAATGTGGAATTGAATGGAATGGAATATGGAATGGATTGGAATTGGACGTGAAAGGGGACGCGGAATGGAAGGTGGAATGGAATGTGGAATGGAATGGTAAGGGACGTGGAATGGGACATGGAAAGGGAAGTGAAATGGAAGGTGAATCAAACGTGCAACGAAACCTGGAATGGAACGTGGAATGGAATGTGGAATGGAATGAAATTGAATGTGGAATGGAACTTGTAATGGAACGTGGAATGGAACGTCAAATGGAACGTAGAATGGAACGTGGAATGGAACCTGGAATGGAACGTGGAATGGAACGTCAAATGGAACGTAGAATGGAACATGGAATGGAACCTGGAATGGAATGTGGAATGGAATCGAATGAAAAGTTTAATGGAATGAAATGGAATCGAACTTGGAATGGAATGTATAATGGAATAGAATGGAATGTGGAATGGAATGTGGAATGGAATAGAATGGAATAGAATGGAATGAGGGATGGAATGTGGAACGGAACGTGGAATGGAAAGAATTGGAATGTGGCATGGAATGTGGAATGGAATGTGTAATGGAATGAAATGGAACATGGATTGGAATGAAATGGATAGTGGAATGGAATGGAATGGAATGCGGAATGGAATGTGGAATGGAATGGACAGGAATGTGAAATTTAATGTGGAGTTAAATTGAATGGAATGTTAAATGGAATGTGGAGTGGAATGTGGAATGGAATGGACTGGAATGTGAAATTTAATGTGGAGTTAAATTGAATGGAATGTTAAATGGAATGTGGAGTGGAATGGAATGGAACGTTTAATGGAATGTGAAATGGAATGTGAAACGGATTGGAATGGAATGTGAAATGGAATGTGGAATGGAATGCGGAATGAAGTGTGGAATGGAACGTGGAATGGAATCGAGTGGAATGTGGAATGGAGCTTGGATTGGTATGGAACGAAAAGTGTAATGGAACTTGGAATGGAATGTGGAATGGTACCTGGAACGGAATGTGCAATGGATTTTGGAATGGGACGTGGAATGGAATGGAATAGAACGTGGAATGGAACGTGGAATGCTAGGAATGGAACGTGGAATGCAACGTGGAATGGATTGTGGAATGATATGTGGAATGGAATGTGGAATGTAATGTGGAAGGGAAAGTGCAACGGAAAGGAATGGAAAGTGGAGTATAATGGAATGGAATGTGGATTAGAATGTGGAATGGAATGGAATGGAATGTGGAATGAAGTGGAATGGAATGGCATGGAATGCGGAATGGAATGAAATGGAATGTGGAATGAAATTGAATGCAATTGTATGGAATGTGAAATCGAATTGAATGGAATGTGGAACGGAACATGGAAGGTAATGTGGAATATAACGTGGAATGGAATGTAGACTGGAATCTCGAATGGAATGGAAAACAATGTGGATTAGAATGGAATGCAATGTAACGGAATGTGGAATGGAATAGAATGGAATGAGGAATGTAATGGAATGGAATGGAATGTGGAATTGAATGGAATGGTATGTGAAATGGAATGCAATGATATGTGGAATGGAATGGAATGGAAGGTTGAAAGGAATGCGGAATGGAATGTGGAATGGAATGTGGAATGGAATGGAATGGAATGTGGAATGGAATGGAATGGAATGTGGAATGGAATGGAATAGAATGTGGAATACAATGGAATGGAAAGCAATGTGGAATGGAATGTGGAATGGAATGTGGATTGGAATGGAATGTGTAATGGAATGGAATGGAATGTGGAATGCAATAGAATGGAATCTGGAATGGAATGAAACGTGGAATGGAATGGAATTGATGTGGATTGGAATGTAATGGAATATGGAATGGAATGGAAAGGAATGGAATGTGGAATGGAATGGACTGGTATGTGAAATGGAATGTGGAGTGGAATGGAAAGCAATGTTAAATGGATTGTGAAATGGAATGTGGAATGGAATGGACTGGAATTTGAAATGGAATGTGGAGTGGAATAGAATGAAATGTTAAATGGAAAGTGGAGTGGAATGGAACGGAATGTGGAATGGAATGTGGTATGGAATGCGGAATGGAATGGAATGTGAAATGTAATGTGGAATGGAATGTGGAATGGAGTGTGGAATGGAATGTATAACGGAACGGAATGGAATGTGAAATGTAGTGTGGAATGGAATGTGTAATGGAATGTCAAATGTAATGCAATGGAATGTGGAATGAAAGGCAAAGGAATGGAATTGAATGTGGAATGGAATGGAATGGAATGTGCAATGAAATGAAACATAACGGAATGGAATGTGGAATGGAATGGAATGAAACGGCAAAAGTAATGGAATGTGAAATGGAATGGAATGGAATGTCGAATGGAATGTAATGGATTGTGGAATGGAATGTGCAATGGAATGGAAAGCAATGTGGATTGGAATGTGGAATGGAATGTGTTGGAATGTGGAATAGAACGTGGAATGGAATGTGGATAAGATCGTGGAATGGAATGTGGTTAAGATTATGGAATGGAATGTGGAATGGAATGTGGAATGGAACGTGGAATGGAATGGAGTGGAACGTGGAATGGAATCGAAATGAATGTGGAATGGTATGGAATGGAATGGGGAATGGAATGTGGAATGGGTTGGATTGTGGAAAGGAATGGAATGGAATGGAATGTGGAATGGAATGGAGTGGAATGGAATGTGGAGTCGAATGGAATTGAATGTTTAATGTAGTTGAAAGGAATGTGGAGTGGAATGGAATGGAATGTGGAATGTAGTGGAAAGGAATGTTGAGTGGAAAGGAATAGAATGTGGAATGGAATGGAATGGAGTGTCGAATGCACTGCAATGAAATGGAATGTAATGGAATGTGGATTGGAATGGAAAGTGGAATGGAATGGAATGGGATGGAGCGTAATGCAATGTGGAATAGATTGGAATGGAATGTAGAATGGAAAGGAATGGAATGGAATTCAATGGAACGTGGAATGGAATGGATAATGAAATGGAATGGAATGGAATGACGAATGGAATGTAACGGAGTGTGGAATGAAATGGAATAGAATGTGGAATTGAATGGAATGAAATGGAAGTAAAAGGAACGTGGAGTGGAATGGAATGTGAAATGGAACAAAATGGAAATAGGAACAGAAGGCAATGGAATGAGGAACGGAATGTGCAATAGGGGGGAATGGAATATGGAATGGAATGGAATGTGGAATTTAATGTGAAATGGAATGGAAGGGAACACGGTATGGTAAGTAATGGAATGTGGAGTGGAATGGAATGGAATGCGGAAAGGAATTTTGAATGGAATCGAATGGAATGGAATGTGGAATGGAATGGAATATAATGGAATATGGAACCAAATGGAAGTGAACATAGAACGCAGTGGAATGGAATGTGGAATGGAATGTAGAAGGTAATGGATTGGAATGTGGAATGCAATGTGGAATGGAAGGGAATGGAATGTGGAATGGAATACAATGGAATGTGGAATGGAATGTGGAATGGAATGGAATGGAATGTGGAATGGAATTGAATGGAATGTGGAAAGGAATGGAAAGGAATGTGGAATGGAATGGAATGGAATGAGGAATGTAATTGAATGGTGTGTGGAGTGAAATGGAAAGGAATGTGGAATGATATTGAATGGAAAGGTATGGAACGTGGAATGGAATTCGGAATGAAGTGGAATGCAATGTGGAATGGATTGTAGAATGGAATGGAATGGAATGTGACACGGAATTTGGAATGGAAAGGAATGGAATGTGGAATGGAATGGAATGGAATGGAGAATGTAATATGCAATGGAATGGAATGGAATGTTTAATGGAATGTGGAATGGAATGTTGAATGGAAAGCTATGGGAGGTAGAATGGAATGTAATGGGATGTGGAATAGAATGGAATGGAATGGGGAATGGAATGTGGAAAGGAATGCAACGGAACGTGGAATGAAATGTTTAATGGATTGGAATGGAATGTGGAATGGAATGGAATTTACTGGTATGGAATGTGGAATGGAACGGAATATAATATGGAATGGAATGTGGAATGGAACGCAATGTAACGTGGAATGGAACATGGAATTGAACGTGGAATGGAACACGGAATGGAACAAAAAATGGAACATGGAATGATATGTGGAATGGAATGGAATGGAATGTGGAATGGAAGGGATTGGAATGGAATGGAATGTGGAATGGAATGCAATGAAATGTGCAATGGGAAGAATGGAATATGGAATGGAATGGAAATGTATGGAAACTGGAATGGAATGGAATGGAAAGGAATGTGAAATGGAATGTAATGGAACGTTTAATAGAATGGAATGGAATATGAAATGGAATTGAATGCAATGTGGAATGGAATGGAAAGGAACCTGGATTCCAATGGAATAGAATATGGACTGAAATGGAATGGAATGGAATGGAAAGTGGAATTGAATGTAATGGAATGTGAAATGGAATGCAACAGAATGTGGAATGGAATGTAATGGAACATGGAATAGAATGTTCAATGGAATGGAATAGAAGGTGGAATGGAATTTGGAATGGAATCTGGAATGGAATGGAATGAAATTCGGAATGGAATGTGGAATGGAATGTGGAATGGAATGTGGAATGGAATGGAATGGAAAGTGGAATGGAAAGTGCAAGTTAATGGAATGGAATGCCATGTGGAATGGAACGGAATGTAATGTGGAATGGAATGTGGAATGGAATGGAATGTGGAATGGAAAGTGGAATGGAATGGAAAGGAAGGTGTAATGGAATGGACAGGATTGTGGAATGGAATGAGGAAAGGAATGTGCAACGGAATCTGGAATGGAACGGTAAACAATGTGTAATGGAATGTGGAATGGAATGGAATGGAATATGGAATGGAATGTGGAATGCAATGGAATGGAATGTAGACTGGAATGCAATGGTATTTGAAATGGACTGTGGAATGAAATGTAATGGAATGAGGAATGGAAAGTGGAATGGGATGGTATGGAACGTAGAATGGAATGTTAAATGGAATGGAATGTGAAATGGAATGGAATGGAATTTGGAATGTAATGGAAAGTAATAGAACGTGTAATGGACTGTGGAATCGAATGTGGAATGGAATGGAATGGAATGTGGAATAGAATGGAATGGAATGTGGAAAGGAATATGGAATGGAATATGAGATGGAATGGAATGGGATGTGGAATTGAATGGAATGCAATAGAACGTGGAATGGAATGTGGAATGGAATGGAAAGGAATGTGGAATGGAATGTGGAATGGAATGGAATGTAAAGTGGAATGGATTGGAATGGAATGTGGAAAGGAATGTGGAATGTAATAGAACGGAATATGGAATGGAATGTGGAATGTATAGGAATGGAATGTGGAATAAAATGGAATGTAAAGCTTAATTGAACCTGGAAAGTAATGGATTGGAAGGTGGTGTGGAATGCCGACTGGAACGTGGAATGGAACGTGGAATGGAAAGTGGAATGGAAAGGAATGTACTGGAAAGTGGAATGCAATGGAATGGAAGGAAAGGTGGAAGAGAATTGAATGGAATGTGGAATGGAATGGAATGGAATATGGAAATAAACATGGAATGGAACGTGGAAAGGAACGTGGAATGGAATGTGGAATGGAAAGGAATGTGGAATGGAATGGAAAGAGGAAAGCAAAGGAATTGAATGGAATGTGGAACTGAATGGAATGGAATGTGGAATGGAAAGGAATGTGGAATGGAATGAAATGGAAAGTGATTGGAATGGAATGGATTGGAATGAGGAATAGAATTGAAAGTGAAATGGAGTGTAATGGAATATAATTGAAAGGGAATGGAATGGAACGGAATGGAATGTGGAATGGATTGGAATGTGGAATGGAACGGAATGGGAAAGGAATTTAATGCAATTTGGAATGCAATGGAATGGAAAGTGGAATGGAATTGAATGGAATGTGGAATGGAATTGAATGGAATGTAATTTCGAAGGGATGGAAAGCAAAGTGAAATTAAATGGAAAGGAATGTGGAATGGAATGTGGATTGGAATGGAATGGTATGTGGAATGGATTGTGGAATAGAATGAAATGCAATCTGCAATGGAATGTGGAATAGAATGGAATGGAATGTGGAATGGAATGTGGAGTGGAATGTGGAATAGAATGTAATGAATTTTATATGGACCGTGGAATTGAATGTGTATTGGAATGGAATAGAAAGTGGACTGGAATGTGGAATGGAATAGAAAGGAATTGGAATGGTCTTTGGAATGGAATGTCGAACGGAATGGAATGGAATGTGGAAAGGAAGGTTGAAGAGAATGGAATGGAGTGTGGAAAGGAACGGAATGGAATAGGAATGGAGTGTGGAATGGAATGGAATGGAATGTGGAATCGAATGCGGAAAGGAAAGAGGAATGGAAAGTGGAATGGAATGTGGAATGGAATGGAATGGAATGAAATTTGGAAGGGAATGGAATGGAATACAAAGGGAATGTGGAATGTAATGGAATGGAATGTGGAAAGGAATGCTGAATGGACAGTGGAATGGAATGTGGAATGGAACGTGAAATGCAACGGAATGGAATGGAATGTGGAACGCAAAGGAATGTAATGTGGAATGGAATCTAATGGAATGGAATGTGGAATGGAAAGGAATGTGTAATGGAATTGAATGTGGAAAGGAATGGAATGTGTATTGAAATGTGGAACAGAAGGGAATTGAATGTGGAATGGGATGGAATAGAATGTGGAATGGAATGGAATGTGGCATGAAATGGAATGTGGAATGGAAAGGAATGGAAAGATATGAGGGATGAGATGTGAAAAGGAATGTGTAATGGAATGGAATGGATCATGGAATGGAATGTGGAATGGAATTTAATGGAACGTGGAAGGGAATGTGGAATGGAATGGAATGTGGAATGGAATTTGGAATTGAATGGAATGGAATGTAGAATGGAATGTGGAATAGAATGTGGAATGGAATGTGGAATGTAATGGAATGAAAAGTGGCATAAAACGTGGACTGCAATGGAATGGAAAGTGGAATGGAATGGAATGGCCTGCGCAATGGAATGTGGAATGGAGTGTGTGATGGAATGTGGAATGGAATGGAACGGTATGGAATGGAATGTGGAATGGCATGTGAATTGGAATGGAAAGGATTGTGGAATGGAAGTTGGAACGAAATGCAATGGAATGTGGAATGAAATTAAATGGAATGAGAATGGAACGAGGAATGGAAATTGATATAGAATGTGGAATGGACTGCGGAATGGAATGCGGAAATGAATGTGGAATGGAATATACAGGATAGGAATGTGGAATGGAAAGTGGAATGGAATGGAATGAAATATGGAAAGGAAAGTGGAATTGAATGCAATGGAATGTGGAATGGAATGTGGAATAGAATGTGGAATGGAATGTGGAATGCAACGTGGAGTGGCATGTGGAATTCAACGGAACGGATAGTGCTATGGAATGTGGAATGGAAAGTGCAATGGAATGTGGAACGGAATGGAATGCAATGTGGAATGGATCTGGAATGGAAAGTGGAATGTAAAGTGGAATGGAATGGAATGGAATGGAATGGAGTGCAATGGAATCCGAAATAGAATGCGAAGTGGAATGCGGAATGGAATGTGGAATGGAATGTTTAATGGAATGGAATGGAATGCAATGGAATGTGAAACGGATTGCGAATTGGAATGTGGAATGGACTGTGGAATGGAACGTGGAATAGAATGAAATGGAACGTGGAAGTGAATGGAATGGAACGTGGAATGTTATGGAATGGAATGTGGAATGGAACAAGGAATGAAACGTGGAATGGAATGTGGAAGGTAATGTGGAATGAAAGGCAATGTAATGTGGAATGAAATGTGAAATGGAATGAAATGGAATGTGGAATGGAATGAGGAAAGGAATGTTGAATGTTGAATGGAATGTACAACTGAATGGAATAGAATATGGAATCAAATGTGGAATCGAATAGAATGTAATTTGGAATGGAATGGAATGGAATGTTTAAAGGGATGGAGTGGAATGCAATGTGGAATATAATGGAAATGAATGTGGAATGGAATGGAATGGAATGTGGAATGGAACGGAATGGAATGTGGAATCGAATGTGTAATGGAATGGAATGGAATTAAATGGAATGTGGAATGCAATGTAATGGAATATGGAATGGAATGGAATGGAACGGAATGGAATGTGGAATGGAATGGAATTGAATGTGGAATGGAATGGAATGGAAGGTGGAATGGAATGGAATTGAATGCAATATGCAATGGAATGGAATGGAATGTGGAATGGAATGGAATGTAATTAAGTGTGGAATGGAATGGTATGGAATGCAATGTGGAATGGAGTGGAATGGAAAGTGGAATTGAATGTAATGGAATGTGCAAAGTAATGGAATGGAATGTAGAATGGAATGGAATGGAATGGAAAGTGGAATGGAATGGAATGGAATATTTAATGGCAAGGAATGTGGACTGGAAAGGAATTGAATGTTTAATGGAATGTGGAATGGAATTTAGAATAGAATGGAAAGGAATGGAATGAAATGTGGAACTGAATGGAAGGGAATTTGGAATGGAATTTGGATTTGAATGGAAAGGAATTGAATGGAATGAGGAATGGAATGGAATGTATAATGGAAAGGAATGGAATGTGTAATGCAATGGAAAGGAATGTGGAATGCAATGGAATGGAATATGGAATTGAATGTAATGGAATGTGGAATGGGAAGATCAATGGAATGGAATGTGGAATGGAATGTGGAAAGTAATGTGTAATGGAATGTGGAAAGGAATGTGGAATGGAATGTGGAAAGGAATGCAATGTAATGGAATGTGCAATGGAATGGAATATGTAATGGAATGCAATGAAATGCAATGTGGAAAGGAATAGAATGGAATGTGGAATGGAATGGAATGGAATGGAATGTGGAATGGAATCTAGAATAGAATGGAATGGAATGGAATGGAATGTGGAATGAAATGGAATGTAATAATGAATGCAATGGAATTTAATTTAATGTGGAATAGAATGGAATTGAATGTGGAATGGAAAGGAAAGGAATATGTAATAGAATGGAATTTGGAATGGAATGTGGAATGGAATGAAATGAAACATATAATGGAAAGTGAAATGGAATAGAATGGAATGTGGAATGGACTGTGGAGTGGATAATATTTAACGTGGAATGAAATGTGGAAAGGAAAGTGGAATGCAATGGCACGTGGAATGGAAGTTGGAATAGAATGGAACGGAATGTGGAATGTATCGTGGAATAGAACATGGAATGGAACGAGGAATGGAATGTGGAATTTATCGTGCAAAGTAATGTGGAATGGAATGGAATGGATTCTGTAATGGAATGGAATGGAATGATATGGAATGTGGAATGGAATGGAATGCAGTGTGGAATGGAATCTGGAAAGGAATGGAATGGATTGTGGATTGGAATGGAATGGAATGGAATGTGGAATGGAAATGAATGGAATGTGGAATGGAATGTGGAAGGGAAAGTGGAATAAAATGGAATATAATGTGGACTGGAATGGGGAGTGGAATGGAATGGAACGTGGAATGGAAAGTCGTATGGAGCGTGGAATGGATCCCGGAATGGAACGGAATGGAAAGTGGAATGGAACGTGGAATGGAATGGAATGGAATATGGAATGGAAAGTGGAGTCGATTGTGGAATGGAACGTGTAATGGAACGTTGAATGGAATGGAATTAAATGAGGAATGGAATCTGGAATGGAATGTAATGGAATGTGGAATGGAATGGAATGTGGAATGGATTGTGAAATGGAACGTGGAATGGAATGTGGAATGGAATGCGAAATGGAATGGAATTCAACGTGGAATGGAATGTGGAATGGATCGTGGAATGGAACATGGAATGGTATGTGGAATGGAATGTGGAATGAAGTGTGGAATGGAACGTGAAATTGAATGGAATGGAATATTGAATGGAACCTGGAATGGAATGCAATGGAACGTTGAATGGAATGTGGAACGGAATCTGGAAGAGAAAGTGGAATGGAATGCGGAATGGAATGGAATCGATTGTGGAATGGAGTGTTGAATGGAATAGAAAGGAATGTGCAATGCAATTTGGAATGTAATGGAATGAACGTGGAATGGAATGTGGAATGGAATGGAATGGAATGTAGAATGGAATGTTGAATGGAACGTAGAATGGAAAGTGAAATGGAATGGAATGGAATCTGGTACGGAATGTCGAATGGAATGTGGAGTGGAACAGAATGTAATGTGGAATAGAATGTGGAATGGAATGTGGGAAGGAAAGTGGAATGGAATGGCATGTGGAATGGAACTTGGAATTGAATGGAATGGAACGCGGAATGTATCGGGGAATAGAACGTGGAATGGAACGAGGAATGGAACGTTGAATGGAACGTGGAATGGAATGTGGAAAGGAATGGAATGGAAAGTGGAATGGAAGGCAATGGAATGTGGAATGGAATGTGGAATGGTATGCAAAGGAATGTGGAACGGAATGTGGAAAGAATGTGGAATGGAATGGAATGGAATCAGGAATGGCATGGAATCGAATATGGAATGGAGTGGAATGCAATGGAATGCAGAATGGTATGCAAAGGAATGTGGAATGGAATGGAATTGAATGTGGAATTGAATGGAATGCAAAGTGGAATGGATTGAAATGGAATGTGGAATGGAATGGAATGAAATGTGAATATAAAGTTTAATGGAATGGAAAGGAATCCAGAATGGAATTGAATGGAACATGGAATGGAACGCTGAATGGAACGTGGAATAGAATGTGGAAAGGAAAGGAATGGAATGAGGAATGGAAGGCAATGGAATGTGGAATGGAATGTGGAATGGAAGGCAAAGGAATGTGGAATGGAATGTGGAAAAGAATGTGGAGTGGAATGCAATGGAATCTGGAATGGAATGGAAACGAATATGGAATGGAGTGGAATGCAATGGAACGCAGAATTGTATGCAATGGAATGTGGAATGGAATGAAATGGAATGTGGAATGGAATGAAATGGAAAGCGGAATGTATTGAAATGGAATGTGAAGTGGAATGAAATGGAATGGAAGGTGAAATGGAATGTGAAATTGAATCTGGAATGGAACGTGAAATGGACGGAAATGGAACATGAAAAGGAATGGAATGGAACTTGCAAAGGAATGGAATGGAAAGTGGAATGGAACCTGGAATGGAACGTGGAATGGAATGAAATGGAATATGGAATGTAATGTGGAATGGAATGGAATAGAACGTGGAATGGAATGCCGAATGGAACCTCTAATGGAACGTAGAATGGAAACTGAAATGGAATGGAAGGGAATGTCTAATGGAAAGTAGAATGGAACGTTTTAATGGAATGGAATGGAACGTGGAATGCAATGTGGAATTGAATGCGGAATGGAATGCAATGTAGTGTGGAATGGAATGGAATGGAATGTTTTATGGAATGTGGAATAGAATGGAATTGAATGTGGAATGGAATGTGGTATGGTATGTCGAATGGAGAGTGAAAGGGAATGTGGAATGCAATGTGGGATGGAATGTGGATTGGAATGTGGAATGAAATGGTATGGAATGTGGAATGGAAGTTGGAATGGATTGGAAAGGAATGTGGAATGGAATGTGGAATGGAATGAAATGGAATGTGAAATGATATCTGGAATGGAATGGAATGGAATGTGGAATATTATGTGTAATAAAATGGAATGGAATATAGAATGGAATGTGGAATGGAATGTAATGGAATGTGGAACGGAATTTGGAATGGAATGGAATGGAAAGGAATGTGGAATGGAATGTGGAATGCGATGTGCAATGGAACGCGGAATGTAGTGGAATGGAATGTCAAATGGAACGTGGAATTGAATGGAATGGAACATGGAATGGAATTTGGAATGGAACTTGTGATGGAATGTGGAATGTTATGTTGAATGCAATGTGGAATGGAATGTGGAATGGATCGTGGAATGGAATGTGGAATGGAATATTGAACGCAACGCGGAATGGAATGGAATAGAATTTCGAATGGAAGTTGAATGGAATTGAACGTGTAATGGAACGTGGAATTGAATGTGGAATGGAACGTGGAATGGAAAGATGAAAGAAAATTGTAATGGAATGTACAACAGAATGTGAAATGGAACATGGAATGGAATGGAATGGAAAGTGGAATGGAACGTGGAATGGATTGGAATGTAACGTGGAATGGAACTTGGAATGAATGTGGAATGGAACGTGGAATGGAACGTGGAATGGAATGGAGTGGAATGTGGAATGGAATGTGGAATGGAATGTGGAATGGAATGGAATGGAATGGAATGTGGAATGGAATGTGGAATTGAACGTGAAATGCATGGAATGGAGTGTGGAATGGAATGTGTAATGGAATGTTGAATGAAATGTTGAATGGAATGGAAGTTGGAATGGAATGTGGAATGGAATGGAATGGAATGTTTAAATGGAATGGAATGGAATGTGCAATGGAATGCCGGCTGCAATGGAATACAATTTGGAATGGAATGTAATGGAATGTGGAATGAGATGTTTAATGGAAAGTGGAATGAATTGTGGACTGGAACGTGGAATGGATCGGGGAATGGAATGGAATGGATCGTGGAAAGGATCGTGGAATGGAACGAGGAATGGGAGGTGGAATTGAATGTGGAATGGAATGGAAAGGAATGTGGAATGGAATGTGGAATAGAATGGAATGAAATGTGGAATGGAATGTGGAATGGAATGTGGAATGGAATACAATGGAATGTGGAATGGAATGGAATGGAATGTGGAATGGTATGTTTAATGGAATGTGGATTGGAACGTGGAATATAATGGAATGGAAAGTGGAATTGAAAGTGGAATGGAATGAAAAGGAACGTGGAATAGAATGTGGAAGGGAATGTGGAATGGACAGTGGAATGGAATGGAACGAAATGTGGTAAGGAATGTGGAATGGAATTTGGAATGGAATTTAATGGAATGGAATGGAATGTGGAATGGAAAGTGGAATGGAATGAAAGGGAATGTGTAATGGAATGTGGAATGGAATGAAATTGAATGAGGAATGGAATGTGGAATGGAATGCAGTGGAACGTGGAATGGAATGGAATGGAATGTGGAATGGAATGTGGAGTGGCACGTGGAATGGAATGGAGTGCAATGTGGAATGGAATGTGAAATGGAACATGGAATAAAATGTAATGTGGAATGGAACGTGGATTGCAATGTAATGGAACGCGGAATGGAACATGGAATGGAATGTGCAATGGAAAGTGGAGTGGAATTGAGTGGACTGTGTAATGGATCGTGGAATGGAATGGAAAGGAACGTGGAATGGAACGTGGAATGGAACGTGGAATGGAATGTGGAAAGGAACGTGGAATGGAATGTGCAATGGAATGTAGAATGCAATGTGGAATGCAATGGAATGAATTGTGGAATGGAATATGGAATGGAATGTGGAATGGAACGTGGAATATAATGGAATGGAAAAGAATGGAATGTGGAAAAGAATGTGGAATGGAACGTGCAATGGAAAGTGGAATGGATCGGAATGGAATGTGGAATGGAATGGAATGGAATGTGGAATGGAACGCGAAATGGAACGTGGATTGGAACGTGGAATGGAATGTGGAAAGGAATGGAAAAGAATGTGGAATGGAAGGTAATGGAACCTGGAATGGAATGTGGAATGGAATGGAGCGGAATTGAATGGAATGGAATGTAGAAGTTTACGGAATGGAATGTGGAATGCAACGTTGAATGGAATGGAATGGATCGGAATGGAACGAGGAATGGAATGTGGAATGGATTGGAGTGGAACATAGTATGGAACGTAGATTGTAATATGGAATGGAATGTGTAATGGAAAGTGGAAAGTTATGTGGAATGGAAAGGAATAGAATGTGGAATGGAATGGAATCGAATATGGAATGGAGTGGAATGCAATGGAATGCAGAATGGTATGCAATGGAATGCGGAATGGAATGGCATGGAACGGAATGTGAAATTGAATGGAATGAAAAGTGGAATGGATTTAAATGGAATGTGGAATGGAATGGAATGCAATGCGAATATAATGTGGAATGGAATGGAAAGGAATCCAGAATGGAATTGAATGGAAGGGAATGGAATGGAACGTGGAATGGAACGTTGAATGGAACGTGGAATAGAATATGGAAAGGAATGGAATGGAATGAGGAATGGAAGGCAATGGAATGTGAAATGGAATGGAATGGAATGTGGAAAGGAATGTGGAATGGAATGGAATGGAATATGGAATGGAATGGAATCGAATATGGAATGGAGTGGAGTGCAATGGAATGCAGAATGGCATGCAATGGAATGTGGAATGGAATGGGATGGAATGGAATGGAATGTGGAATGGAATGAAATAGAAAGTGGAATGTATTGAAATGGAATGTGGAGTGGAATGGAATGGAATGGAAGGTGGAATGGAATGTGAAATTGAACCTGGAATGGAAAGTGAAATGGAAGGAAACGGAACGAGAAAAGGAATGGAATGGAAGGTGCAATGGAATGGAATGGAAAGTGGAATGGAACGTGGAATGGAACGTGGAATGGAATGGAATGGAATGTTGAATGGAAAGGAATGGAATGTTTAATGGAATGGAATGGAATACGGAATGTAACGTGGAATGGAATGGAATGGAATGTGGAATGAAACAGCAAATGGAACCTCTAATGGAACGTACAATGGAAAGTGAAATGGAATGGAATGGAATGTCTAATGGAAAGTAGAATGTAACATTGAATGGAATGGGATGGAACGTGGAACGCAATATGGAATGGAATGTGGAATGGAATGGAATGTAGCGTGGAATAGAATGGAATGGAATGTGTTATGGAATGTGGAATAGAATGTAATTGAATGTGGAATGGAATGTGGTATATGATGTCGAATGGAATGTGAAAGGGAATGTGGAATGCAATGTGGAATGGAATGTGGATTGGAATGTGGAATGAAATAGAACAAAATGTGGAATGGAAGGTGGAATGGATTGGAAAGGAATATAGAATTGAATGTGGAATGGAATGAAATGGAATGTGGAATGATATCTGGAATGGAATGGAATGGAATGTGGAAAGATATGTGGAATGAAATGGAATGGAATGTGGAATGGAATGTGGAATGGAATGGAATGGAATGTGGAACGGAATGTGGAATGGAATGGAATGTGGAATGGGATGTCGAATGGAATGTGGAATGGAGTAGAATGGAATGTGTAATGCAACGTGTAATTGAACGGAATGGAACATGGAATGGAATGTGGAATGCTACGTGGAATGGAATGTGGAATATTACATTGAATGCAATGTGTAATGGAATGTGGAATGGATCGTGGAATGGAATGTGGAATGGAACGTAGAATGGAATGTGGAATGGAATGTGAAGTGTAATGGAAAGGAATGGAATGGAATGGAATGTGGAATAGATGGTGGAATGGAATGTGGAATGGAATGTGGAATGTAATGGAATGAAGTGTGGTAAGGAATGTGGAATGGAATTTGGAATGGAATGGAATGGAATGGAATGGACTGTGGAATAGAAGGTGGAATGGAATGTGAAAAGGAATGGAATGGAATGTGGAATGGAATGTGGAATGGAATGGAATGGAATGTGTAATGAAATGTTGAATGGAATGGAAAGGAATGAGGATTGGAATGTGGAAAGGAATGCAGTGGAATATGGAATGGAATGGTATGGAATGTGGAATGGAATGTGGAATGGGATGTGGAATGGAACGTGGAATGGAGTGGAATGGAATGTGGAATGGAAAGTGCAATTGAATTGAATGGATCATGGAATGATATGTGGAATGCAACGTGGAATGGAATGTGGAATGTTACGTGAAATGCAATGTGCAATGGAATGTGGAATGGATCGTAGAATGGTATGTTGAATGCAACGTGGAACGGAATGGAATAGAATGTGGATTGGAACTTCAATGGAATGGAACGTGGAATTGAATGTGGATTGGAACTCGGAATGGAATGTGGAATGGAACATGGAATGGAATGTACAACGGAATGTAGAATGGAACGTGGAATGGAATGGAATGGAAAGTGGAAGGAACGTGCAACGGATTGGAATGTAACGTGTAATGGAACGTGGAATGAATGAGCAATGGAATGTGGAATGAAACGTGGAATGGAACGGAATGGAATGTGGAATGGATTGTGGAATGTAATGTAATGGAATGGAATGGAATGTGGAATGGAATGTGGAATGATAAGGAATGGAGTGTGGAATAGCATGTGAAATGCATGGAATGGAGTGTGAAATGGAATGTGGAATAGAAAGTTGAATGGAATGTTGAATGGAATGGAAGGTGGAATCGAATGTGGAATCCAATGGAATGGAATATTTAAATGGAATGCAATGGAATGTGGAATGGAATGAGGGCTGCAATGGAATGCAAAGTATAATGGAATGTTTAATGGAATGTGGAATGAAATGTGGACTGGAACGTGGAATGGATCGGGGAATGGAATGGAATGGATCGTGGAATGGGACATGGAATGGAACGAGGAATTGGAGGTGGATTTGTGCGAGGAATGGAATGGAATGGAGCGTGGAATGGAATGTGGAATGGAATGTAGAATGGAACGGAATGGAATGTGTAATGGAACGTGGAATATAATGGAATGGAATGTGGAATGGAATGTGGAATGGAATGCAATGGAATGTGGAATGGAATGGAATGGAGTGTGGAATGGAACGGAATGGAATGTGGAATGGAATGTGGAATGGAACGTGGAATGGAATGCAATGGTAAGTGGAATTGAAAGTGGAGTGGAATGGAAAGTAACGTAGAATAGAAGGTGGAAAGGAACGTGGAATGGAATGGAATGGAATGTGGTAAGGAATGCGAAATGCAATTTGGAATGGATTGGAATGCAATGGAATGGATTGTGGAATGGAATGTGGAATGGAATGTGGAATGGAATGTGGAATGGAGTGGAATGGAATGTGTAATGGAATGTTGAATGGAAGGGAATGGAATGAGGAATGGTATGTGGAAAGGAATGCAGTGGAATGTGGAATGGACTGGAATGGAATGAGGAATGGAATGTGGAAGGGAATGTGGAGAGGCACGTGGAATGGAACGGAGTGCAATGTGGAATGGAATGTGGAATGGAATGTGAAATGGAACGTGGAATAAAATGGAATGTGGAATGGAACGTGGATTACAATGTAATGGAATGCGGAATGGAACATGAAATGGAATGTGGAATGGGAAGCGGAATGGAATGGAGTGGAATGTGGAATGGATTGTGGAATGGAATGGAAGGGAACATGGCATGGAATGTGGAATGGAACATGGAATACAATGTGGAATGCAACATGGAATGGAATGTGCAATAGAATGTAGAAAGGAATGTGGAATGGAATGCAATGGAATGTGGAATGGAATGGAAGAGAATTTGAAATGGAATGTGGAATGGAATGTGTAGTGTAATGCAAAGGAATGGAATGGAATGGAATGTGGAATGGAATGTGGAAAGGAATGTGGAATGGAATATTGCATGGAACGGAATGAAATGTGGAAAGGAATGTGGAATGCAATGTGGAAAGTAATGGAATGGAATGGAATGGAATGTGGAATGGAATGTGAAATGGAAACTAGAATGGAACGGAATGGAATGTGGAATGATATGGAATAGAGTGTGGAATGGAATGTCAATTGCATGGAATGGAGTGTGAAATGGAATGTGGAATAGAAAGTTGAATGGAATGTTGAATGGAATGGAAGGTGGAATGGAATGTGGAATCGAAAGGAAAGGAAAGCTTAAGTCTAATGGAATGGAATGTGGAACGTAATGAGGGCTGCAATGGATGGTAATGAGTAATGGAATGTTTAATGGAATGTGGAATGAAATGTGGACTGGAACATGGAATGGAGCGGGGAATGGAATGGAATGGATCATGGAATGGAACATGGAGTGGAGCGAGGAATGGGAGGTGGATTGGAGCAAGGAATGGAACGGAATGAAACGTGGAATGGAATGTGGAATGGAATGTGGAATGGAATGCAATGGAATGTGTAATGGAACGTGGAATGGAATGGAATGGAATGTGGAATGGAATGTGGAATGGAATGCAATGGAATGTGGAATGGAATGGAATGGAATGTGGAATGGAATGGCATGGAATGAGGAATGGAATGTGGAATGATATGTGCAATGGAATGTGGAATGGATTGGAATGGAACGTGGAATGGAACGTGGAAAGGAATGTGGAATGGAGTATTGAATGGAACGGAATGAAATGCGGAAAGGAATGTGGAATGGAACGTCAAATGGAAAGTAGAATGGAACGGAATGGAATGCGGAATGGAACGCGAAGTGGAACGTGGATTGGAACGTGGAATGGAAAGTGTAATGGAATGTAAAAAATGTGGAATGGAAGGTAATGGAATGTGGAACGGAATGTGGGATTGAATGGAACGGAATTGAATGGAATGGAATGTGGAAAGATATGGAATGGAATGTGGAATGCAAGGCTGAATGGAATGGAATGGAACGGAATGGAACGTGGAATGGAACGTGGAATGGAACGCGGAATGGAACGTGGAATAGAATGGAGTGGAACGTATTATGGAACGTAGATTGAAATGTGGTATGGAATGTGTAATGGAAAGTGGAATGCTATGTGGAATGGAAAGGAATGGAATGTGGAGTGGAATGGAATGAAATGTGGAATGGAATGGAATGTGGAATGGAATGGAATGTGGAATGAAACTTGTAATGTAATGGAATGGACCGGAATGGAATGTGGAATGGAAGGTGGAATGGAACGTGCAATGGAAAGTGGAATGGAACGGAATGGAATGTGTAATGGAATGGAATGGAATGTGGAATGGAACGTGCAATGGAAAGTGGAATGGAACGGAATGGAATGTGTAATGGAATGGAATGTGGAATGGAACGCGAAATGGAACATGGATTGGAACATGGAATGGAATGTGGAATGGAATGGATAAGAATGTGTAATGGAAGGTAATGGAATGTGGAATGGAATGTGGAATGGAATGGAACGGTATTGAATAGAATGGAATGTGGAAGGTTACGGAATGGAACGTGAAATGCAACGTTGAATGGAATGGAAAGGAATGGAATGGAACGTGGAAAGGAACGTGGAATGGAACACGGAATGGAACGTGGAATGGCATATAGTGGAATGTAGTATGGAACATAGATTGTAATGTGGTATGGAATGTGTAATGGAAAGTGGAATGTTATGTGGAATGGAATGGAATGGAATGTGGAATGGAATGGAATGGAATGTGGAATGGAATCGAATGGAATGTGGAATGGAATGGAATGGAATGGAATGTGGAATGGAATGGAATGGAATAAGAATATAATGTGGAATGGAATGGAAAGGAATCCAGAATGGAATGGAATGGAATGGAATGGAATGTAACGTGGAATGGACCGTTGAATGGAACGTCGAATTCCATTCCACATTCCATTGAATTTCATTCCACATTCCATTTCATTTCATTCCACATTCCATTCCACATACATTTCCTTCCATTCCAGATTCCATTCCATTCCCTTCCACATTCCATTCCACATACATTTCCTTCCATTCCAGATTCCATTCCATTCCCTTCCACATTCCATTCCACGTTGCATTTCTCTTTCCATTTATAGTTCCATTCAATTTCATTCCACATTCTGTTCCATTCCATTCCACATTCCATACCATTCCACATTCTATTCCGCATTCCATTCCATTCCATTCCACATTCCATTCCATTCCATTCCACATTCCATTACATTCAATTTCACATTCCATTCAATTACATTGCATTCCCCATTCCATTCCATTATTTTCCACATTCCATTCCATTCCATTGTATTCCACATTCCATTCCATTCCACATTCCATTCAATTACATTCCACATTTCATTCCACATTCCATTCCACATTCCATTCCAAATTCCTTTCAGTTCTATTTAACTTGCCACTGCACAATCCATTTCACATTTCATTCCACATTCCATTAAATTCCATTCCACATTTCATTCCATTCCACGTTCCCTTCCACGTTCCATTCAATGATCCACTCCACATTCCATTCCATTCCATTCCACGTTCCATTCCACATTCCATTCCCTTCCATTTCACTTCCCATTCCAAATTACATTCCACATTACATTCCTTTACATTCCACATTACATTCTACATTCCATTCGACATTCTATTAAATTCCATTCCACATTCCATTCCACATTTCATTCCTTTCCATTACACATTCAATTCCCCATTCCATTGCATTCCACTCCACATTCCATTCCATTCCATTCCACATGCCATTCCAGATTGCATTCCATTCCATTCCACATTCCATTGCACATTCAATTCCACATTCCATTTCATTCCATTCCACATTCCATTCCACTTTCCATTCCATTCCATTCCACATTCCATTTCACATTCCATTCCGTTCCGTTACACATTCCATTCCACATTTCATTGCACAATCCATTCCCCCTTCCATTCAGCTTTCCAACCACATTCCATTACATTCAATTCGTCCTTTCTTTCCACATTAAATTCCATTTAATTCCACATTCCATTCCACTTTCCATTCCATTCCATTCCACATTCCATTGCACTTTCCATTCAACGTTCCATTCCACGTTTCATTCCATTCCATTCCACGTTCCATTTCATTCCTTCCACATTCCATTCCACTTTCCATTCAACGTTCCTTTCCACGTTTCATTCCATTCCATTCCAAGTTCCATTTCATTCCTTCCACATTCCATTCCGCATTTTGTTCCATTATATACCACATTCCATTCCATATTCCATTCCATTCCCTACCACATTCCATTCCACATTCCATTCCATTCGATACCACATTCCATTCCATTCCATTCCGCATTCAATTCCATTCCATTGCACAATCCATTTCAAATTCCTTTCCACATTCCAGTCCACATTCTATTCCATTCCATTCCATAGTCCATTCCACATTCCATTCCATTCCATTCCAAATATCATTCCATTCCATTCTGCATTCCATTCCATATTCCATTCCATCCCATTCCACATTCCATTCCACGTTGCATTCAATTTTCCATTAAATTCCATTGAATTATATTCCATGTTCCATTCCATTCCTTTCCACATTCTTTCCAAGTTCCATTTCACATTGCATTCCATTCCATTCCACATTCCGTTCTTCATTCCATTCCACAATGTTTTGCATTTCATTCCACATTCCACTCCACGTTTGATTCCAATTTCCATTCCACATTCCATTCCACAGTCCATTCTCTTCCATTCTACATTCCCTTCCACATACCATTCCACATTCAATTCCATTCAATTACACATTCCATTCCATATTCCATTCCATTCCATCCCACATTCCATTCCACATTCCATAGAATTCCATTCCACATTCCATTCCAAATTCCATTCCATTACTTTTCACATTCCTATCCTTGCCACATTCCATTCCACGTTCCACTCCACATTCCTTTCCATTCCATTATACTTTCCATTGCACATTTCATTCCAGATTCCATTCCACTGTCCATTGGGTTCCAATCCACATTCCATTCCACACTCCACTCCACATTCCATTACACGTTCCATTCCACGTTCCATTCCACATTCCATTCCACATTCCATTCCACATTTCAATCTACATTTCATTCCTTTCCATTCCACATTCCACATTGCATTCCACATTCAATTCTACATTTCAATCCACATTCCAATCCTTTCCATTCCACATTCCATTCCACATTGCACTCCACTTTCCATTCCTTTCCATTCCACATTCCATTCCACATTTCAATCCACATTCCATTCCTTTCCATTCCACATTGCATTCCACATTGCACTCCACGTTCCATTCCATATTGCATTCCACGTTTCATTCCTTTCCATTCCACCTTCCATTCCATTCCATGTCCCATTCCATGTTCCATTCCATTCCATTCCACATTCCATTCCACATTCCATTCCTTTCCATTCCACATTCCATTCTACATTGCACTCCACGTTCGATTCCACATTCCATTCCACGTTCCATTCCACTTTCCATTCCCTTCCATTCCACCTTCTATTCCACGTTGCTTTCCATGTTCCATTCCACGATCCATTCCACGTTCTATTCCATTCCATTCCACCTTTCATTCCACATTCCACTACATTCCTTTGCACGTTACTTTCCACATTCCATTCCACATTCCATTCCGTTCCATTCCACATTCCATTCCACATTCCATTTCACATTCCATTCCACATTCCAGTTCACTTTCCATTCCATTTAATTCCACACTCCATTTCTTTCCATTCCACATTCCATTCCACGTTCCACTCAATTCTTTCCACGTTCCTTTCCACATTCCATTCCATTCCATTCCATATTCAATTCTACATTCCATTTCACAATACATTCCATGCCATTTTGCATTCCATTCCAGTCCACATTCCATTCCATTCCATTCCACATTGCATTTCATTCCATTCCACATTCCTTATTATTCCCTTCCATTCCATATTCCTTTTCTTTTCATTCCACATTCCATTGAATTTCATTCCACCTTCCATTCCATTTCATTCCACATTCCGTTCCACATAAATTCCCTTCCATTCCAGATTCCATTCCATTCCCTTCCACATTCAATTCCTCCTTCCATTTAATGATCCATTCCATTCCATTCCACATTCCGTTCCAGATTCCATTCCTTTCCATTCCACATTCCATACCATTCCATTCCATTGCATATTCCTTTCCATTCCATTCCAGATTCTATTCCACATTCCATTCAATTCCATTCCACATTCCATTCCGCATTCAATTCCATTCCATTTCACATTCCTTTCCATTCCATTGCACATGCCATTCCTTTCCATTGCACATTACATTCCACATTCCATTCAACGTTCCACTCGACAATACATTCCACTTTCCATTCCACGTTCCATTCCATTCCGTTCAACTTTCCATTCCACGTCCCATTCCATATTTCATTCCACATTGCATTCCACGTTCCATTCCATTCCATTCCACACTCCATTCCACGTTCCATTCCACTTTCCATTCCACTTCCAAGTCCGCGTTCCATTCCATTCCATTCCACTTTACATCCCACGTTCCATTCCACATTCCATTCCACGTCCCATTCCACATTCCATTCCACTCCACATTCCATTCCATATTCCATTCCACATTCCTATCCATTCCATTCCACATTCCGTTCCTCATTCTATTCCGCATTCCATTCCATTCCATTCCACATTCCATTCCACATTCCATTCCACTCCATTTCACAATCAATTCCTCATTCCATCCCATTCCATTCCACATTCCTTTCCACTCCATTCCACATTCCGTTTGATTCCATATTTCATCCCATTCCACATTCCATTCCATTCCATTCCACTTTCCTTTCCATTCCATTGCATTCCATTCCACATTTCATTTCATTCCCTTCCTTTCCACATTCCATTCATTTCCATTCCACATTCCATGGAATTTCGTGCCACAATCCATTCTATTCCATTCCACCTTCCATTCCACATACATTCCCTTTCATTCCAGATTCAATTCCATTCTCTTCCACATTGCATTGCACTTTCCATTCCAGTCCTTTCCACGTTCCATTCCACGTTCCATTCCACATTCCATTCCACGATCCACTCCATTCCATTCCACACTTTATCCCATATTCCAATCCATTCCATTTCTCGTTCTATTCCATATTCTATTCCATTCCGTTCCACATTCCATTCTATGTTCCATTCCACATTCCATTCCATTCCATTCCACATTCCATTCCTCGTTCCATTCCATTACTTTCCACATTCCGTTGCATTCTATTCCACATTCCATTCCATTCCATTCCACATTCCATTCTGCATTCCATTGCATTGCATTCCACACTTCATTCCACATTCCAATCCATTCTATTCCACATACCCTTCCATTCCATTCTATTCTACATTCCATTCCATTCCATTCCATATTCCATTCAACAATTCATTCCTCGTTCCATTCCACTCCATTCCACGTTCCATTCCACATTCCATTCCATTCCATTCCACATTACATAACATTCCATTCTATTCCATTCCATTCCATTCCATTCCACATTCTATTATACATTAAATTCCTTTCCATTCCAAATTCCTTTCCACATTCCATTCCATTCCAATCCACATTACATTCCATTCCAATGCACATTCTATTCCACATTCTATTCCACACTGCATTCCACATTGCATTCCATGTTAAATTGCACGTTCCATTCCAAGTTCCATTCCACATTCCATTCCATTCCATTCCACGTTCCATGCCACATTCCATTCAATTACAAATTCCATTCAATTCCATTCCATTCCACATTCCTTTCAATTCCTTTCCACATTCCATTCCATTCCATTCCAGATTCCATTCCATTCCATTGCATTCCAAATTCAATTCCATTCCATTCCATTACACATTCCATTCCATATTCGAATGTCTTCCATTCCACATTCCATTCCATTCCATCCCACGTTCCATTCCACGTTCCATCCGACGTTCAATTCCATTCCATTCCACACTCTTTCCACATTGCATTCCATCCGATTTCACATTCCATACCGTTCCATTCCATTCCATTCCACAATCTATTCCATTCCATTCCACATTCAATTCGCATTCCATTTCATTCCTTTCCACAATCCATTCAATTCCATTCCACATTACATTCGACATTCTATTACATTCCATTCCACATTCCATTACAGATTCCATTCCACTCCATTCCACATTCCATTCCATTCCATTCCACATTCCATTCCATTCCATTCCACATTCCCTTCCACATTCCTTTCCATTCAATTCCACATTGCATTCCACATTCCATTCAATTCCATTCCATTCCACATAGCATTCCACATTTCATTCCATTCAATTTCACATTCCATTCCACATTGTATTCCCCTCCATTCCACATTGCATTCCACTTTCCATTGCATACTCCATTCCACATTCCATTCCACTTTCCATTTCTTTCCTTTCCACCTTCCTTTCCACGTTCCATTAGACGTTCAATTCCGCGTTCCATTCCATGATCCATTACATTACATTCCATGTTCCATTCCATATTCCTTTCCATTGTTTTCCATATTCCGTTCCTTTCCATTCCACATTCCTTTCCACATTCCATTCCACTTTCTATTCCATGCCATTCCACATTCCTTTCCACATTCCATTCCACTCCATTGCACATTTCATTCCACATTCCATTCCATTCAATTCCACTTTCAATTCCACATTCCATTCCACTCCATTACATCTTCCATTCCATTCCATTCCATTCCACTTTCCATTTCATTCCGTTCCACATTCCATTCCACATTCCATTTCACATTTCATTCCACATTCCATTATACATTCCATTCCATTCCATTCCTTTCCACATTCTATTCCAATCCATTCCACTTTCCATTCCATTTCATTCCACATTTCTTTCCACATTCTATTCCACATTCTATTCCATTCCATTCTATTCCACATTCCATTCTATTCCATTCCACATTGTACTACATTCCATTCCACATTCCATTGGACATTCCATTCCACAATCCATTCCAACTTCGATTCTATATTCTATTCCGCATTCCATAACGTTCCATTACACATTCCATTCCATTCAATTCCACATTCCATTGTACATTCCATTCCACTCCGTTCCATTCCACCTTGCATTCTACATTCCATTCCATTGCATTCCACATTCCATTCCACATTCCATTCCAGATTCAATTCCACATTTCATTATACTATCCATTCCACATGTCATTCCACATTCCATTCCAAGTTCCACTCCACATTCCATTCCATTCCATTCCACGTTCCATTCCACGTTCCATGACATTCCATTCCTCTTTCCATTCCATTGCATTGCACATTCCATTTCATCCCATTCCATGTTCCGTTGAACATTCCATTTCACATTACATTCTGCCTTCCATTCTTTCCATTCCCCATTCTATTCCCCATTCCATTCCATTCCATTCCATTTCCCATTCCATTCCATTCAATTCCACTTCCCATTCCATTCAATTCCACATTCTTTTCCATTCTATTTCATTCTATTCCACATTCCATTCCATTGCATTACACATTCCTTTCCATTTCATTCCATTCCACATTCCATACCATTCCCTTCAATTCTACATTCTATTCCACTCGACTCCACATTCCATACCATTCCGTTCAATTGCACATTCTATTCCCTTCCATTCCACAATCCATCTCATTACATTCCACATTCCATTCCACGTTCCATTCCACTTTCCATTCCACTTTCCCCTCCATTCCATTCCACATTGCATACCATTCCATTCGATTTCATTCCGGATTCCATTCCATTCCATTCCACATTCTATTCCACATACTATTCCATTTCATTCCATATTCCATTCCATTCATTTCCTCATTCCTTTCACTTCCAATCCACATTATATTCCACATAACATTCCGTGTTCCATTCTGCGTTCCATTCTGCATTCTATTCCATGTTTCATTTTTTTCCTTTCCACGTTCCATTCCACATTCCTTTCCATTCCATTCCACGTTCCATTCCACATTCCAATGCCCTTTCCTTTCCATGCTCCATTCCACTTTCCATTACACGTTACACTCCAAGATTCATTCCAAGATCCATTCCACGTTCCATTCCATTCCATTCAACGTTCCATTCCACATTGCATTCCATTCCATTCCACATTCCATTACATTCCATTCCACATTGCCTTCCACATTCCAAGAATGGAATGGAATGGAATGTGGAATGGAATGTGGAATGCATTCCTTTCCACATTCCATTCTACATTGCACTCCATTCCAGACCACATTCCATTCCACATCCCATTCCATTCCATTCCGCATTTCAACCCATTCCATTCCACATTCCTTTCCACATTCCATTCCACTTTCCATTCCATTCCATTGCAGATTCCTTTCCACATTCCAATCCATTACATTCCACTTCCCAGTCCAAGTTCCATTACACAATCCATTCCATATTCCTTTCCATTCCATTCCACATTCCATTCCGCTTACCATTCCACGTTCCTTTCCACGTTCGATTCCCTGTTCCATTCCACATTCTATTCCATTACATTCCACTTTACATTCCACATTCCATTCCACATTCCTTTCCACGTTCCTTCGCATTCCATTGCACATTCCATACCATTCCATTCCATTCAATTCCACAACCCAGTCCATTCCTTTCCACCTTGCATTCCACATTGCTTTCCATTCCTTTCCACATTCCGTTCCATTCCATTCCGATTTCCATTCCATTCTATTCCACATTCCATTCCACATTCCATTCCACGTTCCTTTCCACTTTCCATTCCTCATTACATTCCATGATCCATTCCACTTTCCATTCCACGTTCAATTGCATTCAATTCGATCATCCATTCCACATTCCATTCCATTCCTTTCGAATTTCCTTTCCACATTCCATTCAACATTCCATTGCAAGTTACATTCTGTTCCACTCCACATTCCATTCCACTTTCCATTCCAAATTCCATTACATTCCATTCCACTTTCCATTTCACATTCCATTCGACATTCAATTCCATTTCATTCCACTTTCCATTCCACATTCCATTCCACTCCATTCCACGTTGCATTTCACATTCCTTTCCACAAATTGCAATGCATATTCCAATCCATTCAATTGTACACTCCATTCCACGTTCGATTCCATTACATTCCACGTTCCACTACACATTCCATTCCACAATCCATTCCACATTCCATTCCACATTCCACTCCATTCCATTTCACGTTGCATTCAACATTCCATTCCATTAAATTTCATGATCCATTTCATACTACATTCCACATTCCATTCCACGTAATATTCCACGTTCCATTCCATGTTGCATTCCATTTCGTTTCGCGTTCCCTTCCAAATACCATTCCACGTTCCATTCCATGCCATTCCACATTCCATTCCGCATTCCATTCCACATTCTCTTCCATTCCATTTCTCATTCCATTCTACATTCTATTCCACATTCCATTCCTCATTCTTTTCCACATTTTATTCCATTCCATTCCACAATTAATTCCACATTCCATTCCTTTCCTTTCCACATTCAAGTCCATACCATTCCTCATTCCTTTCCACATTCTATTCCAAATTCTATTCCGTTCCATTCTATTCCAATTTCCATTACATTCCATTCCTCATTGCATTCCATTCCATTCCACGTTCCATTCCACATTCCATTCCACATTCCGTTCGACATACCATTCCACGTTGCATTCGATTCCCTTCCATTCCACATTCCGTGCTATTCCATTCCACATTCCAATGAACTGCGTTCCACATTCCATTTTATATTCCTTTCCATTACACCTTCCATTTCACGTTCCTTTCCATTGCATTCCACTTTGCATTCCACATTCCATTCCATTGCATTCCACATTGCACTCCACATTCCACTCCACATTCCATTCCACGTTCCATTCCACATTCCATTTCACATTCCATTCCACGATCCTTTCCACGTTCCATTCCATTCCATTCCACGTTCCATACCACGTTCCATACCATTCCATTCCATGTTCCATTCCCTTGCATTCCACGTTCAATTTCATTCCATTCCATGATACATTACCCCTTCCATTTCACATTACATTCCAACTTCCATTCCTTTCGATTCCCCATTCTGTTCCACTTTCCTTTCCATTCCTTTCCACTTCCCATTCCATTCAATTCCACATTCCTTTCCATTCCATTACATTCCATTCCACATTACGTTCCATTCCATTCCTCAGTCTGTTCCATTCCATTCCATTCCATTCCAAATTCCATTCAGTTCCATTCCACATTCCATTCCATTCCATTATACATTCCATTCCATTCCATTCCATTCCAATTTCCATACCATTCCATTCAGTTCCACATTCTATTCCATTCCATTCCACTTTCCATTCCATTCTAATCCATTCCATTCCATTCCACATTGCATTCCATATTCCATTCCCTTCCAATACACATTCCATTCCATTCCATTCCAAATTCCATTGCACGTTCCATTCCACATTCCATTCCACGTTATATTCCATTCCATTCCACATTCCATACCATTCCATTCAATTTCATTCCTAATTCCATTCCTTTCCATTCTACATTCTATTCCACATAACATTCCATTTCATTCCACATTCCATTCCAATCAATTCCACATTCGATTCCTTTCCAATCCACTTTACGTTCCAGATAACATTCCGTATTCCATTCCAAATTCTATTAAACGTTCCATTGCAAGTTAAATTCCATTCCATTCCACGTTCCATTCCAATTTCCATTCCACATTTCATTGCACGTTTCATTTCATTCCATTCCACGTTCCATTCCACTTTCCATTCCACGTTCCATTCCACATTCCCTTCCATGCTGCATTCCACATTCCACTCCACGTTTCATTCCGCTTTCCATTCCAAGTTCCATTTCACTTTCCATTAAATTCCATTCCACGTTCCATTCCGTTCCATTCCACATTCCATTCCACATTCCATTCCACATTCCATTACATTCTATTCTACATGGCATTCCACATTCCATTCCACGTTCCATTGAATTCCATTCCACATTCCTTTCCACATTGCATTCCATTCCAGTCTACATTCCATTTCACATTCCATTCAATTCCATTCCACATTCCAATCGATTCTATTTCACATTCCATTCAACATTCCATCCCACGTTGTATTCCATTCCATTCCAGATTGAATTCCACATTACAATCCATTCCATTCTACGTTTCATTACACTTTCCATTCCACAATTCATTCCACATTCCATTTCACGTTCCATTGTATTTCATTCCACGTTCCATTTCACCTTCCGTTCCATTACATTCCACGATCCATTCCACATTCCATTGCCCATTCCATTCCACGCTCCATTCCAACATTCCATTCCACGTTTAATTCCACGTTCCATTCCACATTCCATTCCATTCCCCGTCCCATTCCATGTTCCATTACACTTTCCATTCCTCGTTCCATTCCATTACACTCCCCTTTCCATTCCACATTCTATTCCGTTTCATTCCACTTTCCATTCCACATTCCATTCCACATTCCATTCCACATTCCATTCGATTCCATTCCACATTCCATACCATTCCATTCTATTACATTCCACAATCCATTCCATTCCTTTCCACATTCCATCCCACATAGCATTCCATTCCATTCCACATTCCATTCCATTCCATTCCACATTCCTTTCTGCATTTGATTTCACTCCATTCCACCTTCCATTCCAGATTGCATTCCATTCCAGTCCATTCCACATTCCATTCCACATTCCATTCCACATTCCTTTCTCATTCCATTGCATTTCATCCCACATTCCATTCCATACTCCACTGCATTCCAATTCACATGCCATTCCACTTTCCATTCCATTCCACGCCATTCCATTCCACATTCCATTCCACATTCCATTCCACATTCCATTACGCGGTGCATTAAATTCCATTCCACGTTCCATTCCATTCCTATTCACATTCCTTTCCACATTTTATTCCAGTCCTTTCCACATTCCATTCCACATTCCATACCATTCCATTCCACATTCCATTCCATTCCAATTTCCATTCCAATTTCCATTAAGTTGCATTCCACATTTCATTCCATGCCATTCCAAATTCCATTCCATTCCAATCCAGATTTCATTCCACATTTCCTTCCATTCCATTCCACATTCCATTCCACATTCCTTTCCACATTGTATTCCACATTCATTTCCATTCCATTTCATTCTTTTCCATTCCTCGTTCCATTCCACATTCCATTGCGTTCCTTTCCACGTTCCATTTCACATTCCATTCCATTCCATTCCATTCCACGTTCCTTTCCACACTGAATTCCAATTTCCATTCCACTTTCCATTCCGTTCCATTCCACATTCCATTCCACATTCCATCCGACGTTCCATTCCACGTTCCATTCCATGTTCAATTCCATTCCATTTAACGTTTCATTCCCATTCCATTCCATTCCATTCCAGGCTCCATTCCAGATTCCATTCCACTTTTCATTCCATTGAATTCCGCGGTCCATTCCACGTTCCATTCCACGTTCCTTTCCATTCTATTCCACGTTCCATTCCACATTCCATTGCATTCCATTCCGAGTTCCATTTCATACTCCATTCCATTCCATTCCACACGCCATTCCACATTCCATTCCACATAGCATTCCATTCCGTTCCACATTCCATTCCGCCTTCCATTCCACTTTCCATTCGATTTCATTCCATGTTCCATTCCACATTGCATTCCTTTCCATTCCACTTTCCATTCCACATTGAATTCCCCATTACACTGCGTTTCATTCCACATTCCATTCCATTCAATTCCACTCCATATTCCATTCCATTCCATTCCACATTCCATTGCATTCCTTTCCACTCTCCATAACATTCCTTTCTATTCCATTCCACAATGCATTCCAATCCTTTCCACATTCCATCCCACATAGCATTCCATTCCATTCCACATTCCATTCCATTCCATTCCACATTCCTTTCCACATTTGATTTCATTCCATTCCACCTTCCATTCCACATTCCATTCCATTCAATTCCATTCCACATTCCATTCCACATTCCATTCCACATTGCATTCTCATTCCATTGCATTTCATTCTACATTCCATTCCACATTCCATTGCATTCCAATTCACATGCCATTCCACTTTCCATTCCATTCCTTACCATTAAATTCCACATTCCATTCCGCAGTGCATTCCATTCAATTCCACGCTCCATTCCATTACAATCCACATTCCATCCACATTCCACATTACAATCCATAGTCCACTCCACATTCCATTCCACATTCCTTTGCATTCCATTCCAAGTTCCATTCCATTCCATTCAATTCCTTTAAACATTCCATTCCACATTCCATTCTCTTCTATTCCACATTCAATTCCATTGCATTCCACATTCCATTCCACGTTCCATTCCATGTTCCGTTCCACGTTCGATTCCATTCCAATCCCTTCCATTTCATTCCATTCCATTCCATTCCATTATACATTCCATTCGACATTCCATACCCTTCCATTCCACTTTCCATTCCATTACATTCCCCACTCCATTCTATGTTCCATTGCACGTTCCAGTTTGCGTTACATTCCATTCCATTCCACATTGCATTCCACATTCCATTCCACATTCCATTCGACATTCGATTCCATTCCATTCCACGTTCGATTCCATTCCATTCCATTCCATTCCTTTACACTTTCCATTACCTTCCATTCCTCATTCCATTCCATTCCATTGCAGTTTCTAGTCCACATTCCATTCCACATTCCATTCCGTGCCATTCGACATTCCATTACATTCCATTCCACATTCTTTTCCACATTCAATTCCATTCCATTCCACATTTCATTCCACATTCGATTCCATTCCATTCCACATTCCATTCCACATTCCATTACATTACATTCCACATTCCATTCCACCTTCTATTACATTCCATTCCACATTCCATTCCACATTGCCCTGCATTCCATTCCACATTCATTTCCACATTCAATTCCACATTCCATTCCTATCCATTCCACGTTCCATGTTGCGTTCCATTCCACAGTCCATTGCACAATCCATTCCACTTTCCATTCCATTCCATTCCACGTTCTACTCCACTTTCCATTCCTTTCCATTCCACGTTCCATCACACATTCCATTGCACATTCCCTTCCACGTTCCATTCCACATTGCATTCCATATTCCATTCCACATTCCATTCCACACCATTCCACGTTCCATTTCACATTCCATTCCACATTCCATTCCACGTTCCTTTCCATTCCATTCCAAGTTCCATTCCACTTTCTATTCCATTGCATTCCACGTTCCATTTCACACTCCATTGCACATTCCATTCCATGTTCCATTCCACATTGCATTCCACGTTCCATTCCACGTTCCATTCTATGTTCCGTTCCATTCCATTCCACGATGCATTCCACATTCCATTTCATTCCATTACACTTTCCATTCCTCATTCCATTCCACGTTCCATTCCACGATACATGTCACGTTCCATTCCATTCCATTCCTCTTTCCAATCCATATTCCATTGCATTCCACATTGCATTTCACACTCCATTCCACATTCCATTACACATTGTACTCCGTTCCATTCCACGTGCACTCCATTTCCATTCCATATTCCATTCCACATTCCATTCCATTCCATTCCACATTCCATTCCATTGCATGCCACATTCCATTGCAGTCCATTCCACATTCCCTTTCACATTCCATTCCATTCCATTCCACATTCCATTCCAGTTTCCATTCCATACCATATCACATTCCATTATATTCCATTTCACATTCCCTTCCACATTCCATTCTTTTCCATTCCACATTCAATTCCACATTCCATTCCATTACATTCCACTTTCCATTCCACATTCCAATCCATTTCATTCCGCATTCCATTCCACATTTCATTCCACATTCCATTCCACGTTCCATTCTATTTCATTCTACTCTCCATTCCAACTTCCATTCCACCTTCCATTCCACTTTCCATTCCACGTTCCATTCCACTATACATTCCATTCTATTCCACTTTCCATTCCACGCTCCACTCGACATTTCATTCCACATTCCATTAAACATTCCGTTCCACATTCCATTCCACTCCGTTCCACATTGCATTCCATTGTAGTCCACATTCCATTCAACATTCCATTCCATTCCATTCCACATTCCATTCCACGTACCATTCAATTCCACTTGCCATTCCACATTCCATTCCATTTCATTCCATTCCACTTTCCATTACGTATTCCATTCCATTGCATTCCACATTCCATTCCACATTCCATTATACATTCCATTCGACAATCCATTCCATTCCATTCCAAGTTTCATTCCACTTTCTTTTCCACATTCCATTCCACGTTCCATTCGACATTCCATTCCATTCCATTCCACGTTCCATTCCACGTTGCTTTTCAAGCTTCATTCCATTCAACTTCCATTTCAAATTCCATTCCATTCTATTCCACTTTCCATTCCACATTCAATTCCACTTTCCATTCCACAATCCATTTGTTTCCATTCCATTCCATTCCACGTACCATTCCACATTCCAATCCACTTTCCATTCCACATTCCATTAGATTCCATTCCACATTACATTCCATGCGATTCCACATTCCATTCCATTCCATTCCTCATTCCATTCCATTCCACATTCCATTCCATTCCATTCCTCATTCCATTCCATTCCGTTCCACATTCCATTCCACGTTCCTTTCCAAATTCCATTCCACATTCCATTCCACACTCCAATCCACATTGCATTCCATTCCATTCAGCGTTCCATTACACAATACCTTCCACTTTCCATTCCACTTCCCTTTCCGTTACATTCCATTCCACTTTTCATTCCACTTTCCATTCCATTCCATTCCACGTTCCATTCCACATTCCATTGCACTTTCCATTTCACCTTCTTTCCAAATTCCATTCCACGTTCCATTCTACGTTCCATTTCATTCCATTCCACGATCAGTTCCTCATTCCATTCCATTCCATTCCACTTTCCATTCCACATTTTGTTCCACGCTCCATTACACCAACCATTCCACATTCCACTCCGTTCCATTCCACGTGCCACTGCACTTTTCATTCAACTTTCCATTCCATTCCATTCCACGTTCCATTCCTTTGCATTCCACATTCCATTGCATCCCATTCCACATTCCATTCCACATTCCATTCCATTCCATTCCACCTTCAATTCCACATTCCATTCCATTCCATTCCACATTCCATTCCATTCCATTCCACATTCCTTTCCACATTCCATTCCATTCCATTCCACATTCCATTCCTCGTTCCATTCCATTCCATTAAACTCTCCATTCCACCTTCAATTCCATGTTCCATTCCACTTTCCATTCCACAGTCCATTCCTTTCCATTGCACGTTCCATTCCACTTTCCACTCCACAATTCCTTCCACATTCCATTAAACATTCCAATCTACATTCCATTCTATTCCATTCCACGTTGCATTCCTTTGCAGTGGACATTCCATTCCGCATTCCATTCCATTCCATGTAAACATTCCATTCCATTCCATTCCACATTCCATTCCATTCCACTCCACATTCCATTCCATTCCACATACCATTGCACATTCCATTACATTCCACATTCCCTTCCACATTCTATTCCATTCCATTCTGTTCCACATTCCATTCCATTCCATTCCATTCCTCACAGCATTCCAAAGCATTCCACATTCCTTTCCATTCCATTCCATTCCATTCCATTCCATTTGGTTCCATTCCATTCCATTCGACACCACTCCATTCCAGATTCCATTCCAGTCCATTCCATTCCACATTCCATTCCATGCCACATTCCATTCCATTCCATTCCACATTCCATGCCTTTCCATTCCACATTCCTTTCCATTCCATTACAAATTCCATTCAATTAAACATTCCATTCCACATTACATTACACTCCACATTTCATTCCACATTTCATTCCATTCCATTACATTCTATTCCACTTTCCATTCAATTCCATTTCATTCCACATAACATTCCATTCCATCTCACATTCCATTCCATTACATTCCACTTTCGATTCCATTCCATTTCACATTCATTTCCATTCCATTTCATATTCCATTCCATTCAATTCCAAATTCCATTCCATTCCATTACACATTCTATTCCATTCCATTCCAAATTCCATTCTATTCCATTCCAGATTCCATTCCGCGTTGCATTCCGTTAAGTTAAACTTTCCATTCCACTTTCCACTGCATTGCATTCCACGCTCCTTTTCAAATTCAATTCCATCTGATTCTATTCCACATTCCATTCCATTCCATTCCACATTCCATTCCATTCCATTCCATTCCACATTCCATTACATTTCATTCCACATTCCGTTCCATTCCATTCCATTCCACTTTCCATTCCAATCCATTACACATTCCATTCAATTACTTTCCACATTCCATTCCATTCCGCAGTGAATTCCATTATATTCCATATTCCATTCCATTCCACATTCCATTCCATTCCATTGGACATTTTATTCCATTGCACGTTGCATTCCAAATTCCATTCCATTCCACATTCCATTCCACATTGCATTCCATTCCAATGCACATTCCATTCCACTCCATTCTACATTGCATTCCACATTCCATTCCATTTCATTCCATTCGGTTTCTTACCATTCCACATTTCGTTCCATTCCATTCCATTCCAGATTCAATTCCATTCCATTCTATTCCACATTCCATTCCATACCGCATTCCATTCCATTCCAATTCCATTCCTTTCCATTTCATTCCACGTTGCTTTCCATTCCATTCTACCTTCCATTCCATTCCATTCCATTCCACTTTCCATTCCATACCACTCCACATTCCATTCCATTCCATTCCACATTCCATTCCATTCCATTTCACATTACATTCCAGTTTCCTTTCCCTTCCATTCCACATTCCATTCCTTTCTTTTCCAGTCCTCTCTCCATTCCATTCCATTCCATTCCACATTCCACTCCATTCCACTTTTCTTTCCTTTCCATTCCACATTCCGTTCCAATCCAAATTCCATTCCATTCCATTCTACATTCCATTCTGCTTTCTATTCCATTCCAATCCACATTCCATTCCATTGTAATCCATTCAGTTCCATTACACATTCGATTCCATTGTATTGCATTCCACGTTTCTTTCCATTGCAATCCACATTCCATTACATTGCATTTCACAGTCCATTCCATTCCATTCCACATTCCATTCCACATTCCATTCCATTCCACATTCCTTTCGACATCCCATTCCATTCCATTCTACTTTCCATTCCATTCCATTCCAAATTTCATTCCTTTCCATTCCACATTCCATTCCACTGCATTCCAAATTCCTCTTCATTCCATTCCACTTTCCATTCCATTCCACATTCCATTCAATTCCAGTCCAAATTCCAATCCACGTTCCATTCCACATTCCATTCCACGTTACATTCCATTCCATTCCCCATTCCATTCCACTTACCATTCCATTCCATTCCACATTCCTTTCCACATTCAACTCCGTTTGATTCCAGCCCACATTCCATTCCATTCCATTACACATTCCATTCCATTCCATTAAACTCTCCATTCCATTCCACATTCCATTCAATTCCATTCCACATTCCATTCCATTCCACTTTCTATTCCATTCCACACCATTTCACTCCATTCCTTTCCATGTTCCTTTGTATTCCATTTCATGTTCCATTTCATTCCACTCCAAGATCCATTGCATTCCATTCCACATTCCTTTCCATTCCATTCCAATTACCATTCTACATTCAATTCCATAACTTTCCACATTCCATTCAACATTCCACTCCACATTCTATTCCACATTCCATTGCAATTCATTCCATCCTCCATTCCATTCCATTCCACATTCCATTGTATTCCATTCCACATTCCATTCCATTCCATTCAACACTGTAGTGCATTTCATTCCACGTTCCATTACTTTCCATTCCAAGTTTTTTCCTTTCCATTCCACGTTCCATTCCATTACATTCCACGTTCCATTCCATTCCATACCACTTTCCATTCTATTCCATTCCACTTTCCATTCCGTTCCATTCCATTCCCTTCCACATTCCAAACCATTATATTCCACCTCAACTTTCATTCCATTCCATTCCACCTCACATTTCATTCCTTTCCATGTTCCAGTCCATTCTATTCTACTCCATTCTACATTCCATTCTGTTACATTACAAATTGCATTCCATTCCATTCCCCATTGCATTCCATTAAATTCAACTTCCCTTTCCATTCCATTGCACGATCCATTCCATTCCATTCCAGATTCCATTACACTTTCCATTCCATTGCATTCCACAGTCCTTTCCATGCCATTCCATATTTCATTCCTGATTCAATTCCATTCCATTCCATTCCACATTCCATTCCATTCCATTCCACATTCCATTCCATTCCATTCCACATTCCATTCCATTCTATTCCACATTCCATTGCATTCCATTCCATTCCATTACACTCCCTTCCATTTCTTTCCACTCCACATTCCGTTCCACTCCATTCCATTCAAGATTCCATTCCATTCCAGTTTCCGTTCCATTCTATTCCACGTTCCACTCCAGTTTCCATTCCATTCCATGCCATTCCACATTCCATTCCACTCCATTCCACATTCCATTCCATTCGATGTTCCAATACACATTGCATTCCATTCCAATCCCCATTCCATTCAATTGCATTCCACATACTATTCCATTTCATTCCGCATTCCTTTCCATTCCAATCCATATTCCATTCCATTCCATTCCCCATTGCATTGCATTCCATTCCACGTTCCACATTCCATTCCACGTTCCATTCCACATTCCATTCCACGTTCCATTCCATTCTATTCCACGTTGCATTTCATGTTCTATTCCATTCCATTCCACTTTCCATTCCACATTCCATTCCATTCCATTCCACATTCCATTCCTCATTCCATTCCACATTCCATTCTAGTCCATTCCTCATTCCATTGCATTGCATTCCACATTCCATTCCCTTCCTCTCCCCATTCCATTCTATTCCATTCCCCATTAAATTCCATTCCATTCCACATTCTATTCCACATTTCATTGCCGATTCAATTCGACGTTCCATTCCTATTTCCATTCAATGTTCCATTACATGTTGCATTCCACTTTCCATTGCACATTCCATTACTTTCCATTACATTATATTCCACATTCCATTCCATATTCCATTCCATTCCATTCCACATTGTATTCAACATTCCATTTCCCATTCCATTCCTCATTCCATTCCATTCCTTTCCACATTCCATCCCATTCCATTCCACATTCCAATCCCCCTTCCATTCCAATCCAGATTCCATTCCATTGATTTCAATTCCTCATTCCATTCCATTCCATTCCACATTCCATTCCACTCCATTCCACATTCCATTCCATTCCACTACATATTCCAGTCTACATTCCATTGCATTTCATTCCACATTGCACTCTGCATTCCATTACATTCAAATAAACCTTCCCTACTACATTCCATTCAGCGTTTCAATCCATTCCATTCCACGCTCCATTCCACCTTGCATTCCTCTTTCCATTCCACGTTCCATTTCACAATCCATTCCACATTCCATTCCATGTTCCATTTCATGATCCATTCCATTCCATTCCACGTTCCGTTCCTGTTTCGATTCCACATTCCATTCCATTATATTTTTTTCAACTGCCCTTTCCAATCCATTCCATGTTCCATTTCGGTTTCCAGTCCACATTCTACTCCATTCCATTCCATTCCACTCCACATTCCATTCCATTCCTTTCAACATTCCATTCCATCCCATTCCACATTCCATTCCATTTCATTTCACATTCCATTCCACATTCCATTCCACATTCAATTCCATTCCATTCCACATTCCTTTCCATTCCATTCCACTTTCCATTCCACATTCCATTCTATTTAATTACACATTCCATTCCACATTCCATTCAATTCCATTCCACATTCCACTCCATTCCACCTTCCATTCCACGTTCCACTACACGTTCCATTGGACCTTCCATTCCACGTTCCATTCCATTACATTCCAACTTCCATTCCATTCCATTCTACATTCCATTCAATTCCATTCCATTCCATTCTACCGCATTCCAATCCATTCCACATTACATCCCATTCCATTCAACATTCTATTCCATTCCATTGCACATTACATACAATTCCATTCTATTCCTCATTCCATTCCTTTCCATTCCACATTCCATTCCAGTTCACATTCCATTCCATCAAACTCCACATTCCATTGCACTCCATTCCACTTTGCATTCCACATTGCATTCCATTCCAGTACAAATCCCATACCACATTCCATTCAATTCCCTTCCACATTCCTCCCCATTCAATTACACATTCCTTTCCTTATCCCATTCCACATTGCATTCCACATTCCATTCCATTCCATGCCACATTCCATTGCAGTCCATTCCACATTCCCTTTCACATTCCATTGTATTCAATTCCACATTCCATTCCACATTCCATTCCGTTCCATTCCACATTCCATTCCAGTTTTCATTCCATACCATATCACATTCCATTATATTCCATTTCACATTCCCTTCCACATTCTATTCTTTTCCATTCCACATTCCATTCCACATTCCATTCCGTTCCATTCCATTTTCCATTCCACATTCCAATACATTCCATTCCACATTCCATTCCACATTTCATTCCACGTTCCTTTCCACGTTCCATTCTATTCCATTCTACTCTCCATTCCACCTTCCATTCCACATTGCATTCCACGTTCCATTCCACTATACATTCCATTCCATTCCACTTTCCATTCCACGCTCCACTCGACATTTCATTCCACATTCCATTAAACATTCCATTCCACATTCCATTCCATTCCATTCCACATTCCATTCCACCTTGCATTCCATTCCACATTCCATTCCACACTCCATTCCATACCATTCCACATTCCATTCCACACTCCATTCCATACCATTCCACATTCCGTTCCGCAATCCATTCCATTCCACTCCACTTTCCGTTACACGTTCCTTTTCACATTCAATTCCACATTCCATTCCATTCCTTTCCATTCCATTCCACATTCCATTCCACATTCCTTTCCATTGCATTCCACATTCAATTCCACCTTCCATTCCACATTCCATTACACATTCCTTTCCATTCCATTCCACTTTCCATTCCACATTCCATTCCACGTTACATTTCACTCCATTCCACGTTCCATTCCACTTTCCTTTGTGCTTTCCATTCCAAGTTCCATTCCACTTTCCATTCCACGTTCCATTCCACGTTCAATTCCACGATGCATTCCATTCAATTTCCATTCCTCATTCCATTCCTTTGCATTCCGCGTTCCATTCGATATTCCATTGGTGTACATTGCACATTCCATTCCACATTCCGTTCCACTTTCCATTCCATTTCATTCAATTTTCCATACCACGTTCCATTAAACGTTACATTCCATGTTCCCTTCCGGTTTCCTCTCCATCCCATTCCACTATTTGTTGCATTCCATTCCATGTACCATTTCAATACATTCTGTGTTCCATTCCACATTCCATTTCACATTCCATTCCATCTTCCATTCCAAATTCCATTCCCTCCCATTCCGCATTCCTTTCCATTCCATTCCATTCCACATTCGATTCCAATCCATTCCACATTGCATTCCATTATATTCCACAATCAATTCCATTGCATTCTGTTCCATTTCACATCCCATACTATTCCATTCCATTCCACATTCCATACCACATTCCATTTCACAATCCATTCCATTCCATTCCAGATTGCATTTCATTCCATTCCATTCCAATCCACTACACATTCCATTCTACTTTCCATCCCCTTCCATTCTACATTCCATTCCATTACACGTTCCATTCCATGTTCCATTCCACGATCCATTCCACATTCCATTCCACGTTTCCATTCCACTTTCCATTCCATTCCATTACATGTTCCATTCCATTCTCTTCCATTCCATTCTGGATTCCTTTCCATTCCATTCCAAATTATATTCAACATACCTTTCCATTCCGTTCCACATTTCATTCCATTCCATTCTACTTTCCATTCCATTTCATTCCACATTCCTTTTCTTTCCATTCCAAATTATATTCCACTTTCCATTCCACGTTCGATTCCACATTCCATTCCATGTTGCATTCTATGTTCTATTCCAATCCATTGCACGGTTGGTTCCACGTTCAATTCCACATTCCATTCCATATTCCATTCTACGTTCCATTCCATTCCACGTTCCATTCCACATTCCATTCCTCGTTCCATTCCACATTCCATTCCACATTCCATTCCACATTCCTTTCAATTCCATTTCACAAACTATTCAATTCCATTCCACATCCAATTCCATTCCCATCCACATTTCATTCAATTCCATTCCACATTCCATTGCATTTCATTCCACATTCCACATTCCATTCCACGTTTCATTCCACGTTGCATTCCATTCCATTTCAAATTGCATTCCACATTCCGTTCCATTCCATTCCAAGTTCCTTTCCATTCCTCATTCCATTCCACTTTCCATTCCATTCCTTTCCACATTCCATCCCATTCCATTCCACATTCCAATGCCCCTTCCATTCCAATCCACATTCCATTCCATTGATTTCAATTCCTCATTCCATTCCATTCCATTCCACGTTCCATTCCACTCCATTCCACATTCCATTCGATTCCATTACACATTCCAGTCTACATTCCATTGCATTTCATTCCACATTGCACTCCACATTCCACTACATTCAAATAAACATTCCCTACTACATTCCATTCAGCGTTTCATTCCATTCCATTCCACGCTCCATTCCACCTTGCGTTCCTCTTTCCTTTCCATGTTCCATTTCACAATCCATTCCACGTTCCATTCCATGTTCCATTCCATGATCCATTCCAGTCCATTCCACGTTCCATTCCTGTTTCGATGCCACATTCCATTCCATTCCATTCCTTTCCACTCCACATTCCAATCCATTCCATGTTCCATTTCTGTTTCCATTCCACATTCTATTCCATTCCATTCCATTCCACTCCACATTCCATTTCATTCCTTTCAACACTCCATTCTATCCCATTCCACATTCCATTCCATTTCATTCCACATTCCATTCCACATTCCATTCCATTCCATTCTACATTCCATTCCACATTCTATTCCATTCCATTCCACATTCTGTTCCACATTCCATTTCACTCCATTCCACACTGCATTCCATCGCATTCCATATTCCTTTCCATTCCATTCACTTTCCATTCCGTATTCCATTCTATTTAATTGCACATTCCATTCCACATTCCATTCAATTCCATTCCACATTCCACTCCATTTCACCTTACATTCCACGTTCCATTACACGTTACATTCGACTTTCCATTCCACGTTCCATTCCATTATATTCCAAATTCCATTCCATTCCTTTCTACATTCCATTCACTTCCATTCCATTCCATTCTACCACATTCCAATCCATTCCAAATAACTTCCCATTCCATTCAACATTTCATTCCATTGCACATTACATACAATTCCATTCTATTCCTCATTCCATTCCTTTCCATTCCATATTCCATTCCATTCCATTTCACATTCCATTCCATTAAACTCCACATTCCATTCCACTCCATTCCACTTTCCATTCCACATTGCATTTCATTCCAGTACAAATTACATACCACATTCCATTCAATTCCCTTCCACATTCCATCCCATTCAATTCCACATTCCATTCCTCATCCCATTCGACATTCCATTCCACATTCCATTCCACATTCCATTCCATTCCATTCCACTTTCCTTTCCACTTTTCATTCCATTCCATTCCACATTCCATTCCACATTCCATTCCACATTCTATTCCATGTTCAATTACACGTTCCATTCCATTCCATTCCACGTTCCATTCCACATTCCAGTAAACTCCTTTCCACTTTCCGTTCAACAATGCATTCCACATTCCATTCCTTTCCGTTCCACATTCCATTTCACTTTCCATAACACATTCAATTACACATTCCATTCCACAATCCATTCCTCATTACATTCCACATTCCATTCCACATTCCATTCCATTCCACTCCATTCAACATTCCATTACATATTTGATTCCACATTCCATTCCTCTTTCCATTCCATTCCGTTTCACATTAAATTCCACATTCCTTACCTTTCCATTACATTCCACATTCCAATCCAAATTCTATTCCACCTTCCATTTCACCTTCTATCCCATTCCATTCCATTCCACATTGCTTTACCTATTCCATTCCATTCCTTTCCACATTCCATTCCATTCCATTCCACATTCCCCTCCACGTTCCAGTGCATTCCATTCCACATTCCATTCCATTCCATTCCATTCCACCTTCCATTCTACATTCCATTCCATTCGACTCCACATTGCATTCCGCATTCCATTGCACATTCCATTCCATTCCACTCCATTCCACATTCCATTCCACATTTCCTACCACATTCCATTCCTCATTCCATTCCACGTTCCATTCCGCATTCCATCCCATTCCACTCAATTCCACATTCCGTTTCCCATTTCATTTCACATTCCATCCATCTTTCCATTCCATTCCCTTCCACATTCCAATGCACATTCCATTCCACTCCACATTCCATTCCAATCCACATTGCATTCCTCATTTTATTCCATTCCATTCCGTTCCAATTTCCATTCAATTTTATTCCATCCCATATACCATTCAAAAGCGTTGAACTTTCCATTCCATTCCATTGCATTCCATTTCGTTCCATTCCATTCTACATTCCGTTTCATTCCATTCCTTTCCAGATTCCGTTGCATTGCATTCCATTCCACATTCAATGCCATTCCATTCCACATTCCATTCCATTACACATTCCTTTCCAAATTCAATTCAATTCCATTCCATTCTATTCCACATTCCATTCCATTCCACATAACATTCCATTCCTTTCACACATTCCATTCGCTTCCATTCCATATTCCATTCCATTCCATTTCACTGGAATATTAAATGGATTGTGGAATTAAAGGGAATGGAATGTGCAATGGAATGGAATGGAATGGAATGTGGAGTGGAATGGAATGGAATTTGGAGTGGAATGGAATGTAATGGAAAAGAAGTGAATGTGGAATGCAATGGAATGGAATTGATTGGAATGTGGAATGGAATGGAAAGTGGAATGGAATGGAATGCAATGTGGAATGGAATGGAATGAAATATAGAATGTAATTGAATGGAAAGTGGAATGGAATGTGGAATGGAAAGGAATGGAATGTTGAATGGAATTGAATGGAATGTGGAAAGGAATGTGGAATGCAATGTGGAATGGAATGTACAATGGAATGTGGAATGGAATGGAACGTGTAATGGAAAATGGAATCGAACGTGTAATGGAACATTGAATGCAACGTGGCATGGAATGGAATGGACTGTGGATTGGAATGGAAGGGAATGTGGAATGGAATGGGACAGAATGAAATGTGGAATGGAATAGAACGGAATGTGCAATGGAATGCACTGTAATGTGGAATGGAATGTGAAATGGATTGTTGAATCGATTGTGTAATGGAATGTGGAGTGGATTGGAATGGAATGTCGAATGGAGTGTGGAAAGCAATGGAATGGAATGGAATGGAATGGAATGTGGAATGGAATGAAGTGGGATGTGGAATGGAATGGAATGGAACCGAATGCAATGTGGAACGGAATGGAATGGAATGTGGAACAGAACAGAATGAATGTGGAATGGAATGGAATGGAAAGTAGAATGGAATGTGGAATGGAATGGAATGAAATGTGGAATGGAATGGAATTGAATGGAATTGAATGTGGATTGGAATAGAATGGAATGTGAAATGGAACGTGGAATGGAATGGAATCAATTGTGGAATGGAATGTCAAACGGAATGGAATGGAATGTGGAGTGGAATGTGGAATGGAATGGAATGTGTAATAGAATGGAATGGAATATAATGTGGAATAGAATTGAATGAAATATGGAATGAAATGTGGAATTGAATGGAAAGTGGAATGGAAAGTAATGGAGTGGTGTGTGGAATGGAAGAGAATGAGGTTTCTAATGGAATGGAATGGGGAATGGAATGGAATGTGAAATGAAATGGAATGATAAGGGGAATAGATGGAATGGAATGGAATGCTGAACAAAAAGTGGAATTGAACGTGGAATGCAGTGGAATGGAATGTGGAATGGAATGTAATGGAATGTGGCATGGAATGGAATGGAAAGTGGAATGGAACGGAAGGGAAGGTGGAATGGAATGGAATCGAATGCAATGTGGAATAGAATGGAATGAAAAGGAAAGTGGCAATGGAATGTGGAATGGAATGTAGTGTGGAATACAATGGGATGGAAATGAATGTGGAATGAGATTTATTTTGATGGAATATGGAAAGGAATGTGGAATGGTTTGGAATGCGATGTGCAATGGATTAGAATGGAAGGTGCTGTGGTACGTGGAATGGAATCGAATGGAATGTGGAATGGAGTGGAATGGAACAGAACGTGGAATGGAGTGGAATGGAATGGAATGGAATGTGGAATGGAATGTGGAAAGGAAAGGAATGGAATTGAATCTGCAATGGAATGGAATGGAAGGGAATGTTTAATGGAATGGAATATGGGTTTTAATGGAATGGAATGTCAAAAGGAAAGGAATGGAATTTAGAATGGAAAGGAATGGAATGTGGAATGGAATGGAATCTAATGTGGAATGGAATAGAATGGAATGTGGAATGGAATGAAATGGAAAATGGAACAGAATGTGGAATGGAATGAAATAGAATGGAATATAGAATGGAACAGAATGGAATGTGGAATGGAATTCAATGGAATGGAATGGAATGGAATGCAATGGAATGTGGAATGGAATGGAAAGGAATGTTGAATGGAATCGATTGTGGAATGGAATCAAATGGAATGGAATGTGAAATGGAATGGAACTGAATGTGGAATGGAATGGAATGGAACGTTGAATAAAATGAAATGGAATGGAATGTGGAATGGAATGGAATGGAATGGAATGTGGAATGGAATGGAATGTGGACTGTAATGTGGAATTTAATGCAATGATATGTGGACTGTAATGGAATGGAATGAGGAGTGGAAAGGAATGGAACGTGGAATGGAACGCTGAATGAAACGTGGAATGCAACGCGTAATGGAAAGTGGAATGGAATGGAATGGAATGTGGAATGGAAGGGAATGCAATGTGGAATGGAACATGGAATGGAACGTGAAATTCAACGAGGAATGGAATGTAGAATGGAATGTGGAATGGAATGGAATGGATTGTGGAATGGAATGTGGAATGGAATGGAATGGAACGTGGAAGGAAACGTGGAATGGATTGGAATGGAACGTGGAAGGGAACGTGGACTGGAACGTGGAATTGAATGTGCGATAGAATGTGGAATGGAATGTTGAATGAAAGGCAATGGAAAATGGAATGGAACGTGGAGTGGAATGTAATGGAATGTGGATTGGAAAGTGAAATTGATTGTGGAATGGAGCGTGGAATGGAACGTGGAAGGGAATGGAATGGAATGTGGAATGGAATGTGGAATGGAAGGTGGAATGGAATGTGGAATGCAATGGAATGGAACGTGGAAGGGAATGGAATGAAATGTGGAATGGAAAGCGGAATGGAATGTGGAATGGAACGTGGAATGCAATGTTGTATGGAATGGAATGGAATGTCAAACAGAATGGAATGGAATGTGGAATGGAATGGAATGTAGTGGAATTTGGAATGGAATGGAATCGATTGGAATGGAATGCGGAATATAATGGCATGGAATGTGGAATGGACTCGAATGTGGAATGGAATAGAATGGAATGGCATGGAATTGAATGTGGAATATAATGGAATGGAATGTGGAATGGAATGAAATGGAATGGAATGTGGAATAGAAAGGAATGGAGGGGAATGTGGAATGGAATGTGGAATGGAATGGAAAAGAATGTGGAATGGAATGCAATGGAATTTGGAATGGAATGGAATGTAAGGTGAAGTGTAATGTGGAATGGAATGTTAAAAAGAATGCGGAATGGAATGTGGAACGGAATGAAATGAAAGGTGTAATGCAATGGAATGGAATGTGGAATGGAGCATGAAGGGGAAGATAGAATGGAACGAGGAATGGATTATGTAAAGGAATGTGGAATGGAACGCAATGGAATGGGGAATGGATTGTGGAATAGAATGTGGAATGGAATGGAAAGGAATGTGGAATGGAATGTGGAATGGAATGGAATGGAAAGTGGAATGGAATGTGGAATGGAATGGAATGGAAAGTGGAATGGAATGTGGAATGGAACGTGAAATGGAATGGAATACCACGTGGAATGGAACGTGGTTTGTATCGTGGAATAGAATGTGGAAAGATATGAGGAATAGAATGTGGAATGGAATATGGAAGGGAACGTGATATTGAATGGAATGGAATGTTGAATGGAACCTGGAATGGAATGGAACGGAACGTGGAATGGAATTTGGAATGGAATGTGGAATGGAACATGGAATAGAACGTGGAATGGAATTTAATTCAATGTGAAATGGACTGTGGAATGGAATGGAATGGTATGTAGAATGCAATGTGGAATGGAATGGAACAGAAAGTTGAATGCAATGCGGAATGGAATGGAATGGAATGTGTAATGGAAAGTGGAGTGGAATGTTGAATGGAATATGGAATGGAATTTAATCGAATGTGCTGTGGAATTAGGAATGGAATGTGGAATTGCAATACGATATAATGTGGAATGAAATGTGGAATGGAATGTGGAAAGGAAAGTGGAATGTAATGGAATGGAAAGTGGAATGGAACGTGGAATTGAATGGAATCGAACGTGGACAGGAACGTGGAATGGAAAGTAGAATGGAACGAGGAATGAAATGTGAAATGGAATGTGGAAAGGAATGCTGAATGGAATGTGTAAAGGATGGTAGAATGGAATGTGGAATGGAATGTGGAATGGAATGTGGAATGGAATGGAATGGAATGGAATGTAAAATGGAATGTGTAATAAAATGGAATGGAATGTGGAATGGAATGGAACGTGGAATGGAATGTGGAATGGAATGTGGAATGGAATGTGGAATGGAATGTAATGCAGTGTGGAATGAAATGTAATGGAATGTGGAATGGAATGGAACGTGGAATGGAATGTGGAATAGAATGTAGAATACAATGTGGAATGGAATGGAATGGAAAGAGGAATTGAACGTAATTAGACGTGAAATGTAACGTTTAAAGGAATGTGGAATGGAACGTGTTATGGAACATGAAATGGAATATGGAATGGAATGTGGAATGGAACGTGGAATGGAATTGAGTGTGGAATGGAATGGAATGGAATGTGGAATGGAATGGAATGGAATGGAATGGTATGGAATGGAATGGAATGGAATGGAATGTGGAATAGAATTGAAAGGAATGTGGAATGGAATTGAAAGGAATGGAATGTGGAATGCAATGTGGAATGGAATGCAATGGAATATGAAATGTAATGTTTATTGGTATGGAATGGAATGCAATGAAATGTGGAAATGAATGGAATGGAATGTGGAATGTAATGGAGTGGAATATGGAATAGGTTGGAATGGAATGTGGAATTGAATTTAATGCAATGGAATATGGAATGGAATATGGAGGGAAATGGAATGGAATGTGGAATGGAATAGAATGTGGAATGGAATGAAATAGAATGGAATGTAGAATGGAATGGAATGGAATGTGGAATGGAATGTAATGCGGAATGGAATGGAATGGAATGGAATGGAATATGGAATGGAATGGAATGGAATGTGGGATTGAATGGAATGGAAGGTGGAATGGAATGAAATGGAATGGAACGTGAAGTAGAATGGAACGGAATGTGGAATGGATGGGAATGGAATGTGGAATGGAATAGAATGGAATGTTGAATAGTATGGGATGGAATGGAATGTGGAATGGAATGGAATGTGGAATGGAATGGAATGGAATTGAATATGGACTGCACTGTGGAATGGAATGGAATGAAATGTGGAATGGAATGGAGTGGAATGAGGAATGAAACATGAAACGGAATGGAATGGCATGTGGAATGGAAAGTGGAATGGATCGTGGAATGGAATAGAATGTAATGTGGAATGCTATGGAATGGAATGTGGAATGGAATGTAATGGAATGTGGAATGGAATGTTGAATGGAAAGGAATTGATTGGAATGCAGAATGGCATGTGGAATGGAATGAATTGCCGAATGGAATGGGGAATGGAATGGAATGGAATGTGGAATGTAATGTGGAATGTAATGGAATGGAATGTAAAGTGGATTTTGGAATGGAATGGAATGGAATGTGGAATACAATGTAATGGAATGTGTAATGGAATGAAATGGAATGTGGAATGCATTGGAATGGAACGTGGAATGGAAAGTGGAAGGCAATGTGAAATGGTATGTGGAATGGAATGGAATGTATAACTGAATGGAATGGAATGGAATGTGGAATGTAGTGGAATGGAATGGAATATAGGATGGATTGGTATACAATGTGGAATGGAATGGAATGTGGAATGCAGTGTGGAATGGAATGCAATGGAATATGAAATGGTATGTGGAATGCAATGGAATGGAATGCAATGAAATTTGGAAAAGAATGGAGTGGAATGTGGAATGGAATGGAATTTAATGGAATGTGGAACGGAAAGGAATGGAATGTGGAATGGAATGTGGAATAGAATGAGGATTCATAGAATCTGCAAGTCGACATTTGGAACGCTTTGAGCCCTATGCTGGAAAAGGAAATATCTTCACATAAAAACTAGATAGAAGCATTCCTAGAAACTTGCTTGTGATTTGTGCATTCAACTCAGAGAGTTGAAGCTTCCTTTTGATATAGCTGTTTTGAAACACTCTTTTAGTAGAATCTTCAAGTGGATATTTGAAGTGTTAAGAGGTCAACACTGGAAAAGAAAATATCTTCATATAAAAACTAGATGGAAGCATTCTCAGAAACTTCCCTGTGCTTTATGCATTCAAGTCACAGAGAGGAACCTTCCTTTTGAAAGCGCAGTTTTGTAACACTCTTTTTGTAGAATTTGCTAGTGGATGTTTGGAGCGATTTGAAGCCTATGCTGGAAAACGAAATATCTTCCAATAAAAACTAGACAGAAGCATTCTCAGAAACTACTTTGTGATGAGTGCATTCAACTCACAGACTTGAACCTTCATTTTGAAAGAGCAGTTTTGAAACACTCTTTTTGTAGAATCTGCAAATGGATATTTGGAGAGTTTTGAGGCCTTTGCTGGGAAATGAAATATCTTCACGTACAAATTACACAGAAGCATTCTCAGAAACTACTTTGCAAAGTGTGCATTCAACTCACAGAGTTGAACCTGCTTTTTGATAGAGCAGTTTGTAAACAGCCTTTTTGTAAAATCTGCAAGTGGATATTTGGAGTGATTTGAGGCCTATGCTGCAAAAGGAAATATCTTCACAGGAATCCTAGACAGAAGCATTCTCAGGAATTTCTGTGTGATGAGTGCATTCAACTCACGGACTTGAACCTTGCTTTTGATAGAACAGTTTTGAAACCCTCCTTTTGTAGAATCTGCAGGTGTTTATTTGGAGCGTCTTGATGCCTATGATGGAAAATGAAATATCTTCACATAAAAACGAGACAGAAGCATTCTCAGAACCTTCTGTGTGATGAGTGCATTCAACTCACACACTTGAACTTTCCTTTTGATAGAGCAGTTTTGAAACACCCTTTTAGTAGCATCTGTAAGTGGATATTTGAAGGGTTTTTATGGCAATGCTGAAAAGGAATTATCATCACATAAAAACTAGGCAGAAGCATTCTCAGAAACTTCTTCATGATGAGTGCATTCAACTCACAGAGTTGAACGTTCCTTTTGATAGAACAGTTTTGAAACACTTTTTCAGTAGAATCTTCAAGTGGATATTTGAAGTGCTAAGAGGCCAACACTGAAAAGGAAATATCTTCACATAAAAACTAGACAGAAGCATTCTCAGACACTTCTCTGTGCTTTCTGCATTCAACCCATAGTTGAACCTTCCTTTTGATAGAAAAGTTTTGAAAATCTCTTTTCGTAGAATCTGCAAGTCGACATTTGGATCGCTTTGAGGCCTATGCTGGAAAAGGAAATATCTTCACATAAAAACTAGATAGAAGCATTCTCAGAAACATGTTTGTGATGTGTGCATTGAACCCACAGAGTTGTAGCTTCCTTGTGATATAGCTGTTTTGAAACACACTTTCAGTTGAATTTTCAAGTGGATATTTGGAATGTTAAGAGGCCAACACTGGAAAAGGAATTATCTTCACATAAAAACTAGATGGAAGCATTCTCAGAAACTTCCCTGTGCTTTATGCATTCAAGTCACAGAGAGGATCCTTCCTTTTGAAAGCGCAGTTTTGAAACACTCTTTTTGTAGAATATGCTGATGGATGTTTGGAGCGATTTCAGGCCTATCCTGGAAAACGAAATATCTTCCCATAAAAACTAGACAGAAGCATTCTCAGAAACTTCTTTGTGCTGTGTGCATTCAACTAACAGATGTGAACCTGCCTTTTGATAGAGTAGTTTGGAAACATCAATTTTGTAAAATCTGCAAGTGGATATTTGGAGCGATTTGAGACCAATGCTGCAAAAAGAAATATCTCCACATAAAACCTAGACAGAAGCATTCTCAGAAACTTTCTTGTTATTTTGGGATTGACCTCACAGAGTTGAACCTTCCTTTTCATAGAGCAGTTCTGGAACACTTTTGTTGTGGAAACTGCAAGTGGATATTTGGTGTGATTGAGGCATATAGTGGAAAAGGAAATACATTCTCATGAAAACTGGATAGAACCGTTCTCAGAAACTTCTTTGTGCTCTGTGCATTCAACTCACAGACTTCAACTTTCCTTTTTAAAGAGCAGTATGGAAAACACTCTTTTTGTAGAATCTGCAAGTGGATGTTTTGAGTGTTTTGAGGTCTTTGCTGGGAAATGAAATATCTTCACCTGAAAACTAGACAGAAGCATTCTCAGAAATTTCTTTGTGATGTGGCATTCAACTCACAGAGTTGAAATTTCTTTTTGAGATAGCTGTTTTGAAACACTCTTTCAGTAGAATCTGCAAGTCGATATTTGGAGGGCTAAGAGGCCAACACTGGAAAAGGAAATATCTTCACATAAAAACAAGATGGAAGCATTCTCAGAAACTTCCCTGTGCTTTATGCATTCAAGTAACAGAGAGAAACCTTCCTTTTGAAAGCACAGTTTTGAAACACTCTTTTGTAGATTTTGCTAGTGGATGTTTGGAGCGATTTGAGGCCTATGCTGGAAAACGAAATATATTCCCATAAAAACTAGACAGAAGCATTCTCAGAAACTTCTTTGTGCTGTGTACATCCAACTCACAGACTTTAACTTTCCTTTTGAAAGAGCAGTTTTGAAAACACTCTTTTTGTAGAATCTGCAAGTGGACATTTTAAGCGTTTTGAGGCCTTTGCTGAGAAATGAAATATCTTCACCTGAAAACTAGACAGAAGCATTCTCAGAAACTTCTTTGTGATGTGGCATTCAACTCACAGAGTTGAAGCTTTCTTTTGATATAGCTGCTTTGAAACACTCTTTCAGTAGAATATGCAAGTGGATATTTGGAGGGCTAAGAGGCCAACACTGGAAAAGGAAATATCTTCACATAAAAACTAGAGGGAAGCATTCTCAGAAACTTCCCTGTGCTTTATGCATTCAAGTCACGGAGAGGAACCTTCCTTTTGAAAGCGCAGTTTTGAAACACTCTTTTTGTAGAATTTGCTAGAGGATGTTTGGAGCGGTTTGAGGCCTATGCTGGAAAACGAAATATCTTCCCATAAAAACTAGATAGAAGCATTCTCAGAAACTTCTTTGTGTTGTGTGCATTCAACTCACAGAGTTGAACCTGCCTTTTGATAGTGTAGTTTGGAAACAGCCTTTTTGTAAAATCTGCAAGTGGATATTTGGAGTGATTTGAGACCTATGCTGCAAAAAGAAATATCTCCACATAAAACCTAGACAGAAGCATTCTCAGAAACTTCTTTGTCATTTGGGGATTGAACTCACAAAGTTGAACCTTCCTTTTCATAGACCAGTTCTGCAACATTCTTGTTGTGGAAACTGCAAGTGGATATTTGGTGCGCTGTGGCATCTAGTGGAAAGGGAAATACATTCAGATGAAAACTAGATAAAACCGTTCTCAGAAACTCCTTTATGATGTGTGCATTCTACTCACAGAGTTGAACATTTCTTTTGATAGAACAGTTTTGAAACACTCTTTTTGTGGATTCTGCAAGTGGATATTTGGAGCGCTTTGTAGCCTATGCTGGAAAAGGAAACATCTTCACATAAAAAGTAGATAGAAGCATTCTCAGAAACTTCTTTGTGATGTGTGCATTCAACTCACAGATTTGAAGCTTCCTTTTGATACAGCTGTTTTGAAACACTCTTTCAGAAGAAGCTGCAAGTGGATATTTGGAGTGCTAAGAGGCCAACACTGGAAAAGGAAATATCTTCACATAAAAAAGAGATAGATGCATTCTCAGAACAGTCTGTGTGATGAGTGCATTCAACTCACACACTTGAACTTTCCTTTTGATACAGCAGTTTTGAAACAGTCTTTTAGCAGCATCTGTAAGTCGATATTTGGAGGGGTCTTATGCCAATGCTGGAAAACGAAATGTCATCACATAAAAACTAGGCAGAAGAATTCTCAGAAACGACTTCATGATGAGTGCATTCAACTCACAGAGTTGAACGTTTCTTTTGATAGAACAGTTTTGAAACACTCCTTTTGTAGGATCTGCAACTGTTTATTTGGAGGGCTTTGAGGCCTATGTTGGAAAAGGAAATATCTTCACATAAAAACTAGACAGAAGCATTCTCAGAGACTTCCCCGTGCTTTCTGCATTCAACTCACATAGTTGAACCTTCCTTTTGATAGAACAGTTTTGAAAAACTCTTTTCATAAAATCTGCACGTCGACATTTGGAACGTTTTGAGGCCTATGCTGGAAAAGGAAATATCTTCACATAAAAACTGGATAGAAGCATTCTCAGAAACTTGCTTGTGATGTGCACATTCAACTCACAGAGTTTAAGCTTCCTTTTTATATAGCTTTTTTGAAGCACTCTTTTAGTAGAATCTTCAAGTGGATATTTGGAGTGTTAAGAGGTCAATACTGGAAAAGAAAATATCATCACATAAAAACTACACGGAAGAATTCTGAGAAACGTCCCTGTGCTTTATGCATTCAAGTCACAGAGAGGAACCTTCCTTTTGAAAGTGCAGTTTTGAAACACTCTTTTCGTAGAATTTGCTAGTGGATGTTTGGAGCGATTTGAGGCCTATCCTGGAAAACGAAATATCTTCCAATAAAAACTAGACAGAAGCATTCTCAGAAACTTCTTTGTGATGAGTGCATTCAAGTCACAGACCTGAACCTTCATTTTGAAAGAACAGTTTTGAAACACTCTTTTTGTAGAATTTGCAAGTGGATATTTGGAGCGTTTTGAGGCCTTTGCTGGGAAAGGAAATATCTTCACCTGCAAACTACACAGAAGCAGTCTCAGAAACTACTTTGTGATGTGTGCATTCAACTCACAGAGTTGAACCTGCTTTTTGATAGAGCAGTTTGGAAACATCCTTTTTGTAAAATCTGCAAGTGGATATTTGGAGCAATTTGAGGCCTACACTGCAAAAGGAAATATCTTCACAGGAACCCTAGACAGAAGCATTCTCAGTAACTTGTGTGTGATGAGTGCATTCAACTCACACACTTGAACCTCCCTTTTGATAGAACAGTTTTGAAACACTCCTTTTGTAGAATCTGCAGGTGTTTAATTGGAGCGCTTTGAGGCCTGTGATGTAAAACGAAATATCTTCACATAAAAACGAGACAGAAGCATTCTCAGAAACTTCTGCATGATGAGTGCATTCAACTCACACACTTGGACTTTCCTTTTGATAGAGCAGTTTTGAAACACTCTTTTAATAGCATCTGTAAGTGGATATTTAAAGGGTTTTTATGGCAATGCTGGAAAAGGAAATATCATCACATGAAAACTAGGCAGAAGCATTCTCAGAAACTTCTTTGTGATGAGTGCTTTCAGCTCACAGAGTTGAACATTCCTTTTCATAGAGCAGTTTTGAAACACTCTTTCAATAGAATCTGCAAGTGGATATTTGGAGTGCAAAGAGGCCAACACTGGAAAAGGAAATATCTTCACATAAAAACTAGACAGAGGCATTCTCAGAAACATCCCTGTGCTTTCTGCATTCAATCCACATAGTTGAACCTTCCTTTTGATAGAAAAGTTTTGAAAATCTCTTTTCGTAGGATCTGCAAGTCGACATTTGGAACTCTTTGAGGCCTATGCTGGAAAAGGAAATATCTTCACATAAAAACTAGATAGAAGCATTCTCAGAAACTACCCTGTGCTTTATGCATTCAAGTCACAAAGAGGAACCTTAATTTTGAAAGCACAGTTTTGAAACACTCTTTTTGTAGTATTTGCTAGTGGATGTTTGGAGTGCATTGATCAGTGCATTCAACTCGAAGACTTGAACGTTCCTTTTGATAGAACAGTTTTGTAACACTCCTTTTGTACAATCTGCAAATGTTTATTCGGAGCGCTTTGAGGCCTATGTTGGAAAAGGAAATATCTTCACATAAAAACTAGAAAGAAGCATTCTCGGAAACTTATTTGTGATGAGTGCATTCAACTCACAGACTTGAACCTACCAATTGATAGAGAAGTTTCAAAACACTCTTTTTGTAGAATCTGCAAGTGGATATTTGGAGTGCTTTGAGACCTAGGCTGGAAAAGGTAATATCTTCACATAAAAATTAGACAGAAGCATTCTCAGACACTTCTCTGTGATGAGTGCATTCAACTCACAGAGTTCAACCTTCCTTTTGGTAGAAGAGTTTTGAATCACTCTCTTTGTAGAATCTACAATAGATTATTTGGAGCGCATTGAGGCCTATGATGGAAAAGGGAATATCTTGCCATACGAACTAAGCAGAATCATTCTCAGTAACATTTTTGTGATGAGTGCATTCAACTCAGAGACTTGAACATTCCTTTTGATAGAGCAGTTTTGAAACACTCTTTTTATAGAATCTACAAGTGGATATCTAGAGCAATTTGAGGCCTATGCTGGAAAAGGGAATATCTTCACATAAAAACTAGACAGAAGCATTCCTAGAAATTTCTTTGTGACGAGTGCATTCAACTCACAGGGTTGAACTTTCCTTTTGATAGAACAATTTTGAAACACTCTGTTTGTAAAATTTGCAAGTGGATATTTGGAGCAATTTGAGGCCTATGCTGCAAAAAGGGAATATCTGAACATAAGAACTAGACAGAAGCATTCTCAGAGACTTCCTTGTGCCTTATGCATTCAACTCACAGGCTTGAACCTTCCTTTTGATAGGGCAGTTTTGAAACACCCTTTTTGTAGACTCTGCAAGTGCATATTTGGAGCGATTTGAGGCCTATGCTGCAAAAAGGGAATATCGTCACATAAAAACCAGACAGAATAATTCTCAGAAACTTCCCCATGCTTTATGCATTCAACTCACAGACTTGAACCTTCCTTTTGATTGAGCAGTTTTGAAACACTCTTTTTGTAGTATCTGCAAGTGGATATTTGAAGAGATTTGAGGCCTATGATGAAAAAGGAAATATCTTTACCTAAAAACTAGACAGAAGCATTCTCAGAAACTTCTCTGTGATGAGTGCATTCAATTCACAGAGGTGAACCTTCCTTTTGATAGACCGGTTTTGAAACACTCTCTTTATAGAATCTGAAAGTGGATACTTGGAGTGCTTTGAGGCCTATGCTGGAAATGGAAATATGTTCTCATAAAAACTAAGCAGCATTCTCACAAAGTTCTTATTGATGAGTGAATTCAATTCACAAACTTAAACCTTCCTTTTGATAGAGCAGTTTTGATACACTCTTTTTGTAGAATCTGCAAGTGGATATTTGGAGCGCTATGAGGCCTACACTGGAAAAGGAAATATTTTCGCCTAAAAACTATACAGAAGCATTCTCTGAAACATCTCTATGATGAGTGCAATGTACTCACAGACTTGAACCTTCCTTTTGACAGAGAAGTTTTGAAACACACTTTTTGTAGATCCGCAAGTGGATATTTTGTGTGCTTTGTGGCCTAAGTTGGAAAAGGAAATATCTTCAGATAAAAACTAGACAGAAGCATTCTCTGAAACTTCTTTGTGATGCGTGCATTCATCTAACAGAGCAAAACTTTCCTTTTGATAGCACAGTTTTGAAACACCCTTTTTGTAGAATCTTCAAGTGGATATTTGGAGCAATTTGAAGCCTATGCTTTAAAAGGGAATATCTTCACATAAAAACTAGACGGAAGCATTCTCAGAAACTTCCCTGTGCTTTATGCATTCAACCCACAGACTTGAACCTTCCTTTTGAAAGAGGAGATTTAAAACACTCTTTTTGTAGAAACTGCAAGTGGATATTTGGAGTGGTTTGAAAAACTGGACAGAGGCCTTCTCAGAAATTTTTTTGTGATGAATGCATTCAGCTCACAGTGTTGAACCTTCCTTTTGATAGAACAGTTGTGAAACACTATTTTTGTAGAATCTGAAAGTGGATATTTGGAGCTCTTTGAGGCTTACGATGGAAAAGGAAATATCTACACATAAAATCTAAATGGAAGTGTTCTCAGAAACTTCTTTGTGATAAGTGCATTCAATTCACAGAGTTGAAACATCCTTTTGATTGAACAGTTTTGAAACACTCTTTTTGTAGAATCTTCAAGTGGATATTTGGAAGGCTCTGAGGCCTATACTCGAAAAGGAAATATCTTCATATAAAAACTAGACGGAAGCATCCTCAGCGACTTCTTTGTGATGACTACATTAAACTAACAGAGTAGAACCTTCCTTTTGATAGAGCAGTTTTGAAACACCCTTTTTATAGAATCCGCAAGTGGACATTTGGAGAGATTTGAGGCCTATGCTGGAAAAAGGAATGTCTTCACATAAAAACTAGGCAGAAGCATTCTGAGAAACTTCCCTGCACTTTAAGAATTCAACTCACAGGCTTGAACCTTCCTTTTGAAAGAGCAGATTTGAAACACTCTTTTTGCAGTATCTGCAAGTAGATATTTGGAGGGCTTTGAAGCCTATGCTGGAAAAGGAAATATCCTCATGTAAAAACTAGACAAAAGCATTCTCAGAAACTTCTTTGTGATGAGTGCATTCAACTCATAGAGATGAACTTTCCTTTTGATAGAACAGTTTTGAAACACTCTTTTTGTAGAATCTGCAAGTGGATATTTCAGCGCTTTCAGGCCTACGCTGGAAAAGGAAATATCTTCACATAAAAACTAGACGGAAGCATTCTCAGACACTTCTCTTTGATGATTGCATTCAACTCACAGGGATCAACATACTTTTTCATAGAACAGTTTTGAAGCACTCTCCTTGTAGAGTCTACAAGAGATTATTTGGAGTGCTTTGAGGCCTGTGCTGGAAAAGGAAATATCTTCCCATAAAAACTAAGCAGAACCATTCTCAGAAACATTTTGTGATGAGTGGATTCACCTCACGGACTTGAACCTTCCTTTTGAAAGAGCAGTTTTGAAACACTCTTTTTGTAGAATCTGCAAGTGGATATTTGGAGAGCTTTGAGGCCTATGATGGAAAAGAAAATATCTTTACATAAAAACTAGACAGAACCATGCTCAGAAACTTCTCTGTGATGAGTGCATTGAAGTCAAAGTGTTGAACCTTCCTTTTGATAGAGCAGTTTTGAAACACCCTTTTTGTAGAATCTGCAAGTGAATATTTGGAGCTCATTGAGGCCTATGCTGGAAAAGGAAATACCTTCACATAAAAACTAAACAAAAGGATTCTCAGAAAATTCTTTGTGATGTGTGCATTCAATTCACAGAGTTGAACAGTATTTTTGATGGAGCAGTTTTGAAACACCCTTTTTTCAGAATCAGCAAGTGGATATTTTGAGCACTTTGAGGCCTATGCTGGAAAAGAAAATATCATCTTCACATAAAAACTAGACTGAAGCATTCTCAGAAGCTTCTTAGTGATGAGTGCATTCAACTCATGGATTTGAACCTTTGTTTTGATAAAGCGGTTTTGAAGCACACTTTTTGTAAAATCTGCACGTGGATATTTGTAGTGATTTGAGGCCTTCACTGGAAAAAGGAATATCTTCACATAAGAACTTGACAGAAGCATTCTGAGAAACTTCCCCGTGCTTTATGCATTCAAATCAAAGAGTTGAACCTTACCTTTGACAGCACAGGTTTGAAACACTCTTTTTGTAGAATCTACAGATGAATATTTTGAGCACTTTGAGGTCTATCCTGGAAAAGGAAATAACTTCACATAAAAACTAGACTGATGCATTCTCAGAAACTTCTTTGTAATGTGAGCATTCAACTCACAGAATCGACCATTCCTTTTGACAGAGCAGTTTTGAAACACCCTTTTTGTAGAAACTGCAAGTGGATATATGTAGCCCTTTGAGGCCTAGGCTGGAAAAGGAAATATCTTCACATAAAAACTAGACAGAAGCATTCTCAGAACCTTCTTTGTCATGATTGCATTGAACTCACTAAGTTGAAACTTTCTTTTGATAGGACAGTTTTGAAACACTCTTTTTTGTAGAATCTGCAAGTGGATATTTGGAGCACTTTGAGGCCTACCCTGGAAAAGGAAATATCTTCACATAAAAACTAGACAGAAGAATTCTCAGAAACATCTCTATGATGAGTGCATTCAATTCACGGAATTGAACTTTCCTTTTGATAGAGCAGTTTGAAATACTCTTTTAATGGAATCTGAAAGTGGATATTTGGAGTGCTATGAGGCATTTGCTGGAAAAGGAAATATCTTCACATAAAAACCAGACAGAAGCTTTCTCAGAAACTTGTTTATGATGGGCACATTCAACTCACAGAGTTGAAACTTCCTTTTGAAATGGCAGTTTTGAAACACTCTTTTAGTAGAATCTGCAAGGGGATATTTGGAATGCTTTGAGGTCTATGCTGGAAAAGGAAATGTCTTCACAAAAAAACTAAACAGAAGCATTCTCAGAAACTTCTTTATGATGTGGGCATTAAACTCTCAGATTTGGACCTTCCTATTGATAGGACAGTTTTGCATCACTGTTTTTACAGAATCTGCAAGTGTATATTTGGAGCGCTTTGAGGCTTATGCGGTAAAAGGAAATAACTTCACATAAAAATGAAACAGAAGCATCCTCACCAACTTCTTTGTGATGTGTGCATTCTACTCACAGAGTTGAACCATACTTTTGATAGAGCAGTTTTGAAACACCCTTTTGGTAGGCTCTGCAAGTCGATATTTTCAGTGCTTTGAGGCCTATACTGGAAAAGTAAATATCTTCACATAAAAAATAGATGGAAGCATTCTCAGAAACTTCTTTGTGATGAGTGAGTTGAACTCACAGAGTTTAACTTTCCTTTTTAAGAGCAGTTTTGAAACACCCCTTTTATAAAATCTGCAAGTGGATATTTGGAGTGCTTTGATGCCAATGATGGAAAAGGAAATGTCTTCACATAAAAATCAGACAGAAGCATTCTGATAAACTTCTATGTGATGAGTGCATTCAAATCTCAGAGTTGAACCTTCCTTTTGAAAGAACAGTTTTGAAACACTCTTTTTGTAGAATCTGCAGTTGGATATTTGGAGCAATATGTGGCCTATCCTGGAAAGGGTTATATCTTTTTAAAAAACTAGACAGTAGCATGCTCAGAAACTTCTTTGTGACGAGCACATTCATCTCACAGAGGTGAGACTTCCTTTAAATAGAGCAGTTGTGAAACACTCTTTTTGTAGAATCTACAAGTGTATATTTGGAGTGCTTTGAGGCCAATGCTGGTTAAAGAAATATCTTCACACAAAAATTAGACAGAATCATTCTCAGAAACTTCTTTGTGATGAGTGCATTCACCTCACAGAGTTAAGCCTTCCTTTTGATAGAGAAATTTTGAAACACTCTTCTTGTCGGATCTGCAAGTGGATATTTGGGGCACTATCAGGCCTACACTGGAAAAGGAAATATCTTCACATAGAAACAAGACAGAAGCATTCACGAAAATTTCTTTTTTATGAGTGCATTCAACTCACAGAGTTGAACCTTCCTTTTCATAGACAGTTTTGAAACACTCTTTTTGTGGAATCTGCAAGTGGATATTAGGAGCGTTTTGAGGCCTATGATGGAAAAGGAAACAGCTTCACATAAAAACTAGACAGAAGCATTCTCAGAAACTTCTCTGTGATGAGTGCACTGAACACCCTGAGATGAAACTTTCTTTTTATAGAACAGTTTAGAAACATTCTTTTTGTAGAATCTACAAGTGGATATTTGGAGCCCTTTGAGGCCTATGCTGGAAAAGGAAATATCTTCACATAAAAATTAGACAGAAGAATTCTCAGAAATATTTTTGTGTTGAGTGCATTCAACTCACAGACTTGCACTTTCCTTTTGACAGAGCAGTTTTGAAAAATTCTTTTGGTAGAATCTCAAAGTGGATATTTGGAGTGCTATGAGGCTTATGCCAGAAAATTGAATATCTTCACATAAAAACTAGACAGAAGCATTCTCAGAAAATTCTTTGGGATGTGTGCATTCAACTCAGAGAGTTGAACCTTACTTTTGAAACAGCCGTTTTGAAACACACTTTTAGTAGAATCTGCAAGTGGATGTTTGGAATGCTTTGAGTCCTATGCTGGAAAAGTAAATATCTTCTCATAAAAAATAGACAGATGCATTCTCAGAAAGTACTCTGTGATGAGTGCTTTCAACCCACAGAGTTGAGCTTTCCTTTTGATAGAATAGTTTTCAAACACACTTTTTGTAGAATCTGCAGGTGGATATTTGGAGCGGTTTGAGGCCTATGATGGAAAAGGAAATATTTTCTCATGAAAACAAAACAGAAACATTTCAGAAACTTCTTTGTTATATGTGCATTCAACTCACAGAGGTGAACCATACTTTTGATAGAGCAGTTTTGAAACACCCTTTTTGTTGTATCTGCTAGTGGATATTTGGAGCGCTTGGAGGCCTATACTGGAAAATTAAATATCTTCAAATAAAAACTAGACAGAAGCATTATGAGTAACTTCTTTGTGATGAGTGCATTCAACTCACAGAGTTTAAAATTCCTTTTCATAGAGCAGCTTTGAAACACCCTTTCTGTAAAATCTGCAAGTGGATATTTGGAGCTCTTTGAGGCCTATGCTGGAAATGGAAACATCTTCACATGAAAACTAAACAGAAGGATTCTGGGAAACTTCTATGTGATGAGTCCATTCAAGTCTCAGAGTTGAACCCTCCTTTTGATAGGACAGTGTTGAAACACTCTGTTTCAATAATCTGCAAGTGGATATTTGGAGCATTTTGAGGTCTATGCTGGAAAAGGAAATATCTTCACATTAAAACTAGACAGTAGCATTCTCAGAAACTTCTTTGTGATGAGTGCATTCAACTCACCAATTTGAGTCTTCCTTTTGATAGAGCAGTTTTGAAACCCTCTTTTTGTAGAATCTGCAAGTGGATATTTGGAGCACTTTGAGGCCTATGCTGGAAACGGAAATATCTTCACATAAAAACTAGACAGAAGAATCCTCAGAAACTTCTTTGTGATGAGCACATTCAATTCACAGAGGTGAGAATTCCTTTTGAAAGAGCAGTTTTGAAACATTCTTTTTGTAGAATCTGCAGGTGGATATTTGGAGTGCTTTGAGGCCTATTCTTGAAAAGGAAATATCTTCACATAAAAACTAGACAGCAGTATTCTCAGAAACTTTTCTATGATGAGTGCATTGAACTACCTTAGTTGAACCTTTCTTTTGGTAGAACAGTTTTGAAACACTCTTTTTGTAGGATCTGCAAGTGGATATTTTGAGCGCTTTGAGACCTAAGCTGGAAAAGGAAATATGTTCACAAAAAACTAGATTGAAGAATTCACAGAAACATCTTTATGATGAATGCGTTTAACTCACAGACTTGAACTTTCTTTTAGTAGAGCAGTTTTGAAACACTCTTTTGGCAGAATCTGAAAGTGGATATTTGGAGCGCTATGAGGCCTATGCAAGAAAAGGAAATATCTTCACATAAAAAGTAGACAGAAGCATTCTCAGAAACTTCTTTGTGATGTGTGCATTCAACTCACAGAGTTGAAACTTCGTGTTGAAACAGCAGTTTTGAAACACACTTTTTATAGAATCTGCAAGTGGATATTTGGAATGTTTTGAGGCCTATGCTGGAAAAGGAAATATCTTCACATAAAAACTAAACAGAAGCATTCTAAGAAACTTCTTTGTGATGTGGTGCATTCAACTCACAGGGTTGAACCTTACTTTTGATAGAGCAGTTTCGAAACACCCTTTTTGTAGTATCTGCAAGTGGATATTTGGAGCGCTTTGAGGCCTATGCTGGAAAAGGAAATATCATGACATAAAAACTAGACGGAAGCATTCTCAGAAACTTCTATGTGATGAGTGCATTCAACTAAAGGAGTTGAACTTTCCATTTGATATAGCAGTTTTGAAACACCATTTTTGTGGAATCTGCAAGTGGATATTTGGAGTGCTTTGAGACCTATGCTGGAAAAGGAAATATCTTCACATAAAAACAAGAGAGAAGCATTCTCAGAAACTTCCCTCTGCTTTATGCATTCAACTCACAGACTTGAACTTTCCTTTTGATGCAGCAGTTTTAAAACACTCTGTTTGTAGAATCTACACATGGATATTTGGAGTGCTTTGAGGCCTATGATAGAAAGGAAAATATCTTCACATAAAACTCTATGGAAGCATTTTAAGAAACTTCTTTGTGATGACTGAATTCGATTGACAGACTTGAATCATCCTTTTGATAGAGGAAATTTGAAACACTGTTTTTTTAGAATCTTCAAGTGGATACTTGGAGCACTTTGAGGCTTATGATTGAAAAGGAAATATTTTCACATAAAAACTAGACAGAAGCATTTTCAGAATCTTCTCTGTGATGAGTGCATTCACCTTACAGAGTTGTACTTTTCTTTCCATGCAACAATTTTGAAACACTCTTTTTTAGAATCTGCAAATGGACACTTTTAGTGATTTTGGGCTATGGTGGAAAAGGAAATATCATAAAATAAAAACTACACAGAAGCATACTCAGAAACTTCTTTGTGATGTGTGCATTCAACTCTTAGAATTGTACATATCTTTTCATAGAGCAGCTTTGAAACTGTCTTTTTGTGGAATCTGCAAGTGAATACTTGGAATGCTTTGTGGCCTTCTTTGGCAACGGGAGTACCTGCACATAAAAACAAGAAAGAAGAATTCTCAGAATTTTTTTGTGATGTGTGCATTCAACTGACAGAGTTGATCCTTCCTTTTGATAGAGGAGTTTTGAGACACTGTTTTTGCAGATTCTGCAAGGGGATAGACCGATTTGAGGCCTTCAATGGAATCCGGAATAGCTTCACATAAAAACTAGACAGAAGGATTCTGAGAAACGATTTTGTGATGTGTGCATTCAACTCACAGAGGTGAACCTTCCTTTTCATAGAGCAGTTTTGAAACACTCTTTTTGTAGAATCTGCAAGTGGAAATTTGTTCCGCTTTGAGGCCTTTGTTGGAAACGGGAATATCTTCACATAAAAATTAGACAGAAGCATTCTCAGAGATTTCTTTGTGATGTGTGCTTTTAACCCACAGAGTTGAACCTTCCTCTTGATAGAACACTTTTGAAACACTCTTTTCCTAGAATCTGCAATGGGATATTTGGACCGTTTTGAAGCCTTCATCAGAAACAGGATTATCTTCACATAAAAGTACACAGAAGCATCCTCAGAAACTATTTTGTTATGTGAGCGTTCAACTCACCGAGTTGAATCTTCCTTTTCATAGAAAAGTTTTAAAAAACTTTTTTTGCAAAATCTGCAAGAGGACATTTGGAGTGCTTTGAGGCCTTCAGTTTAAAAGGAAATATCTATATATAAAAACTACACAGAAGTATTCCAAGAAACTTCTTTGTGATGTGTGCATTCGACTCACATAGTTGAACATAACGATTCATCGAGCCGTTTTGAAACACTCTTTTTGTACAATCTGCAAGTGGATATGTGGAGTGCTTTGAAGCTTTCATTGGAAACGGGTATATCTTGAAATAAAATCTAGATAGAAGAATTTTCAGAAACTAATTTTTGGTGTGTGCATTCAACTCACGGAGTTGAGCCTTCCTTTTGATAGAGCAGTTTTGAAACACTCTTTTTGTAGAATCTGCAAGTGGATATTTGCAGTGCTTTGAGGCGTATGGTAGAAAAGGAAGTATCTTCACATAAAAACTAGACAAAGCATTCTCAGAAACTTCTTTGTGATGTTTGCATTGAACTCACAGAGGTGAACAAATCTTTTCATAGAGCAGTTTGTGAAACATGCTTTCTAAGAACCTGCAAGTAGATATTTTGACCGAATTGAGGCCTTCTTTGGAAATGGGTATATCTTCACATAAAAACTAGACAGAAGCAGTGTCAGAAACATCTTTGAGATGTGTGCATTCCACTCACAGAATTGAAAATAATGTTTCATAGAGCAGTTTTGGAACACTCTTTTTCTAGGATCTGCAAGTGGATATTTGGAGTGCTTTGAGGCCTATGGAAGAAAAGGAAATATCTTCTCATAAAAACTAGACGGAAGCATTCTCAGAAACTTCTTTTTGATGTGTGCATTCAACTCACAGAATTGAAACTTCCTTCTGATAGAGCACTTTTAAAGCACTCTTTTTGTAGAATCTGCAAGTGGATATTTGGAGTGCTTTGAAGCATTCTTTGGAATCGTGAGTATTTTCAAATAAAAACTAGACAGATTCATTTTCAGAAACTACTTTGTGATGTGTGCATTCAACTCACAGTGTACAGCCTTCTTTTTGATAGAACAGTTTTAACCAATCTTTTTGTGGAATTTACAAGTGAATACTCGGAGCGTTTCGAGGATTATGGTGGAAAAGGAAATGTCTTCAAATAAAAACAAGACAGAAGCGTTCTCAGAAACTTCTTTGTGATGTGTGCATTCAACTCACAGTGTTGAACCTTGCTTTAGATACAGCAGTTTTGAAAAACTCTTTTCGTAGATTCTGCAAGGGGATATTTAGACCTATTTGAGGCCTTCCTTGGAAACGAGTAGATCTTCACATAAAAACTAGACAGAAACATTCTCAGAAACTGCTTTGTGATGTGTGCATTCAACTCATAGATTTGAACATAACTTTTCATAGAGCAGTTTTGAAACACTCTTTTTGTAGAATCTGTAAGTGGACAATTGGAGCACTTTTAGGAATTCGGTGGAATATGAAATATCCACATAAAAAGTAGACAGAAGCATTATCAGAAACTTCTTTGTGATGTGTGCATTTAACTCCCAGAGTTCAACATAATTTTTAATAGAACAGCTTCGAAACACTCTTTTTGTAGAATCTGCAAGTGGACATTTGTAGCACTTTGAGGCGTTCAGTGGAACAGGAAATATCTTCACATAAACACTAGACAGAAGCATTCTCAGAAACCCCTTTGTGATGTGTGCATTCAATTTACTGAGCTGCAACTTTCTTTTGATAGAGCAGGCTTGAAAATCTCTTTTTGTAGAATCTGCAAGTGGATATTTGGAGCACTTTGAATCGTTCCTTGGAAACGGGAATATCTTCAAATATAAACTAGACAGAAGCATTCTCAAAAACTGCATTGTGATGTGTGCATTCTTCTCACAGAGTTAAACTTTCCTTTTGATAGAGCAGTTATGAAACACTCTTTTTGTATAAACTGCAGGATGATGTTTGCACCATTTTGAGGCCTTCATTCGAAACGCATATACATTCACATAAAAACTAGACAGAAGCATTCTCAGAAACTTCTTTGTGATGTGTGCATTCAACTCACAGATTTTAACATTCCTTTTGATAGAGCAGTTTCAAAAAACTTCGTTTGTAGAATCTTCAAGTGGACATTTGGAGCACTTTGAGGCCTTCTGTGGAAAAGGGCATATCTTCACATAAGAACTAGACAGAAGCATTCTCAGAAACTTATTTGTGATGTGTGCATTCTGCTCACAAAGTTGAACATACCTTTTCATAGAGCAGTTTTGAAACACTCTTTTTGTAGAGTCCGCAAAGGGATATGTGGACCGATTTGAGGCCTTTTTTGGTGAAGAGAATTTCTTCACATAAAAAATTGAGGGAAGCATTCTCAGAAACTGCTGTTTGAAATGTGTATTCTACTCACAGAGTTTTACCTTCCTTTTGATAGAGCAGTTTTGAAACCCCCTTTTTGTAGAATCTGCAAGTGGATGTTTTGAACGCTATGGTTCCTTCGTTGGAATCCGGAATATCTTCAAATAAAAAATAGACAGAAGCATTCTCATAAACTACTTTGTGATGTCTGCATTCAACTCACAGAGTTGAACCTTTCTTTTCATAGAGCAGTTTCGAAAAACTCTTTTTACAGAATCTGCATGTGAACAATTGTAGCGCTTTGAGGGCTATGGTGGGATAGGAAATATCTTCAAATTAAAACTAGACAGAAATATTCTAAGAAACTTCTTTGTGATTTTTGCATTGAATTCACAGAGTTGAAGATTCCTCTTCATAGAGCAGTTGTGAAACACTGTTTTTGAGGAACCTGCAACTGTATACTTGGACCAATTTGAGGCCCTCATTGGAAACGCGAATATCTTCACATAAAAACTGACAGAAGCATTCTCAGAAATGTCTTTGTGATGTGGGCATTCAACTCACAGAGTTGAACCTGCCTTTTGATAGAGCAGTTTTGAGACACTGTTTTTGTAGAATCTGCAAAGCGATATTTGGACCGATTGTGTTCCTTCATTGGAAAGGGGAATATCTTCACAAAAATCTAAGCAGAAACATTCTCACGAAGTCCTTTGTGATGTGTGCATTCAACTCACAGAGTTGAGAATACCTTTTCGTGGAGCAGTTGTGAAACACGCTTTTTGAAGTACCTGAAAGTGGATATTTGGGCCAATTTGAGGCCCTCATTGGAAACGGGAATATCTTCAAACAAATACTAGACAGAAGCATTCTCAGAAATGTCTTTGTGATGTGTGCATTCAACTCACAGAGTTGAAGCTTCCTTTTGATAAATAAGTTTTGAGACACTGTTTTTGTAGAATCTGCAAAGTGATATTTGGACCGGTTGCATTCCTTCATTGGAAACGGAAATATCTTCATAAAAATCTAAGCAGAAACATTCTCACAAACTCCTTTGTGATGTGTGCATTCAACTCACAGAATTGAGAATAACTTTTCGTAGAGCAGTTGTAAAACATGCTTTTTGAAGAACCTGCAAGTGGATATTTGGGCCAATTTGAGGACTTCATTGGAAACGGGTATATCTTCACATAAAAACTAGACAGAAGCATTCTGAGAAACTTCTTTGTGATACGTGCATTCAACTCACAGAGTTGAAACTTCCGTTTGATAGAGCAGTTTTTAAACACTCTTTTTGTATAATCTGCAAGGGGATATTTGAACCGATTTGAGACCTTCGTTGAAAACGGGAATATCTGCACATAAAAACTGAACAGAAATATTCTCAGAAACATCTTTCTGATGACGTCATTCAACTCACCGATTTGAACCTTCCTTTTGATAGAGCAGTTTTGAAACAATTTTTTGTAGAACCTGCCAGTGGACATTCGGAATGCTTTGAGGACTTCAATGGAAAAAGAAATATCTTCATATAAAAATTAGACAGAAGCATTCTTTGAAACTACTTTTTGATGTGTGCATTCAACTCACAGAGTTAAACATTCCTTTTGTTACAGCAGTTTTGAAACACTCTTTTTGTACAATCTGCAAGTGGACATTTGGAGCGGTTTGAAGCCTTCTTTTGTATCACGAATATCTTCAAATAAAAAGTAGACAGAAGCATTCTCAGAAAGCCCTTTGTAGTTTGTACATTCAACTTACAGAGTTGAGCTTTCCTTTTATAGAGCAGTTTTGAAACAATGTTTTTGTAGAATCTACAAGTGGATATTTGGAGCGCTTTGAGGCCTGTGTTAGTAAAGGAAATAACTTCACATAAAAACTAGACAGAAACATTCTCAGAAACTTCGTTGAGATGTGTGCATTCAACTCACAGGGTTAAATACAACTTTTCATAGAACATTTGTGAAACACTGTTTTTGAAGGACCTGCAAGTGGATATTTGGTCCGATTTGAGGCTCTCATTGGAAACAGAAATATCTACACCTAAAAATTCCCCAAAAGCATTCTCAGAAACTTCTTTGTGATGTGTGCATTCAACTCACAGAGTTGAACATAGGTTTTCATAAAGCAGTTTTGAAACACTCTTTTTGTAGAATCTGCAAGTGGATATTTGCACTCCTTTGAGGCCTTCATTGGAGACGGGAATATCTGCACATAAAAACTAGAGAGACACATTCTCAGAAACTTCTTTGTGGTGTGTGCATTCAATTCACAGAGTTCAACCTTACTTTTGATAGAGCAGATTGAAACACTCTTTTTGTAGAATCTGCAAGGGGATATTTGGATCGTTTTGAGGCCTTTGTTGTAAAGGGGAATATCTTCACATAAGTATTCACAGAAGCATTCTCAGAAACCTCTTTGTGATGTGCGCATTCAACTCACAGAATTGAACCTTCCATTTTATAGAGCAGTTTTGAAACACTTTTTGTGTAGAATCTGCTAGTGGATGTTTGCAGCGCTTAGAGACATTCGGTGGAAACGGAAATATCTCCACATAAAAACTACAAAATAGCATTCTCAGAAACTTCTTTGTGATGTGTGCATTGAACTCACAGAGTTGAATCTTCCTTTTGATAGAGCAGCTTTGAAACTTTCTTTTTGTAGAATCTGCAATTGGACATTTGCAGCACTTTGAAACCTTCATTGGAAACGGGAATATCTTCCACTAAAAACAAGACAGAACCATTCTCAAAAACTGCTTTTTGATGTGCTCATTCAACTTACATAGCTCAACATTACCTTTCATAGATCAGTTTTGATACACTCTTTTTGTCAAATCTGCAAATGGACATTTGTAGCGCTTCGTGGGCTATGGTGGAAAATGAAATATCTTCAAAGAAAATTAAACAGAAATATTCTCAGAAACTTCTTTGTGATATGTGCATTCAGCTCACAGAGTTGAACATAACTTTTCATAGAGCAGCTTTGAAACCATTTTTTGTAGAATCTGCAAGTGTACATTTGATCACTTTGAGGCCTTCAGTGGAAAAGGAAATATCTTCACATAAAAACTAGACTGAAGCAGTCACAGAAACTTCTTTGTGTTGTGGGCATTCAACTGACAGAGTTGAACCTTCCTTTAGATAGAGCTGTTTTGAAACACTGTTATTGTAGAATCTGCAAGTGGATATTTGGAGGACTTTGAGTCCTATGCTGGAAAAGGAAATATCCTCACATAAAAACTAGACAGAAGCATTCTCAGAAACTGCTTTGTGATGTGCGCATTCAACTCACAGAATTGAACCTTCCTTTTGATAGAGCGGTTTTGAAACACTCTTTTTGTAGAATCTGAAAGTGGATATTTGGAGAGCTTTGTGGCCTATGCTAGAAAATGAAATATGTTCACATAAAAACTAGACAGAAGTGTTCTCAGAAACTTATTTGTGATGTGTGCATTCAACTTACAGAGTTGAACTTTCCTTTAGATAGGGTAGTTTTGAAACACTGTTTTTGTAAAATCTGCAACTGGATATTTGGCAGGCTTTGAGGCCTTTCCTGAAAAAAGAAATATCTTCACATAAAAACTGGACAGAAGGGTTCTCAGAAACTTCTTTCTGATGTGTGCATTCAACTCACGAGTTGAATCTTACTTTTGATAGAGCAGTATCAAAACACACTTTTGGTAGAATTTGCAAGTGGATTCTTAGAGCACTTTGAGTCCTGTGATAGAAAAGGAAATATCCTCACATAAAAACTAGACAGAAGCATTCTCAGAAACTTCTTTGTGATGTGTGCATTAAACTCATTGAGTTGAACTTAACGTTTCATAGAGCAGTTTTGAATCACTCTTTTTGTAGAATCTTCAAGTGGACATTTAGATGACTTTGAGGCCTTCGTTGGAAAAGGGAATATCTGCAGATAAAAACTTGACAGAAGCATTCTCAGAAACTTCTTTTTGATGTGTGCATTCAACTCACAGATTTGAAGCTTCCTTTTGATAGAGCAGTTTTGAAACACTCTTTTTGTCTAATCTGCATGGGGATATTTTGACCGTTTTGAGGCTTTCAATTTAAACGGGAATACCTTCACATAAAAACTAGAGAGAAGCATTCTTAGAAACATCTTTGTGATGTGTGTATTCAACTCACAGAGTTGAACTTTTGTTTTGATAGAGCAATTTTGTAACACATTTTTGGTAGAATCTGCAAGAGGACATTTCGAGCCCTTTGAGACCTTTGGTACAAAAGGAAATATCTTCACACAAATACTAGACAGAAGCATTGTCAGAAACTTTTTTGTGATGTGTGCATTCAAACTCACAGTGATGAGCCTTCCTTTTGATAGAGCAGCTTTGAAAGACTCTTATTGTAGAATCTCCAAGTGGATATTTGGAGCACTTTGAATCCTTCATTGGAAACGGGAATATCTTCAAATAAAAACTAGACAGAAGCATTCTCCAAAACTACTTTGTGATGTACACATTCAATTCATGGAGTTGAGCCTTTCTTTTGATAGAGCAGTTTTGAAAACTTTTTTTGTAGAATCTGCAAATGGATATTTGGACTGCTTTGGGGCCTATGGTAGAAAAGGGAATACCTTCCCATACAAACTAGACAGAAGCAGTCTCAGAAACATTTTTGTGATGTCCGCCTTCAACTTATAGAGTTGAACATTTGTTTTGATACAGCACGTTTGAAACACTTTTTTTGCAGAATCTGCAATTGGACATTTGGAGTGCTTTGTGACCATTGGTGGAAAAGGAAACATCTTCACATAAAAAGTAGATAGAAGCATTCTCAGAAACTTCTTTGTTATGTGTACATTCAACTCATGGAGTTGAACCTTCCTTTTGATAGAGCAGTTTTTTAACACTTTTTTTTTAGAATCTGCCAATGGACATTTGGAGTGCTTTGAGGCCCTTGGTGGTGAGGGAAATCTCTTCACATAAAAACTACTCAGAAGCATTCTCAGAAACTTCTTTGTGATGTGTGCCTTCAACTCACAGAGTTGAACTTTCCTTTTGGTAGAGCAGTTTTGAAACACTCTTTTTGTACAATCTGCAAATGGCTATTTTGAGCGCTTTGAAGCCTTTCTTGCAAATGGGAATTTCTTCAAATAAAAACTCGACAGAAGCATTCTCAGAAACTGTTTTGTGTTGTGTGCATTCAACTCACAGTGTTGAATATTTCTTTTGACAGGGAAGTTTTGAAACAGTTTTTGTAGAATCTGCATATAGAGATTTGTAACGCTTTGAGAGCTATGGTGGAAAAGTAAATATCTTCAAATAAAAACTACCGAGAAGCATTATCTGAAACTTCTTTGTGATGTGTGTATTCAACTCACAGAATTTAAACTTTCTTTTGATGGAGCAGGTTTGAAACACTCATTCTGTAGTATCTGCAAGTGTATATTTGGAGTGCTTTGAAGACTTCATTGGAAATGGGAATATCTTCAAATAAAAACTAGACAGAAGCATTCTCAGAAACAAGTTTGTGATGTGTGTATTCAACTCACAGAGTTGAACATAACTTTTTATAGAGGAGATTTGAAAATCTCTATTTGCACTATCTGAAAGGGGATATTTGGACCATATTGAGGCCTTCATTGGAAACAGGAATCTCTTCCCATAAAAACTAGACAGAAGCATTCTCAGAAACTACTTCTTGATGTGTACATTCAACTCACACAGTTGAAGCTTCCTTTTGATACAGCAGTTTTGAAACCGTCTTTTTGAAGAATCGGCAAGTGGATATTTGGAGCACTTTGAATCCTTCATTGGAAACGGGAATATCTTCAAATAAAAACCAGACAGAAGCATTCTCAGAAACTTCTTGTGATGGGTGCATTCAACTCACAGAATTGAACTTTCCTTTTTATAGAGCAGTTTAGAAACACTCTTTGTGTAGAATTCAAAGGTAGATATTTGAACCGATTTGAGGCCTTGATTGGAAACGGGATTAAATTCACATAAAAACTAGACAGAAGCATTCTCAGAAACTTCTTTGTGATGAGTGGATTCAACTCACAGAGATGAAACTTCCTTTTGGTAGAGCAGTATTGAAACACTCTTTTGTAGAATCTGCAAGTGGACATTTGGAGCACTTTGAGGCCTTTGGCAAAAAAGGAAATATCTTCACATAAAAACAAGACAGAAACTCTCAGAAACTTCTTTGTGATGTGTGCATTCAACTCACAGAGATAAACCTTACTTTTGATAGTGCAGATTTGAAACACTCTTTTTTTAGGATCTGCAAGTGGATAATTGGAGCGCTTTGAAGCCTTTGTTGGAAACGGGAATACCATCAACTAAAAAATAGAAAGTAGCATTCCAAGAATCTACTTTGTGATGTGTGCATCCAACTCATAGAGTTGAATACACCTTTTCATAGAGAAGTTGTGCATCATTCTATTTGAAAAACATGCAAGTGGATATTCATGGAATTAAATGTGGAATGCAATGGAATGTAGAATGGAATGTGTAATGCAATGGAATGGACCATGGAATGGAACGTGGAATGGAACGTGGAATGGAACGTGGAACGGAATGGATTGGAATGTGGATTGGAAATGAATGGAACATGGAATGGAATGGAATGGAATATTGAATGGAATGGAACAGAATGTAAAATGGAATGGAATGGAACTTGGAAGGGAATGGGATGGAATTTAATGTGAACTGGAAAGGAATGGAATGGAATGGAAAGTGGAATGGAATGGAATTTAATGTGGAATGAAATGTGGAAAGGCATGGAATGGAATATGGAATGGAGTGGAATGGAATGTGGAATGCAATGCAAAGGAATGTGGAATGAATCGGAAGGGAATGTGGGAATGGAAAGTGGAATGGAATGGAACATAATGGAAAGTGGAATGGAATGGAATGGAATGTGCAACGGGATGGAATGGAATGGAACATGGAATATAATGAAATGGAAAGCAGAATGGAATGAAATGCAACGTGGAATGTAATGAAATGGAATTTGGAATGGAATGTAACGAATGTGGAATGGAATGGAATGGAATGCGGAATGGAATGCAATGGAATGTGGAATGGAATGTGGAATGGAAAGGAATGTAATATGAAACGGAATGGAATGGAATGGAAGGAGGAATATAATGGAATGGAATCTGGAATGGAAAGGAATGGAAAGTGGAATGTAATGGAATGGTACTTGTACAGGAATGCAATGGAATGTGGAATTGGAATGGAATGGAAAGGGGAATGGAATGGAATGGAATGTGGAGTGGAATGGAATGTAATGTGGAATGGAATGGAATGGAATGTGGAATGGAATGGAATGGAATTTGGAATGGAAAAGAATGAGTAATGGAATGGAATAGTATGCGTAATGAAATGGAATGGAAGAAAATGTGGAACGGAACACAACGGAATGGTGTGTGGACTGGAATTGAATGGAATGGAATGTGGAATGGAATTTAGAATGGAATGGAGAGGAAAGGGTAATGGAATGTGGAATGAAATGGAATGGAATGTGGAAGGGAATGGAATGGAAAGTGGAATGGAATGGGATGGATGGTGCAATGGAATGGAATGGAACGTGGAATGGAATGGAATGGAACGTGGAACGGAACGTGGAATGGAATGTGGCATGCAACGTGGATTGGCACATGGAAGGAAATGCAATGTAAAGTGGAAGAGAATGGAATGGAACGTGGAATGGAATGGAATGGTACGTGAAATGGAATGGAGTGTAATGTGGAATGGAATGGAATGGAAAGAAATGTGGATTGGAATGGAATAGAATGTGGAATGGAATGTGAAATAGCATGGAATGGAATGTGGAAAGCAATGTGCAAAGGAATGGAAAGGAATGTGAAATGGAATGTCAGGTGGAATGGAATGAGGAATGGAATGTGGAATGGAATGGAATGGAATGTGGGATGAAAGGATACCAGAGTGGAATAGAATGTGGAAAGGAATGGAATGTAACATTGAATGGATTTTGTAATGGAATGGAAAGTAATGTGGAATGGAAAGTGGAATGGAATGTGGAATGGATTGCAATGTAATGTGGAGTGGAATGGAATGGAAATGGAATCGAATTGAATGGATTGTGCAATGGAATTGAATGGATTTTGGAAAGGAATTGAATCGAATGTGGAATGGAATGACGAATGGAAAAAAATGGAATGTAGACAAGAATGTGGAAAGGAATGGAAAAGAATGGAATGGAATAGAAGGTGAATGGAGTGGAATGGAATGGAATGGGGAATGGAATGGAACGGAATGTGGAATGCAATGGAATGGAATGTGGAATGGAATGGAATGGAATGTGGAATGGAATGGAATGAAAGGTGGAATGGAATGGGATTGAATGAAAGTTGGAATGGAATGGAATGGAATTTGGAATGGAATGGAAGGAAAAGTGGAATGGAATGGGATTGAACGAAAGTTGTAATGGAATGGAGTGAAATATGGAATGGAATGTGGAATGGAATGGAATGGAATCTGGAATGGAATGGAACAGAATGCAATAGAATGCAATGTGGAATGAAATGGAATGGAATGTCGAATGGAATGTATTGGAAATTGGAATAGAATTTTGATTGGAATGGAATGGAATCTGGAATGGAATGGAATGGAATGGATTGTGTAATAGAACATGGAATGGCACGTGGAATTGAACCTGTTATGGAAAGTGGAATGGAAAGTGAAATGGAATGTGGAATGGAATGTGGAATGGAATGGAATGGAAAGTGGAATGGAATGGAATGGAATTTGGAATGGAATGGAATGTGTAATGGAATTGAATAGTACGTGTAATGAAATTGATTGGAAGGAAATGTGGAATGGAATGGAATGGAATGGTGTGTGGACTGAAATGGAATGGAAAGGAATGTGGAATGGAATTTAGAATGGAAAGGAAAGGAAAGGGGAATGGAATGTGGAATGAAATGGAATGGAATGTGGAATGGAATGTGGAATGGAATGCAGTGGAAAGTGGAATGGAATGTGGAATGGAATGGAATGGAATGTGGAATGGAATGGAATGGAAGGTGGAATGGAATAGAATGCAACGTCGAATGAATTGGAAGGGAATGTGGGAATGGAACGTGGAGTGTAATGGATTGGAATGGAATGGAATGTGGAATGGAATGGAATCTGGAATGGAGTAGAATGTGGAATGGAAAGGAATGGAATGTGGAATGCAATGAGGAATGGAATGGAACGGAATTTGGAATGGAATGTGGAATGGAATGGAATGTGGAGTGGAATGGAATGGAAAGTGGAATGGAATGTAGAATGGAATGTGGAATGGAATGTGGAATGGAATGCAATGGAATTGAACGGAATGTGGAATGGAATGGAACGGAATGTGGAAAACAATAGAATTGAATGGAGTGTGAAATTGAATGGAAAAGAATGTGGAATGGAATGGAGTATGGAATACAATGTGGAATGGTGTGGAATGGAAAGTCGAATGGAAGGGAAGGGAATGTGCAATGCGAAGTAGAAAGGAATGGAATGGAATGTGGAACGGAATGTGAAAGGGAATATAATGGAATGTGGAATGGAATGGAATGGAATGGAATGTGGAATGGAATGGAATGGAATGTAACAGCATGTGGAACGGAATGGAATGAAAGGGAATGCGGAATGGAATGGAATGGAATTGAAAGTGGAATTCAATGGAAAGGAATGTGGAAAGCAATGGATTGGAAATTGGAACGCAATGTGGAAATGAATGGAATGGAATGTGGAATGGAATTCAATGTGGAATTGAATGGAACAGAATGTGGAATAGAATGGAATGGAATGGAATGGGAAATGGAAATAGAATGGAATGTTTAAATGAATGGAAGGGAATGTGGAATGGAATGGAACGGAATGTGGAATGGAATGGAATGGAATCTGGAATAGAATGTGGAATGTAGAGGAATGCAATGTGGAATGGATTGGAATGGAATGAGTAATGTAAAGTGAAATGGATTCTGCAAAGCAATGGAATGTGGAATGGAATGGAATTGAAGGGAATGGAACGTAGAATTGAACGGAATGGTATGTAATGTTGAATGTAATGGAAAGTGGAATCGAATGGAATGCAATTTGGATTGAGACGGACTTCAATGTGGAATGGAATGGAACGGAAAGTGGAATGGAATTGCATAGAATGTGGAATCAAATGTGGAATGGAATGGAATGGAATATGGAAAAGAATTTGGATTGGAATGTGGAATGGAATTTGGAATGGAACGTGATATGGAATGGAATGTGGAATGTAATGTGGAATGGAAATGAATGGAATGTGGACTGGTATGTGGAATGAATTGGAATGGAATGTGGAATGGAATGTGGAATGGAATGGAATAGAATTTTGGACTGTAATGTGGAATGGAATGGAATGGAATGGAATCGAATGGAATGTGGAATGGAAAGGAATAAAATATGGAATGGAAAGGAATGGAATGCAATGTGGAATGGAATGTGGAATGGAATGTAATGGAACATGGAATGGAATGGAAAGAAATGAGGACAGGAACGTGGTATGGAATGGAATGTGGAATGCAATGTGGAATGGAATGGAAAGGAATGTGGTATGGAATGTGGAATGGAATGGAATGGAATGTGGAATGGAACGTGGAATGGAATGTGGAATGGAAATTGTAACGGAATGGAATGGAATGTGGAATGGAATGCGGAATGGAACGTGGTATGGAATGGAACGTGGAATGGAGTGGAATGGAATGCAATCTGTAATGGAATGGAATAGAATGTGGGGATGGAATGAAATGGAATAGAATGGAATGTGGAATGGAATGGAATGGAATGTGGACTGTAACGTGGAATGGAATGGAATGGAATGGAATGTGGAATTGAATGTTATGGAATGTGGAATGGAATGGAATGAAATATGCAATGGAATGGAATGCAATGTGGAATGGAACGTGGAATGGAATGGAATGGAATGTGGAATGGAATGTAAGGGAATAGAATGTTGAATGGAGTAGAACGGAATGTGGAATGGAATAGAATGTTATGTGGAAATGAATGGAATGGAATAGAACGTTATGTGGAAATGAATGGAATAGAATGGAATGGAATGTGGAATGGAATGTAAAATGGAATATCAAATGCAATGTGGACTTGAATGGAATGGAATTTGGAATTGAATGAGCAATTGAATGGAATGCGAAGTGGAAAGCAATGTTGAATGGTATGGAATGGAATATGGAAAAGAATGTGCAGTCAAATGGAATGGAATGTGGAATGGAATGGAATGGAAAGAAATGTGGAATTGAATGTGGAATGCAATGGAATGTAATGTGGAACAGAATGGAATGGAATTGAATAGAATGTGGAATAGAATGGAATGTGGAATGGAATGTGGAATGGATTGGAGTGGAATGTGGAATGGAAGGTGGAGCAGAATGGAATGCATTGTGCAAAGGAATGGAATATAATGGTAAGCAACGTGGAATGGAATGGAATGGAATGCTGTGTGGAAAGCAAATTGGAATGGAATGGAATGGAATGTGGAATGGAATGTGGAATGGAAAGGAATGGAATGTCAAATGGAATGTGGAATGGAATGGAATATAATGTGGAATGGAATAGAAGGGAAAGTGGAATGGAATGGAATGGAATGTGCAATGGAAAGTGGAAATTAATGGAATGGAATGTGCAATGGAATGTGGAATTGAACGGAATGTAATGTTTAAAGGAAAGTGGATTGGAAGGTGGAATGAAATCTAATGCAAAGTGGAATGGAACACGCAATGGAACGTAGAATGTAATGGAAAGTAACATGAAATAGAAAGTGGAATGTAACGTGTAATTTAATGGAATGGAATGTGGAATGGCATGGAATGTAGAATGAACTGAGGAATGGAATGGAATGGAATGGAATGGAATGGAATGTGGAATGGAATGGAATGGAATGTGCAATGGTATAGAATGGAATGTGGAATGGAATGTGGAATGGAATGTGGAATGGAACGGAATGGAATGGAATGAAATGCAATGTGGAATGCAAGGGAAAGGAATATGGAATGGAATGTGGAATGGACTAGAATAGAATGTTGAATGCAATGGATTGGAATGTGGAATGGGATGACTAATACAATGTGGAATGGAATGTGGAATGGAATGGAATGGAATGGAATGGAATGTGGAATGGAATGGAATGAAATGTAGAATGGAATGTGGAATGCAATGTGGAATGGAATGTCGAATGTAATTTGCAATGGAAAGTGGAATGGAATGTGGAATTTAATGGAATGGAATTTGGAATGGAATGTGGAAATACATGGAATGTAATGTGGAATGGAATGTGGAATGGAATGCAATGGAATGTGGAAAGCAATACAATGCAATGTGGAATGGAATGGAATGGCATATGGAATTGAATGGAATGGAACGTGGAATGGACTGGAATTTAACACGGAATGGAACGTGGGATGAAACGTGGAATGGAATGTGGAATGGAAAATGGAACGGAACTTGGAATGGAAAGTGGGATGGAACTTGGAATGGAACGTCGAATAGAACGTCGAAGGAAATGGAATGGAATGTGGAATGGAATGGAACGGAATGTGGAATGGAATTGATTTGAATGCAATGGAATGTGGAATGAAGGGGATTGGAAAAGAGGGTGGAATGTGGAATGGAAAGGAATGGAATGTGGAATGGAATGTGGAATGGAAAGTGGAATGGAATGGAGTGGTATGGAATGGAATGTGTAATGGACTTTAATGGAATGTGGAAAGGAATGGAATGGAATGGAAAGTGGAATGGAATGGAGTTGAATACAGAATGGATTGGAAAGGAATGTGGAATAGAATTGAATGGAATGAGGAATGGAAAGGAATGGAATGGAATGGAATGGAAAGGAACGTGGAATGGAATGTGGAACGGAAAGTGGAATGTAATGAATTGGAATTAAATGGAATGTGAAATGGAATGGAATGGAATGTGGAATGGTATGGAATGGAATGTGGAATGGAATGGAAAGTGGAATGGAATGGATTGTGGAATGGAATGAAATGGAATGGAATTTGAAATGGAATGGTATAGAATGTGGATCGGAATGGAACGGAATGTGGAATGGAAAGTGAAATGGAATATAATGGAATGTGGAATGGAATACGAAATGGAATGGAATGAATGCAATCTTGAATGGAATGTGGAATAGAATTTGGAATGGAATTTGGAATGGAATGTGGAATGGAATGTGAATGGAATGGAATTTAATTTGGAATGGAATGTTTAATGGAATGGAATGGAAAGTGGAATAGAATGTTGAATGGAATGGAATGGAATGGGATGTGGAAAGCAATGCAATGCAAAGTGGAATGGAGTGGAGTGGAATATTGAATGGAATGGAGTGGAATACGGAATGGACTGGAATTGAACATGGAATGGATCATGGGATGGAACTTGGAATGGAATGGGGAAAGGAAACTGGAATGTAAAGTGGAATGGAAGGTGGGATGGAACGTGGAATGGAACGTGGAAAAGAACGTGGAATGGAACGTTGAAGGGAATGGAATGGAAGGTGCAATAGAATGAAATGGAATGTGGAATGAAATTGAAATGAAAGTAATGGAAATTGGAATGGAATGGACTGGAATGTAGGGTGGAATGTGGAATGGAAAGGAATGGAATGTGGAATGGAATGTGGAATGGAAAGTGGAATGGAATGGAGTGGTATGGAATGGAATGTGTAATGGACTTTAATGGAATGTGGAAAGGAATGGAATGGAATGGAAAGTGGAATGGAATGGAGTTGAATACAGAATGGATTGGGAAGGAATGTGGAATAGAATTGAATGGAATGAGGAATGGAAAGGAATGGAATGGAATGGAATGGAATGGAATGGAATGGAAAGGAACGTGAAATGGAATGGAATGTGGAACGGAAAGTGGAATGTAATGAAGTGGAAATAAATGGAATGTGAAATGGAATGGAATGGAATGTGGAATGGTATGGAATGGAATGTGGAATGGAATGGAAAGTGGAATGGAATGGATTGTGGAATGGAATGAAATGGAATGGAATTTGAAATGGAATGGAATAGAAGGTGGATCGGAATGGAACGGAATGTGGAATGGAAAGTGAAATGGAATATAATGGAATGTGGAATGGAATACGAAATGGAATGGAATGAATGCAATCTGGAATGGAATGTGGAATAGAATTTGGAAAGGAATTTGGAATGGAATGTGGAATGGAATGTGAATGGAATGGAATGGAATTTGGAATGGAATGTTTAATGGAATGGAATGGAAAGTGGAATGGAATGTTGAATGGAATGGAATGGAATGGGATGTGGAAAGCAATGCAATGCAATGTGGAATGGAGTGGAATGGAATATTGAATGGAATGGAGTGGAATATGGAATGGACTGGAATTGAACATGGAATGGATCATGGGATGGAACTTGGAATGGAATGGGGAAAGGAAACTGGAATGGAATGGGGAAAGGAAACTGGTATGTAAAGTGGAATGGAAGGTGGGATGGAACGTGGAATGGAACGTGGAATGGAACGTGGAATGGAACGTTGAAGGGAATGGAATGGAAGGTGCAATAGAATGAAATGGAATGTGGAATGAAATTGAAATGAAAGTAATGGAAACTGGAATGGAATGGACTGGAATGTAGGGTGGAATGTGGAATGGAATGGAATGGAATGCGGAATGGAATGTGGAATGGAATCTGGAATGGAATGGGATGGTATGGAATGGAATGTGGAATGGAAAGGAATGGAGTGAATGCAATCTGGAATGGAATGAGGAATGGAATTTGGAATGGAGTGTGGAATGGAATGCGGAATGGAATGGAATGGAATTTGGATTGGAATGCGGAATGGAATGGAATGGAATGTGGAATGGAATGTGGAATGGACTGGAATGGAATGGAATGTGGAAAGCAATGCAATCCTATGTGGAATGGAGTGGAATGGGATATGGAATGGAACAGAATGGAATGTGGAATGGACTGGATTTGAACATGGAATGGAAAACGGGATGGAACTTGGAATGGAATGGGGAAAGGGAAATGTAATGCAAAGTGGAATCGAAAGTGGGATGGGAAGTGGAATGGAACGTGGAATGGAACGTGGAAGGGAAGGGAATCAATGGTGGAATGGAATGGAAAGGAATGTGGAATGGAATGGAAATGAATGGAATGGAAATTGGAATTGAATGGACTGGAATGTAGGGTGGAATGTGTAATGGAAAGGAATGAAATGTGGAATGGAATGTGGAAGAGAATCTGGAATGGAATGGAATTGTATGGAATGGAATGTGGAATGGAATGAAATGGAATGTGGAAAGAAATGGCATAGAATGGAATGTGGAATCGAATGTAATGGAATTTGGAACAGAATGGAAAGGAACGTGGAATAGAATGGAATGGATTGTGGCATGGAATGGAATGGAATGGAATGGAATGGAATCGAACGTGAAATGGAATGCAATGGAATGTGGAATGGAATGTGGAATGGAATGGATTGGAATGGAATGGAATAGATTGGAAAGGAATGTGGAAGGGAATGGAATGGAATGGAATGGAATGGAAGGGAATATGAAATGGTATGGAATGGAATGGAACGGAATGGAACGAAATGGAATGGAAAGGAATGGAATGGGGAATGGAACGAAATGGTATTTGGAATGGAATGAAATGGAATATGGAATGGAATGTGGAATTGAATGGAAAGGAATGTGAAATGGAATGGAAAGGAATGCAGTGGAATGTGTAATAGAATGGAATGGATTGTAGAATGGAATGAAATGGAATGTGGAATGGAATGTGGAATGGAATGGATAGTTAAACGGAATGGAATGGAATGTGGAATGGAATGGAATGGATTGTGGAATGGAATGAAATGGAATGTGGATTGGAAAGTCGAATGGAAAGGAATGTGCAATGGAATGGAATGGAATCTAGAATGGAATGCAGAATGGAATGGAATTGAATGTGGAATGGCATGTGGAATGGAATGGAATGGAATATGCAATGGAACAGAATGGATTGTGGAATGGAATTGAATGGAATGTTTTAGAATGTGGATGGAATGTGGAATGGAATGTGGAATGCACTGGAATTGAACATGGAATGGAACGCGGGGTGGAAGGTGGAATGGGACTTGGAATGAAAAGTGCAATGGAAAGTGAAATGGAACGTGGGATGGAAGCTGGTATGGAACGTGGAAGAGAATGGAATGGAAGGTGGAATGGAATGGAATGGAATGTGGAATGGAATGGAATGGCATTTGGAGTGGAATGTGGAATGGAATGAAGTGGAATGTGGAATGGAAAGTGGTTTGGAATGGAATGGAAAGTGGAAAGCAATGCAATACAATGTGGAATGGAATAGAAAGGAATATGGAATGGAGAGGAATGGAATGTGGAATGGACTGGAATTGAACATGAAGTGGAACGTGGGAGTGAATGTGGAATGGAACGTGGAACGCAACATGTAATGGAACGTGGAAGAGAATGGAATGGAGCGTGGAATGGAATGGAATGGAGTTTGGAATGGAAGGGAAAGGAATGGAATGGAATGTGGAATGGAGTGGAATGCGGAATGGAATGGATTGCAATGTAGAGTGGAATGTGGAATTTAATGGAATGGAATGTGGAATGGAATGGAGTTGTCTGCAATGGAATGTTTAATGAAAAGAAATGGAATGTGGAAAGGAATGGAACGGAATGGAATGCTGTATGGATTGGAATGGAATACTGAATGGAATGGAACGGAATGGAATGGAATGTGAAATGGAATACAATGGAATTTGGAACGGAATGTAGAATGGAATGGAATGGAATGGAATGGAATGGAATGGAATGTGGAATGGAATGGAATGGAATGGGGAATGGTATGTGGAATGGAATGGAATGGAATGGAATGTGGAATGGCCCAGAATTGAAAATGGATTGGAATGTGGGAGGGAATGTGGAATGCAACGAGGAATGGAAAATGGAATGGAAAGTGTAATGGATAGTGGCATGGAACTTGGAATGGAACGTGGAACGGAAGGTGGAAGAGAATGAAACGGAAGGTGGAAAGAAACTGTATGGAATGTGGAATGGAATGGAAAGGAATGCAATGGAATGTGGAATGTAATGGATTGGAATGTAGAGTGGATTGTGAAATGCAATCGAATGGAAAATGGAATGCAATGTGGAAAGGAACGTTTAATGGAAAGGAATCGTCCGCAATGGATTGTGGAATGGAAAGTAGTGGAATGTGAAAAGGAATGGAGTAGAATGGAATGTGGAAAGAAATGGAGTGGATTGTGGAATGAAATGGAATGGAATGTAAAATGGAATGGAAAGGAATGTGGAACAGAATGTAAAATGGAATGGAATGGGATGTGGAATGCAATGTGGAATGGAATGGAATGGAATCTGGAATGGAAAGGAATGGAATGTTGAAAGGTATGGAATGTAATGTGGAATGCAATGGAATGTGGAATGGAATGCAAAGGAATGTGGAATGGAATGCCGAATGGAATGTGGAATGGAATGTAATGGAATTAGGAATGCAATGTGGAATCAAAAGTGAAACGGAATGTAATGGAATTTGTAATGGCATATGCAATGTAATAGAATGGAATGTGGAATGCAATGGAATGGAATGTATAATGGAATGAGTAATAGAATGTGGAATGGAATGTGGAATGGAATGGAATGGCAATGAATGTGGAATGGAATGGAATGGAATGTAGAATGGAATGTGGAATGGAAATTGGAATGGAATGTGGAATGGAATCTGCAATGGAATGGAAAGGAATGTGGAATGGAAAGGGGAATGGAATGTAATGGAATGTGGAAAGCAATGCAATGCAAAGCAGAATGGAATGGAATGGGATATGGAATGGAATGGAGTGGAATGTGGAATGGACTGGAATTGGAATTGGAATGGAACGTGGGATGCAACGTGGACAGGAATGTGGAATGGAAAATGGAATGTAACGTGGAATGGAAAGTGGGATGGAACGTGGAATGGAACGTGGAATGGAAAATCGAAGCGGATGGAATGGAAGGAGGACAGGAATGGAATGGAATGTGGAAAGGAATGGAAATGAATGGAATGGAATGTGGAATGGAATGGATTGGAATATATGGTGGAATGTGTAATGGAATGTAATGGAATCTGGAATAGAATGTGGATTGGAAAATGGAATTGAATGGAGTGGTATAGAATGGAATGTGGAATGGAATGAAATGGAATGTGTAAAGTAATGGAATTGAATAGAATGTGGAATGCAACGGAATTGAATTCGGAATGGAATGTAATGGAATGTGGAATAGAATGGAATGGAATGGAATGTGGAATAGAATGGAATGGATTGTGGAATGGAACGGAATGAAATGGAAAGGAACGTGAAATGGAAAGGAATGGAATGGGGAACGGAGTGTGGAATGTAATGAAATGGAATGAAATGGAATGTGGAATGGAAAGGAATGGAATGCAGAATGGAATGGAATGGAATTTGGATTGGAATGCGGAATGGAATGGAATGGAATGTGGAATGGAATGTGGAATGGACTGGAATGGAATGGAATGTGGAAAGCAATGCAATCCTATGTGGAATGGAGTGGAATGGAATATGGAATGAAACGGAATGGAATGTGGAATGGACTGGATTTGAACATGGAATGGAAAATGGGATGGAACTTGGAATGGAATGGGGAAAGGGAAATGTAATGCAACGTGGAATGGAAAGTGGGATGGGAAGTGGAATGGAACATGGAATGGAACGTGGAAGGGAATGGAATGGATGGTGGAATGGAATGGAAAGGAATGTGGAATGGAAGGGAAATGAATGGAATGGAAATTGGAACTGAATGGACTGGAATGTAGGGTGGAATGTGTAATGGAATGGAATGGAATGTGGAATGGAATGTGGAATGGAATCTGGAATGGAATGGAATGGTATGGAATGGAATGTGGAATGGAATGAAATGGAATGTGGAAAGAAATGGCATAGAATGGAATGTGGACTGGAATGTAATGGAATTTGGAACAGAATGGAATGGAACGTGGAATAGAATGGAATGGATTGTGGAATGGAATGGAATGGAATGGAATGGAATCGAACGTGAAATGGAATGGAATGGAATGTGGAATGGAATGTGGAATGGAAAGGATTGGAATGGAATGGAATGGAATGGAAAGGAATGTGGAATGGAATGGAATGGAATGGAATGGAAGGGAATAAGAAATGGTATGGAATGGAATGGAACGGAATGGAACGAAATGGAATGCAAAGTAATGGAATGTGGAATGGAACGAAATGGTATTTGGAATGGAATGAAATGGAATATGGAATGGAATGTGGAATTGAATGGAAAGGAATGTGAAATGGAATGTAATGGAATGGAATGGAATGCAGTGGAATGTGTAATAGAATGGAATGGATTGTGGAATGGAATGAAATGGAATGTGGAATGGAATGCGGAATGGAATGGATTGTTAAACGGAATGGAATGGAATGTGGAATGGAATGGAATGGATTGTGGAATGGAATGAAATGGAATGTGGATTGGAAAGTCGAATGGAAAGGAATGTGCAATGGAATGGAATGGAATCTAGAATGGAATGCAGAATGGAATGGAATTGAAAGTGGAATGGCATGTGGTATGGAATGGAATGGAATATGCAACGGAACGGAATGGATTGTGGAATGGAATTGAATGGAATGGTTTAGAATGTGGATGGAATGTGGAATGGAATGTGGAATGGACTGGAATTGAACATGGAATGGAACGTGGAGTCGAACGTGGAATGGGACTTGGAATGGAAAGTGCAATGGAAAGTGAAAAGGAACGTGGGATGGAAGCTGGAATGGAACGTGGAAGGGAATGGAATGGAAGGCGGAATGGAATGGAATGGAATGTGGAATGGAATGGAATGGCATTTGGAATGGAATATGGAATGGAATGAATTGGAATGTGGAAAAGATAGTGGTTTGGAATGGAATAGAAAGTGGAAAGCAATGCAATGCAATGTGGAATGGAATCGAATGGAATATGGAATGGAGAGGAATGGAATGTGGAATGGACTGGAATTGAACAGGAAGTGGAATGTGGGAGTGAATGTGGAATGGAACGTGGAACGGAACGTGTAATGGAACGTGGAAAAGAATGGAATGGAGGGTGGAATGGAATGGAATGGAGTTTGGAATGGAAGGGAAAGGAATGGAATGGAATGTGGAATGGAATGGAAAACGGAATGGAAAGGATTGCAATGTAGAGTGGAATGTGGAATGGAATGGAATGGAATGTGGAATGGAATGTGGAATGAAAAGAAATGGAATGTGGAAAGGAATGGAACGGAATGGAATTTTGAATGGATTGGAATGGAATACTGAATGGAATGGAATGGAATGGAATGGAATGTGAAATGGAATACAATGGAATTTGGAACGGAATGTAGAATGGAATGGAATGGAATGGAATGGAATGCGGAATGGAATGTGGAATGGAATGTGGAATGGAATGGAATGGAATGGAATGTGGAATGGACCAGAATTGAAAATGGATTGGAATGTGGGAGGGAATGTGGAATGCAACGAGGAATGGAAAAGGGAATGGAAAGTGTAATGGAAAGTCGCATGGAACTTGGAGTGCAACATGGAATGGAACGTGCAAGAGAATGAAACGGAAGGTGGAAAGAAATTGTATGGAATGTGGAATGGAATGGAAAGAAATGCAATGGAATGTGGAATGTAATGGATTGGAATGTAGAGTGGATTGTGAAATGCAATCGAATGGAAAGTGGAATGCAATGTGGAAAGGAATGTTTAATGGAATGGAATGGTCCGCAATGGATTGTGGAATGGAAAGTAATGGAATGTGAAAAGGAATGGAATAGAATGGAATGTGGAAACAAATGGAATGGATTGTGGAATGAAATGGAATGGAATGTAAAATGGAATGGAAAGGAATGTGGAACAGAATGTGAAATGGAATGGAATGGGATGTGGAATGCAATGTGGAATGGAATGGAATGGAATCTGGAATGGAAAGGAATGGAATGTTGAAAGGTATGGAATGTAATGTGGAATGCAAAGGAATGTGGAATGGAATGCAAAGGAATGTGGAATGGAATGCCGAATGGAATGTGGAATGGAATGTAATGGAATTAGGAATGCAATGTGGAATCGAAAGTGAAACGGAATGTAATGGAATTTGTAATGGAATATGGAATGTAATAGAATGGAATGTGGAATGCAATGGAATGGAATGTATAATGGAATGAGTAATGGAATGTGGAATGGAATGTGGAATGGAATGGAATGGCATTGAATGTGGAAAGGAATGGAATGGAATGTAGAATGGAATGTAGAATGGAAAGTGGAATGGAAATTGGAATGGAATGTGGAATGGAATCTGCAACGGAATGGAAAGGAATGTGAAATGGAAAGGGGAATGGAATGTAATGGAATGTGGAAAGCAATGCAATGCAATGCGGAATGGAATGGAATGGGATATGGAATGGAAAGGAGTGGAATGTGGAATGGACTGGAATTGAAATTGGAATGGAATGTGGGATGCAACGTGGACAGGAATGTGGAATGGAAAATGGAATGGAACGTGGAATGGAAAGTGGGATGGAACGTGGAATGGAACATCGAAGGGGATGGAATGGAAGGAGGACAGGAATGGAATGGAATGTGGAATGGAATGGAAATGAATGGAATGGAATGTGGAATGGAATGGATTGGAATATATGGTGGAATGTGTAATGGAATCTAATGGAATGTGGAAGAGAATGTGGATTGGAAAGTGGAATTGAATGGAGTGGTATAGAAAGGAATGTGGAATGGAATGAAATGGAATGTGTAAAGTAATGGAATGGAATAGAATGTGGAATGCAACGGGATTGAATTCGGAATGGAAAGGAATGGAATGTGGAATAGAATGGAATGGATTGTGGAATGGAACGGAATGGAATGGAAAGGAACGTGAAATGGAAAGGAATGGAATGTGGAACGGAGTGTGGAATGTAATGAAATGGAATGAAATAGAATGTGGAATGGAAAGGAATGGAATGTGGAATGGTATGGAATGGAATGTGGAATGGAATGGAAAGTGAAATGGAATGGAATGTGGAATGGAATGAAATGGAACGGAATTTGAAATGGAGTAGAATAGAACATGGAAAGGAATGGAATGGAATGTGGAATGGAAAGTGAAATGGAATATAATGGAATGTGGAATGGAATATGAAATGGAATGGAATGAATGTATTCGGAAATGGAATGTGGAATGGAATTTGGAACGGAATGTTGAATGGAATGTGGAATGGAATGGAATGGAATTTGGAATGGAATGTGGAATGGAATGGAATGAAATGTGGAATGGAAAGTTGAATGGAATGGAATGGAATGGAATGTGGAAGGCAATGCAATGCAATGTGGAATAGAGTGGAATGGAATATGGAATCGAATGGAATGGAATGTGGAATGGACTGGAATTGAACATGGAATGGGACGTGTGATGGAACGTGGAATGGAATGGGGAATGGAAAATTGAATGGAAAGTGGAATGGAAAGTGGGATGGAAAGTGGAATGGAATGTGGAATGGAACATGGAAGGGAATGTAATGAAAGGTGCAATGGAATGGAATGGAATGTGGAATGGAACGCAAATGAATGAAATGGAATGTGGAATGGAATGGATTGGAATGTAGGGTGGAATGTTGAATGGAATGTAAAGGAATGTGGAATGGCATTTGGAATGTAATGTGGAATGCAATGGAATGGTATGGAATAGAATGTGGAATGGAATAAAATGGAATGTGAAAGGAATGGCATAGAATTGAATGTGGAATGGAACGGAATGGAATTTGGAATAGAATGGAATGGAATGTGAAATAGAATGGAATGGATTTTGGAATGGGATGGAATGGAATGGAACTTGGAATGGGATGGAATGGAACGTGAAAGTGAATGGAATGGAAATTGGAATGGAATAGAATGGAACGTGGAATGGAATGGAATAGAATGGAACGTGGAATGGAATGGAAGGCAATGGAATGTGGAATGTGATGGAATTGAAAGAGGAATGCAAGGGAATGGAATGAGGAATGGAATGGAATGGCATGGAATCTGAAATGGAATATGCAATGGATTGGCATGCAATGCGGAATGGAATGGAATGGAATGTGGAATGGAATGGAAAGGATTGTGGAATCAAATGTGGAATGGAATGGAATGGAATTTGGAATGGAAAGTGGAATGGAATGCAATGGAATGTAGAATGGAATACATTGGAATTTGGAATGGAAAGTGGATTGGAATGGAATGGAATGTGGAATGGAATGGAATGGAACGGAACGTGAAATGGAATGTGGAATTTAACGTGGAATGGAAACTGAAATGGAACGTGCAATGGAAAGCTGAATGGAATGGAATGGAATCTGGAATGAAATGTGTAATATAATGGATTGGAATGTGGAATGCAATGTGGAATGGAATGGAATGGAACGTGGAATGGAACGGAAAGGAATGTGGAATGGAATGGAAGGGAATGTGGAATGGAATTTGGAATGGAAAGGAATGGAATGTGGAATTGAATGTGGAATGGAAAGGAATGGAACGTGGAATGCAATGAAATGGAATGTGGAATGAGACGGAATGGAAAGTGGAATGGAATGTGGAACGGAATGGAATGGTATGTGGAGTGCAATGTGGAATGGAATGGAATTTGAAATAGAATCGAATGGAATGTTAAACGCAATGGAATGGAAAGTGGAATGGAATGGTAAGGAATGTGGAATGGAATAGAATGTAATATGGGATGGAACGTGGAAAGGAATGGAATGTGGAATGGAAAGGAATGGAATGGAATACGCAATGGAATTGAATATGGAATGGAAGGCAATGGAATGTGGAATGAAATGTGGAATAGAATGGAATGGAATGTGAACTGCAATGGAATGGAATGTCGAAAGGAATTGAATGCAATGTAGAATGGAATGTGGAATGGAATGTAAAGGATTGTGCAATGGAATGGAATGGAATGTGGAATGGAATGTAGAATGGAATTGAATGGAATGCGGAAAGGAATGGAAAGGAATCTGGAATGGAATGGAATGGAATGTGGAATGGAACGTGGAATGAAATCGAATGGAATATGGAATGGAATTTGGAATGGAAAATAATGGAATGTGGAATTGAATGTGGAATGGAAAGGAATGGTATTTGGAACGGAATGTGGAATGTAATGAAATGGAATGTGGAATGAGATGCAGTGGAATGTGGAATGGAATGTGGAACGGAATGCAGTGGCATGTGGAATGGAATGTGGAATACTTGGAATTTAATGTGGAATGGAATGGAATGTAATTAGAATGGAATGTGGAATGCAAAGTAATGGAAAGTGTAATGGAATATGGAATGGGATGGAATGGAATGTGGAATGGAAAGTGGAATGGAATGGAATGGAATGCAAAATGGAATGTGGAATTGAATGGAATGGAATTTGGAATGGAATGTGTTATGGAATGGAATGGAATGTTGAATGGTATGTGGAATGGAACGTGAAATGCAACGGAATGGAATGTGGAATGGAATGGAATGGAATATGTAATGGTATAGAATGGAATGTGGAATGGAACGTGTCCTGGAATGGAATGTGGAATGGAATGGAATGGAATGGAATGGTATACGGAATGGAATTGAATGGTATACGGAATGGAATTGAATGTGGAATGGAATGGAATGGAATGTGGAATGGAATGTGGAATTGAATGGAATGCAATATGTACTGCAAAGGAATGGAATGTCGAAAGGAATAGAATGGAATGTGGGATGGAATGTGAAATGGGATGGAAAGGAATGGGTAATGGAATGTTGAATGGAATGGAATGGACTGCAGAATGGAATGTGGAATTGAATGTAATGGAATGTGGAATGGAATGTGGAACTGGATGGAATGGAATGTGGAATGGTATGTGGAAGGGAACGTGGAATGAAGTGGAATGTAATGAGGAATGGAATGGAATGGAAAGCTGAATGGAATGTGGAATGGAAAGGAATGGAATGCAATGTGGAATGGGATGGAATGGAATGGAATGAAATGTGAAATGGAACGTGGAATGGAATGGAATGGAACATGGAATAGAATGGAATGGAAGGTGAAATGGAACGGAATGGAACGTCGAATGGAATGGAACGGAATTTGGAATTGAATGCAATGGAATGGGGAATGTAATGGAAATGAAAGTAGAATTCAAAGGAATAGAATGTGGAATGGAATTGAATGGAATGTGGATTGGAATATAATGGAATGCGGAAAGGAATGTGGAATGAAATGGAATGGAATGTTGATGCAATGGAAAGAATGTGGAATGGAATGTGGAATGCGATGAATTGGAATGTGGAATGGAATGGAATGGAATGTGTAATTGAATGTGGAAAGGAAAGGAATGGAATATGGAATGGAATGTGTAAAGCTTGGAAAAGAATGTGGAATGGAATGGAATGCAATGTGGAATAGAATGTGGAATGGAATGGAATATAGTGTGGAATGGAATCTCGAATGCCTTGTAATGGAATGTGGAATTGAATATGGAATGGAATGGAGTGTAATGGAATGGAATGTGGAATGGAATGCAGTGGAATTGAATGGAAGCAAATGTGGAATGGAACATGGAATGGAATGGAGTGGAATGGAATGGAATCAAATATGCAATGGAACGTGGAATGGAATGGAGTGCAATGGAACGCAATGTGGAATGGAAAGGAATGGACTGTGGAATGGAATATAATGTGAAATGTGATGTGGAATGCAATGGAATAAAATGTGGAAAGGAATGTGGAATGGAATGTGGAATGGAATGTGGAATGGAATGGAAAGGAATGTGGAATGGAATGTGGAATAGAATGTGCAATGGAATGGAATGGAATGGAATGTGGATTGGAATATGGAATGGAATGGAATGTGGAATGGAATGGAATGGAATGGAATGCAATGTGGAATGGAATGGAATGGAATGTGGAAAGGAATGGAATTGAAAGTGGAATGGAATGGAATGGAACGTAGAATGGAATGGAATGGAACACGGAATGGAATTGAATGGAATCGAACGTGGAATAGAATGGAGTGGAAGTTGGAATGGAAGGGAATGGAATTGAATGGAATGTGAAATGGAATTAAATTGAATGTGGAATGGAAGAGAATGGAATGGAAAGGTATGTGGAAAGGAACGGAATGGAATATGGAATGGAATGTGGAAACGAATGGAATGGTATTTGCAATGAAATGTGGAATGGAAGAGAATGGAATGGAAAGATATGTGGAAAGGAACGGAATGGAATATGGAATGGAATGTGGAAACGAATGGAATGGTATTTGGAATGCAATGTGGAATGGAATGGAAAGACACGTGGAATGAAATGGAACAGAATGTGTAATGAAATGAGGAATGGAACGTGGAATAGAATGGAATGGAATGTGGAATATAATGGAATGGAATGTGGAATGGAAAGGAATGGAATGGAATTTGGAATGGAAGGGTATGAAATGTGGAATGGTATGGAATGCAATGTGGAATGGAATGGAATGAGGAATGGAATTGAATGGAATGGAATGTGAAATGGAATGTAATGGAATGTGAAACGTAATGGAATGGAATACAATGTAGAATGGAATAGAATGGAATGTAAAGGATTGTAGAAAGGAAAGGAATGTAAAGTGGAATGGAATGTGTAATGGAAAGTGGAATGGAATAGAATGGAACGTGGAATGGAAAGTGGAATAGAATGGAGTGGATTCTGGAGTGGAATTGAATGGCTTGTGGAATGGAATGGAATGGAAAGGAATGTCTAAAGGAAAGCATAATTAAATGGAATGGAATATGGATTAGAATGGAATGCAATATGGAATTGAACGTGGAATGGAATGGAAAGGAAATGAATGGAATGTGGAACGGAATGTGGAATGCAATGGAATGGAATGGAATGGAATCTGGAAAGGAAGGTGGAATGGAATGGAATGGAATGTGGAATGCAATGCGGAATGGAATGGAATGGAATGTGGAATGGAATGGAATGGAACGTGGAATGGAATGTGGAGTGGAATGGAATGGAATTTGGAATGGATTGTAATGGAATGTGGAATGGAATGTGTTATGTAATGGAATAGAATATGAAATGGAGTGGAATGGAAAGTGGGATGGAATGCAGAATGGAATGGAGTGGAATGTGGAATGCAATGGAATGTAATGGACTGTGAAATGGAAACAGAATGGATTGTTTAATTGAATGGAATGGAACGTGGAATGGAAAGGAATGGAAAGGAATGGAATGGAATGTGGAATGCAATGTGGAATGGATGGTGGAATGGAACGTGGGATAGAACGTGGAATGGAACGTGGAAAGGAATGTGGAATGGAATGTGGAATGGAATGGAATGGAATGGGTAATGGAATCCAATGGAATGGAATGTGGAATGGAATGGAATGGAATGGAATGTGGAATGGAATGGAAAGGAACCTCGGATTGAATGTGGAATAGAATGGAATGGAACGCAGAATGGTATATGAAAAGGAATGGAATAAAATGTTGAATAGAAGATGGAATGGAACGTGGAATGGAAAGTGGAATGCAACGTAGAGTGGCACGTGGAATGGAATGTGGAATGGAATGGAATGGAATGTTAATGGAATGTGGAATGGAATTGAATGGAATGTGGAATGGAATGGATTGCAACGTTGAATTGAATGTGGATAGGAATGGAGTGGACTGTGGAATTGATTGGAATTGAATGTGGAATGGAATGTGGAATGGTATGGAATGTGGGATGGTAAGTGGAATGGAATGCAATGGAATGTGGAATGGAATGGAATGGAATGGAATGTGGAATGGAAAGATGAATGGAATGGAATGGAATGGAATGTGCAATGGAATGTGGAATGGAATGGAATGGAATGGAAAGTGGAATGGAATGTGGAATAGAATGGAAAGGAATGGAATGTGGAATGGAATGGAATGGAATTTGGAATGGAATGTGGAATCTAAGGGAATGGAATGTGGAATGAAAAGCAAAGGAATGTTTAATGGAATGGAAAGGAATGTGGAATGCACTCTGGAATGGAATGGAATGGAATGTGGAATGAAACGTGGAATGGAATGGAATGGAATGTAATATGGATTTGAATGTGGAACGGAAAGGAGTGGAATGTGGAAAGGAATGGATTGGAATCGAATAGAATTTGAAATCGACTGGAATGGAATGTGGAATGGAATCAATGGAATTTGGAATTGAATGTGGAATGGAATGGAGTGGAATGTGGAATGCTATATCAAATGGAATGGAATGGAATGTGGAATGGAATGGAATTTGGAATGGAATGGAATGGAATGTGGAATGCAATGTGGAATGCAATGTAGTGGAACGTGGAATGGAATGTGTAATGGAATGGAGTGGAATGTGGAAAGGAATGTGGAATATAGCCTGGCATGGAACGGGGAATGGAATGTGGAATGTAATGGAATGGAATGTGAAATGGAACTTTAAATGGAACGTGGAATGTAACCTGGAATGGAATGGAATGTGCAATGGAATGTGGAATGGAACATGGAATGGAACGTGGAATGGAACCTGGAACGGAATGTGGAATGGAACGTGGAATGGAATGTGGAATGGATGGTGGAATGAAACATTGGATGGAACTTGGAATGGAATGTGGAAAGGAATGTGGAATGGAATGTGGAATGGAATGGAATGGAATGTGGAATGCAATGGAATGGAATATGGAATGGAATGTGGAAAGGGGTGGAATGGAATGTGGTATTGATTGGAACAGAATGGAATGTGGAATGGAATGGAATATAATGTGTAACGGAATGTGGAATGGAAAGGAATGAAACGTGGAATGGAGGGTGGAATTGAATGAGAACTGGAACTTGGAAAGGATCGTGGAATGGAAAGAGGAATGGAACATGGAATGGAATGTGGAATGCAATGTGGAATGGAATGCAATGGATCGTGGAATGGAATGGAATGGAATGTGCCGTGGAATGTGGAAAGGAATGGAATGGAATGTGCAATGCTATGTGGAATGGGGTGGAATGGAACCTGGAAAGGAACGTGGAATGGCACGTGGAAAGGAATGGAATGGCATGGAATGGAATGTGGAATGGAATGATATCGAATGGAACGAGGAATGAAATGGAATGGAAAGTGGAATGGAATGGAATGGAACCTGGTATTGAAAGTGGAATGGAACGGAATGGAACGTGGAAAAGTATGTGAAATGGAATGGAATAAAATATGGAATAGAACGTGGAATGGAACGTGGAATGAAAGTGGAATGGAACGTGGAGTGGCACGTGGATTGGAATGGAACGTGGAATAGAATGTGGAATGGAAAGTGTAATGGAATAGAATGGAATGTGGAATGAGATGGAATGGATAGTGGAGTGGAATTGCATGGCTTGTGGAAAGGAATGGAATGGAAAGGAATGTGGAATGGAAAGCGGAATGAAATGCAATGGAATGTGGAATCGAAAAGAATGGAAGGTGGAATACAACGAGGAATGGAATGGAACAGAATATGGAATGGAACTTGGAATGGAATGGCGAATGTGTCGTGGAATGGAATGGAATGCTGAACGGAATGTGGACCAGAATGTGGAATGGAATGGAATGGAATGTGGAATGGAAAGTGGAATGAAATGGAATGCAATGTGGAAAGGAAAGGAAAGGAATGTGGAATTGATTGGAATGAAATGTGGAATGGAAAGGAATACAAAGTGGAATGGAAAGTGGAATGGCACATGGAATGGAAAGTGCAGTGGAACGAGGAGTGGAACATGGAAAGAACTGTGGAATGGAATTGAATGGAATGTGGAATGGAATGTTAAATGGAATGTGGATTGGAATAGAATGGAATGTGGAATGGAATGTGAAATGGAATGGAAGAGAATGTGGAGTGGAATGGAATGGATTGTGGAATGGAATGGAATGTAGAATGGAATGGAATGTGGAATGGAAGGGAATGCAATGTGGAACCAATGTATTGGAATGTGGAACGCAATGTGGAATGGAATGGAATGGAATGTGGAACGAAACGTGGAATGGAATGCAATGTGGAATGGAATGGAATGGAATGAAATGAAATGTGGAAAGGAGTGGAATGCAATGGAATATGAAATGGAAATTGAATGGAATGTTTAATGGAATGGAATGGAATGTGGAATGAAATGGAATGGAATGTGGAATGGAAAGGAATGTGGAATGGAATGTGGAATGGATTGTGGAATGGAATGGAATGGAATTTGGAATGGATTGTAATGGAATATATAATGGAATGTGTCATGTAATGGAATGGAATGTGAAATGGAATAGAATGGAAAGTGGGATTGAATGCAGAAAGGAATGGAACGGAATGGAGTGGAACGTGGAATGCAATGGAATGTAATGGAATGTGAAATGGAAATAGAATGAAATATTTAATGAAATGGAATGGAACGTGGATTGGAATGTGGAAAGGAATGGAATTGAATGGAATGGAATGGAATGCGGATTTCAAAGGAATGGAACGGAATGCGGAATGCAATGGAATGGAACCGAATGAAATGTGGAATGCAATGGAAAGTGGAAAGTAATGTAATGAAACAAGGAATCGAATGGAATGGAATGTGGAATGGAATGTGGAATGGAAGTGAGTGTGTAATGGAATGTGGAATGGAACGTGCAATGGAATGTAGTGGAATGGAATGTGGAATGCAATGCAATGGAATGGAAGATTTAATAGATTGGAATGGAATGGAATCGAATACGGTATGGAATGGAATGGAATTCAATGTGGTATGAAATGTAATGGAATGTATAATGGAACGCGGAATGGAATGGAAAAGACTGTGGAATGGAATGGATTGGAATGTGAAATGGAACGTGGAATGGAATGTAATGGAATGCGAAATGGAATGGAATGGAACTTGGAATGGATTGCAATGGAAAGTGGAATGGATTGGAAAGGATTGTGGAATGCAATGGAATGGAATGCGGAATGGAATGGAACTGACCCTGGAATTCAATGGAATTAAATGTGGAATGGAATGGAATGGCACAGAATGCGGAATGGAATGTGGAATGGAATGGCATGGAATGTGCAATGCATTGTGGAAAGGAATGGAATGGAAAGTGGAATAGAATGGAATGGAACGTGGAATGGAATGGAATGGAATGGAATGTGCAATGGAAAGGAATGGAATGGCGAATTGAATGGAATGGAATGTGGAATGGAATGAAATGGAATGGAATGTTTAATGGAATGGAATGGAATGTGGAGTGGAATGGATTATGGAATGGAATTTGCAGTGGAATGTGGAATGGAATGGAATGGAATGCAGAATGGAATGTAATGGAATTTGGAAATGATTGGAATGGAATTGAATGAGGAAAGGAATGTGAAATGAAATGTGGAATGTAATGGAATGGAATGTGTAATGGAATGGAAAGGAATGTGGAATGGAACGTGGAATGGAATGTGGAATGGAATGTGGAATGGAATGTGGAATGGAAAGGAATGGAATGTGGATTGGAATGCAACGGAATGTGGAATAAAATGAATTGGAATGGAATGTGGAATGGAATGTGGAATGGAATGGAATAGAATGTGGAACAGAAAGGAGTGGAATGGAATGTGGAATGGAATGTCGAATGGAATGGAATAAAATGTGGAATAGAGCAGAATGGAGTGGAATGTGGAATGGAATGTGAAATGGAGTGGAATAGAATGTGAAATGGAATGTGGATTGGAATTTGGAAGGGTAAGTGGAATGCAACGTGGAATGGGAAGTGGAATGGAATGGAATGGAACGTGTAATGGAATGTGGAATTGAATAGAAAGAAATGTGGAATGGAATGGAATGCAATGCGGAATGGAATGGAACTTAATGTGGAATGGAATGTGGAAAGGAAACTGGAATGGAAAGGAATGGAATGTGGAATGGAACGTGGAATGTAATTGATTGGACCTTGGAATGGATCATTGAATGGAACGTGGAATGGAATGGAAAGTAATAGGGAATGGAATGGAACGGAATGTGGAATGGAATGGAAAGAGGAATTGAATGGAATGGAATGTGAAATGGAATGTGGAACAGAATGTGAAACTGAATGGAATGGAATGTGGAATGGAATGTTGTAAGAAATGAGGAATGGAATATGGAAAGGAATGGGGAAACAAAAGTGAAATGGAACGGAATGGAATGTGAAATGGAATGTGGAATGCAATGGAATGGAATGTGAGATGGATTGGAATGGAATGTGGAACGGAATGTAGAACCGAATGTGAAAAGGAATGTTCAATGGAATGTGGAAAGGAATCTGGAATTTAACGGAATGGAATGTGAAATGGAATGTAATGTGAAACGGAATGGAATGGAATGTTTAATGGAATGTATAATGAAATGCAATGGAATGTGGAATGGAACGTGGAAAGGAATGTGGAACGAAACCGAAAGGAATGTGGAATCGGATGTGGAATGGAGTGTGGAATGGAATGGAACGGAATGTGGAATGGAATAGATTATAATGTTGATTGGAATGGGGAATGGAATGTGGAAGGGAATGTGGAATGGAATGTGGAAGGGAATGAGGAATGGAATGGAACGGAATGTGAAATGGAATGGAATGGAATTTGGAATGGTATGTGGTATGGAATGGAATGGAATGTGGAATGGAATATGGAAAGGAATGTGAAATGGAACGGAATGGAATGTGGAATGGAATGTGGAATGCAGTGTGGAATGGAATGTGGAATGGAGTGTGGAATGCAATGTTGAAAGGAATGGAATGGATTGTGGAAGAGAAGGTGGAATGGAATATGGAATGGAATGAAATGGAATGCAGAATGGAATGGAATGGAATGTGGAATGGAATTGAATGGAATGGTGAAAAGAATGGAATGGAAAGAAGTGTGGAATAGAATGGAATGGAATGTGGAATGGAACGGAAAGGAGTGTGGAATGGAATGGAATGGAATGGAATGTGAATTGAAATGTGGAATGTAAAGTGGAACGGCATGAAATGGAACCTGGAACGGAATGGAATCGAACGTGGAATAGAATGGAATGGAACGTGGAATGGAATGCAGAATGGAATGGAATGTAACGTGGAATATAACATGGAATGGAATAGAATGGAACGTGGAATGAATGTGGAATGGAACTTGGAATGGAATGGAATGGAACGTGGAATGGAACGTGGAATGGTATGGAATGGAAAGTGGAATGGAACGTGGAATGTAACGGTTATTGGAAAGTGGAATGGAACGGAATGGAATGTGGAATTCAATGTAGAATGGAATGGAATGGAATGTTGAATGGATGGTGGAATGGAATGGAATGGAATGTGGCATGAAATTTGGAATGGACTGTGGAATAGAATGTGGAATGAAATGAATGTAATGTGGAATGGAATGTGAAATGAAACGTGGAAGGGAATGGAATGGAATGTGGAATGGAATGAAATGTAATGTGGAACGGAATGGAATGGAATACGGAATGGAATGGAATGGAATGGAATGTGGAATGGAAAGGAATGGAATTGAATGGAAAGGAAAGTGGAATGGAATGCAATGTAACGTGGAAAGGAATGGATTGGAATGTGGAATGGAATGTGGTATGGAATGGAATGGAATGGAATGTGGAATGGAAGGAACGAAATGAAATGGAATGTGGAATGGAACGTAATGGAATGGAATGGAATGTTTAATTGATTGGAAAGGAATGTGGAATGGAATGTGGAATGGAATGGGATGGAATGTGGAATGGAATCTGGAATGTAATGGAATGAAATGGAATATGGAATGGAATGGAATGGAGTGGAATGGAAAGTCGAACGGAATGGAATGGAATGTGGAACGGAATGGAATGGAATGTAGAATGGAATGGAATCTGCTATGGAATGTGGATTGGTATGGAATGGAATGTTGAATGGAATGTGAAATGGAATGGGATGGAATGTAGAATGGAATGTGGAATGCGATGGAATTGAATGGAATGTGGAATGCTATATAATGTGGAACGGAATGGATTGGAATGTGGAAAGGGGTGTGGAGTGGAAAGGGGTGTGGAATGGAAAGGAATGGAACGTGAAATGGATTGTGGAACGGAACGTGGAACGGAACGTGTAAGGGAATGCAATGGAATACAACGTGGAATTGAATGCAATGTTATGTGGAGTGGAATGGATTGGAATGTGGAACGGACTGTGAAATGGAATGGAATGGCACGTGAAATGGATAGTGGAACGGAACGTGGAACGGAATGTGTAATGGAATGCAACGTGGAATGGTATGGAATGTGCAATGGATAGGAATGGAATCTTGAATGGAAAAGAATGGAATCGAATGGAATTTGGAATGGAATCGAATGGAATGGAATATGGAATGGATTGGGATGAAAAGTTGAATGGAATGTTGAATGGAATGGAATGCAATGTGGAATGGAATGTCGAATGTAAGGTAATGTAATGGGGAATGGATTGTTGAATGGAATGGAATGGAATGTGTAAAGGAATAGTATGGAAAGTGGAATGGACTGCAATGGAATTGAATGGAATGTGAAATGCAATATGGAATGGAATGGAATGGAATGCGGAATGGAATGGAATGTAAAGTGGAATGGAAAGGAATGGAATGGAATGGAATTTGGCATTGAATGTAATGGAATGTAGAAAGGAATGGAATGGAAAATGGAACAGAATGTATAATGGAATGGAATAGAATGTGGAATGGAATGTGGAGTGGAATGGAATGGAATGCAGAATGGAATGTGGAATGGAATGGAATGGAATGTTTAATGGCGTGGAATGGAATGTGGTATGGAAGTCAATGAAATTTGTAATGGAATAGAGTGGAATGTGGAATGTAATGTAATGGAAGGGAATGGAATGTGGAATGGAATATGCAATAGAAAGCGGAATAGAATGGAATGGAATGTGGAATGCAATGGGATGGAATGTGGAATGGAATGGAATTGAATGGAATACGGAATGGAAAGTGGAATGGAATGGAATGGAATGTGGAATTGAATGGAACGGAATGTCGAGTGTAATTTGGAATGGAATGGAAAGGAATTCAGAACGGAATGGAAAGGAATGGAATGGAATGTAGTGGAAAAGATCGTGGAATGGAACCTGCAGAGGAACGTGGAATGGAATGTGGAATAGAATCGTATGCAATGTGGAATGGAATGTGGAATGGAATGGAATGGAATTTGGAATGGAATGTGGAATGGAATTGAATGGAACGTGGAATGGAATGGAATGCAGAGGAATGTGGAATGGAATGGAGAGGAATGGAATGGAATGGAATGTGCAATGGAATGGAATGGAATAGAATGGAATGTGGAATGGAATGGAATGGAATTTAGAATGGAATGTGGAATGGAATGGGATGTAGAATGGAAAGTGGAATGGAAAGGGATGGAAAGTGGAATGGAATCTGAATGTAATGGAATGGAATGGAATGTGGAATGGAATGGAATGGAATTGAATTTGGGTCGTAATGGAATGGAATTTGGAATGGAATGGAATGGAATGTGGAATGGAATATGGAATTGAATGGAATGTGGAATGTAACATAATGGAATGTGTAATGGAATGGAATGGAATGCGGAATGGTGAGGAATGGAATGTGGAATGGTGAGGAATGGAATATGGAATGGAATGGAATGCAATGTGGAATGCAATTGAATGGGTTGAAATGGAAAGAGGAATGGAATTGAATGGAATGTGGAATGGAATGTGGAATGGAAAGTGGAACAATGTTGAATGCAATGTGGAATCGAATGTGGTAAACAATGGAGTGGAATGTGGAATGGCATGGAATGGAATGTGAAATGGAATGGAATTGAAGGGAATGAAATGTGGAATGGAGTGGGATGGAATGTGGAATGGAATGGAATGCAATACGGAATGGAATGAAAAGGAATGGAATGTGGAATAAAATGGAATGTAATGGAATGGACTGGAATGGGGAATGGAATGGAAATTAATGCGGAATGGAATGGAATGAAATGTTGATGAAATTTGGAATGGAAAGTGATGGAATGTGGAATGGAATGTGGAATGGAAATGAATAGTATGGAATGTGGAATGGAGTGGAATATAATGGAATATGGAACCGAATGGAATTGAATGTGGAACGGAATGGAATGGAATGTGGAATGGAATTGAATGTGGAACGCAATGGAATGGAATGTGGAATGGAATGGAATCTGGATTGGAAAGTGAAATTGAATGTGTAATTCAATGGAATGTAATGGAGTGTGGAGTGGAATGGAATGTGGAATGCAATGGAATGGAATGCGGAATGGAGTTGAATGGAATGTGGAGTGGAATGGAATTCATTGTTAAATGGAAAGGAATGCGGAATGCAGTGGAATGGAATGGAACGATAATGGAATGGAATGGAAGGGAATGTGGAATGGAATATGGAACAGAATGTGGAATGGAATGTAGAATGGAATATGGAAAGGAATGTGGAATGTAATGGAATGGAATTTGAAATGGAATGGAATGAAATGTGGAATGGAATGTGGAATGGAATGGGATCGAATGTGGAATAGAATGGAATCTAATGTTGAATAGAATGGAATATGGAATGGAATGGAATGGAATGTGGAATGAAATATGGAAAGGAATGTGGAATGGAATGAGGAAAGGAATGTGGAATGTAACTTAATGGAATGTGAAATGGAATGGAATGAAATGTGGAATGGAATGTGCAATGAAACTTGGAGTTTAACGGAATGGAATGTGGAAGGGAATGTGGAGTAAAATGTGGAATGGATTGTGGAAAGGAACGGAATGGAAAGTGCAATGGAAAGTGGAAAGTATTGTGGAATGGAACGTAAAATGGAAAGTATTGTGGAATGGAACGTAAAATTGAACATTCCATTCCTTTCCATTCCATTCCATTACACATTCCATTCCACATTCCATTCTCGTCCATTCCTCATTGCATTATATTCTATTCCACATTAAATTCTATTCAATTCCATTGCACTTGCCTTTCCAATCCATTCCAAGTTCCATTCCAGTACATTCCACATTCCTTTCCATTCCATTCCACATTCCATTCCACATTCCAGTCCTCTCCATTCCACATTATATTCCATTCCATTCCTCTTTCAATTCCACTTTCTATTCCACGTTCAATTGCACGTTCCATACACGTTCCATTCCACATTCCATGCCACGTTCCATTCCAGGTTCCATTCCATTCCATTAAACATTCCATTCCATTCCATTCCACATTCCATTCCATTCCTTTCCAATCCATTCCACATTCCATACCTTTCCATTCCACATTGTATTACACATTAAATTCCACATTCCAATCCACATTCCATTCCACATTCCATTCCCTACCATTGCACATTCCATTCCATTCAACGTTCCATTCCAAATTCCGTTATATACCATTCCACATTCCATTCCACATTGCATTCCATTCCATTCCACACTCCATTCAACATTCCATCCAATTCCATTCCATATTCTGTTTCATTCCATTCCACATTCCATTCCATTCCAGTCCACATTCCATCCCATTGCATTACACATTGCATTTCATATTCCATCCCATTCCATTACATATTCCATTCCATTCCACATTCCATTCCATTCCATTACATATTCCATTCCATTCCACATTCCGCTCCCTCCCATTAAACCTTCCCTTCCATTCCGTTTCACATGGCATTCTATTCCATTCCATTCCACATTCCATTCTAATCCATTCCACTTTCTATTCCATTCAACTCCAGTCTATTCCAGTCCACATTCCATTCCATTCCATTCCATTCCATATTCCATTCAATTACATTTAACATTCCTTTCCATTCCATTCTACATTCCATTATATTCCATTCCACATACCATTACATTCCATTCCACATTCCATTCCACGTCCCGTTCCATTCCATTCCATTCCATTCCACGTCCCGTTCCATTCCATTCCATTCCATTCCACCTCCCATTCCATTCCATTCCATTCCATTCCATTCCACGTTCCGTTCCATTCCATTCCACATTCCATACCACATTCCTTTCCATTACTTTCCACATTACATTCTATTCCATTCCACATTCCATTCTATTCCATTAAACATTCCATTCTATTTCCATTTCACATTCCATTCCATTCCATTCCAGTCCACATTAAACTCCATTCTGTTACATTAAATTCCACATTCCATCCCAATTTCCATTCCATTCCATTCCATTTCACATTCAATTCCAATCGATTCCACATTCCATTTCACATTCCATTCCATTCCATTCCATTCCACATTCCATTCCATTCCATTAAACATTCCATTCTATTTCCATTTCACATTCCTTTCCATTCCATTCCACATTCCATTACATTCCGTCCCATTCCACTCCACATTCCACTCCATTCAATTCAATTCCACATTCCATTCCGTACCATTCCATGTTCCATTCCACATTCCATTCCACGTTCCATTCCACGTTTCTTTCCATGTTCCATTCCACATTCCATTCCATGTTCCATTCCACATTCCATTCCATTCCATTTCACGTTCCATTCCTCATTCCTTTCCAAGTTCCATTGCAAGTTCCATTCCACATTCCACTCCACGTTCCATTCCTTTCCATTCCACGATAAATTCCACGTTCCATTCTACATTCCATTCATTTCCATTCCACCTTCCCTTCCACATTCCATTCCATTCCATCACACTTTCCATTCCATTCCATTCCCTGTTCCATTCCACATTCCAATACACATTCCATTCCACCTTCCATTCCACGTTCCATACCATTAGATTCTGCATTCCATTCCATTCCATTCCACATTCCAATCAGTTCCATTCCATTCCATATTGAATTCCACATTCCATTCCATTACATTACACGTTCCATTCCACGTTCCATTCCATTCCATTCCTCGCTCCATTCCATCTTACATTCCAAGTTCCTTTCCACCTTCCATTCCGTGATCCATTCCATTCCATTCCACGTTCCATTCCACGTTCCACTCCTCATTTCATTCCACATTCCATTAAACATTCAATTCCACATTCCATTCCATTCCATTCCACATTGCATTCCATTGCAGTCCACCATCCTTATAACATTCCATTCCATTCCATTTAAACGTTCCGTTCCATGCCATTCTGCATTCCATTCCACCTACCATTCCATTCAACTTTCCCTTTAAACATTCCATTCCATGCCATTCCACATTCCATTCCAACTTCCGTTCCATTCCACATTCAATTCCACATTCAATTCCACCCTCGATTCCATAGCATTCCACATTCCATTCCATATTCAGTTACATTCCATTGTACGTTCCATTCCACTTTCCATTCCACGTTCAATTCCACATTCTATTCCACATTCCATACCATTCCATTCCATTCCACATTCCATTCCACATACGATTCCATTGCATTCCACATTCCATTCCACATTCTATTCCACATTCCATTCCACATTCCATTCCATTCCATTCCACGTTCCATTACACGATACTTTCCACATTCCCTTCCACGTTCCATTCCACGTTCCATACCATTCCCTTCCACGATCCATTCCACTTTCCATTCCATTCCATTCCACGTTCAAATCCACATTGCATTGCACATTCCATTCCACATTCCATTCCACATTCCCTTACACGTTTCATTCCACATACTATTCCATTTTCCATTCCATTCAATTCCACGTTCCATTCCACATTCCTTTCCAATCCATTCCATGTTCCGTTCCATGTTCCATCCCTCATTCCATTCCACATTGCATTCCATTGCATTCCACATTCCACTCCACATTTCATCCCATTCCATTCCACATTCCATTCTACATTCCTTTCCACATCCCATTTCACTGCATTCCAAAATTTATTCCACATTCCATTCCATTCCAGTCCACATTCTATTCCACATTCCATTCCCAATTCCATTCAATTCATTTCCACATTCCATTACACATTGCATTCCATTGCATTCCACATTAAATTCCACATTCCAATCCATTTTATTCCACATTTCATTCCAAATTGTATTCCAAATTCCCTTTCACATTCCATTCCGTTCCATTCCACATTGCATTCCACATTCCATTCCATTCCATTACACATCCAATACCACATAACTTTACACATTCCATTCCATTCCATTCCACATTGCATTCCACATTCGATTCCATTCCATTACATGTTCCATTCCATTCCATTCCGCATTCCATTCCACATTACATTCCACGTTCCATTCCATTCCATTCCATTTTCCTTTGCACTTTCCATTCCACATTCCATTCCATTCCATTCCACGTTCCATTCCACATTCCATTCCTTTTTCCAGTCCAAGTTCCATTCCACATTCCATCCCACGTTCCATTCCTTTCCATTCCACTTTAAATTCCACTTTCCATTCCACATTCCGTTACATTTCATTCCACATTTCATTCCAATCAATTACACGTTAAATTACATTCCATTCCAGGTTCCATTCCACATTTCTTTCCACATTCCATTCTACATTCCATTCCACATTCCATTCCATTCCATTCCACTTTCCATTCTACATTCCGTTCAATTCCATTCCCTTCCACATTCCATTCCATATTCCATTCCATTCCACTCCACAGTCCTCTCCACGTTCCATTCAATTCCATTCCTCTCTCCATTCCAACTTCCATTCCACGTTCCATTCCACGTTCCATTCCACGATCCATTCCATTCCATTCAACGTTCCATTAAATATTTCCCTCTGCATTTCATTCCACATTCCATTAAACATTCAATTCCACATTCCCTTACCTTCCATTCCACTTTGCATTCCATTGCATTCCACATTCCATTACACATTCCATTCCATTCCATTTACACCTTCCATTCCATGCCATTCCACCTCCCATTCCACATTCCATTCCATTCCACATTCCATTGAACATTCCATTCCAAACTCTATTCCACAACATTCGACATTCCATTCCACATTCCTTTACATTGCATTGCACGTTCCATTCCACTTTCCATTGCACCTTGAATTCCACATTCCAATCCATTCCATTCCATTCCACATTCCATTCCACATACCATTCCATTGCCTTCCACATTCCATTCCACATTCAATTCCACATTCCCTTCCACATTCCATTCCATTCCATTCCACGTTCCATTCCACGATTCATTCCACATTGCATTCCATGTTCCATTCCACTTTCCATTGCATTCCATTCCACGTTCCATTCCACATTCCATTGCACATTCCATTCCACGGTCCATTCCACATTCCCTTACATGTTTCATTCCACGTACCATTCCATGTTCCATTCTGTTCCATTCCACATTCCATTCCACATTCCATTCCATTTCATTCCACATTCCATTCCACATTTCATTCCACATTGCTTTCCACATTCCCTTTCACATTCCATTCCATTCCATTCCACATTCCATTCCATTCCATTCCACATTCCATTCCATTCAATTCCATATCCCATACCACATTCCATTCCACATTCCATTCCATTCCATTCCACATTACATACCACATTCCATTTGACGTTCCATTTCATTACATTCCACATTCCTTTCCACATTCCATTTCACATTCTATTCCACATTCCTATCCACATCCCATTTCACATTCCTTTCCACATTCCATTTGACATTCGATTACATTCCATTGCATTCCACATTCCATTCCACTTTCCATTCCATTCCATTCCATATTCCCCACCACTTTCCATTCCATTCCACGTTCCGTTGCGCATTGCAATCCACATTCCATTCCACGTTCCATTCTACGTTCCATTGCAAGTTGCCTTCCATTCCATTCCACGTTCCATTCCATTCCATTCCATGTTGCATTTCATTCCATTCTACATTGCACTCCACATTCCGTTTCACATTCCAATCCAAATTCCATGTCACATTCCATTTCATATTCCATTCCATTACATTCCATTACAATCCATATTCCATTCCATTCCAATCCACATTCCATTCCTTTCCATTCCTCGTTACATTCCATTCCACATTCCATTTCTTTCCATTCCACATTGCGTTCCTTAACATACCACATTTCTTTCCACATTTCATTCCACAGTCTCTTCCACGTTCCATTCCATTCCATTCCACATTCCATTGTTTTCAATTCCACATTCCATTCCATTCAATTCCACTTTCCATTCCATTCCGCGTTCCATTCCGTCTTCCATTCCACTTTCCTTTCCATTCCATTACACGTTCCATTCCATGTTCCATTCCATGATCCTTTCCATTGAATTCCACATTCCATTCCATTCCATTCCACATTCATTTCCATTTCGTTCCACATTCCGTTCCATTCCATTCCATATTCCATTCCATTCCATTCCTCATTACACTCCATTCCATTCCACTTTCCATTCCACATTCCATTCCGTTCCATTCCACATTCCATTCCACATTGCATTCTATTCCATTCCAAATTCCATTCCATTCAACTACACGATCTGTTCCATTCCACATTTCATTGCATATTCCATTCAATTTCATTCCATTAAACTTTTCATTCCACTCCATTCCACGTTCCATTCGACTTTCCATTCCACGTTCCATTCCACGTTCCATTTCAATTTCCATTCCACATTCCATTCCATTCCAATCCAGATTCCATTCCACGTTCCATTCCATGTTCCATTGCACGTTCGATTCCAAGTTCCATTTCGCTTTCCATTCCACGTGCCTTTCCACTTCCCATACCATTCCATTCAACATTGCATTCCACGTTTCATTCCACTTTCCATTCCACGTTTCATTCCACTTTCCATTGCCCATTCCATTTCACTTTCCATTCCATGTTCCATTCCACGTCCCATTCCATGTCCAATTCCAATACATTCCATAATCCATTCTATTCAATTCCACATTCCTTTCCTTTCCATACAATTCCATTCCACATTGCACTGCATTCCATTAAACATTCAATTCCATTCCATTCCACATTACATTACACATCACATTCCCTTCTATTCCGCATTCCATTCCATTCCATTCCACGTTCCATTACACTTTCCATTACACGTTAAATTGCACGTTCCATTGCACGTTCCATTGCACATTCCATTCCATTCCATCCCACATTCCATACAGTTATATTTCATATTCCATTCCATGTTCCATTGCATTCCATTCAACATTCCATTGCAACTTCCATTCCACATTCTATTTCATATTCCATTCAATTCCATTCCGCATTCCATTCCATTCTATTCCATATTCCATTCTTCGTTCCATTCCATTCCATGCCACATTCCATTCCACCTTCCATTCCATATTCCAATTCACATTCCATTCTATTCCATTCCACATTCCATTCCCTTCCATTCCACATTACTTTACACATTCCATTCCATTCATTTCTGCATTCCATTCCACATTCCATTCCACATTCCATTCCATTCCATTTCACATACCCATCAATTCCTTTCCACATTGCTTTCCATTCCATTCCATTCCAAATTCCATTCCACATTCCATTCCATTCCATTTCACATACCCATCAATTCCTTTCCACATTCCTTTCCATTCCATTCCATTCCACATTCCATTCCATTCCATTCCACATTCCATTCCATTCCATTGCACATTCTAGTCCATTCCAATCCACATGGCATTGCATTCCATTCCATTCAATTCCACATTATATTCCACATTCCATTGCATTCCTTTCCATATTCCATTCCATATTACATTCCATTACATTCCACATTCCATTCCATTCCATTCCCCATTCCTTGCAGATTACATTCCATGTTCCATTCCAAGTTCCATTCCACATTCCATTCCACGTTCCACTCCATTGCATTCCATGTTCCATTCCGTTCCAATCCATGTTAAATTCATTCCTTTTCTCATTCCATTCCACATTCCATTTGAATTTCCTTTCCACATTCCATTGCACATTCCGTTCCATTCCACTCCGTCCATTCCACATTCTATTGCATTCCAATCCACATTCCATTCCATTCCATTCCTCATTCCATTCCATTCCATTCCACATTCCATTCCATTCCATTATACATTCCATTCCATTCCCGTACACATTCCAATCCATGCCATTCCATTCCATTCTACATTCCAAAACTTTCCATTCGATTCTACATTCCATATGATTCCATTCCATTCCACATTCCATTTTTTCAATTCCACATTCCATTCCATTACGCATTCCATTGCAAACCATTGCATTCCACATTCTATTCCACATTCCTTTCCTTTCCTTTCCACATTCTATTCCATTCCATTCGATTGCATTCCACGTTCCATTCCACATTCCATTCCTTTCCATTCCACATTCCATTCCACATTCAATTCCATTCCATTACATTACACTTTCCATTCCACATTCCATTCCGTATTACACTCTGTTCCATTCCACATTGCATTCCACATTCCATTCCACATTCCATTCCATTCCATTCCACATTCCATTCCATATTCCATTCCACATTCTATTCCATTGCATTCCACTTTCCATTCCACATTCCATTCCATGGGATTCCCCATTCCATTCCAAATTCCATTCCATTTTATTCCACATTCCATTCCATTCCATTCCACGTTCCATTCCTTTCAATTGCATTCCACATAACATTTCTTTCCATTCCGCATTCCATTCCATTGCATTCCATTCCTTTCCACATTCCATTCCAATCCATTCCACGTTCCCTTTCATTCCACACCACATTCCATACCATTCTATTCCAAGTTCAATTCCATCCCATTCCACATTCAATTCCATTCCATTCCAATCCATTCCACAATCCATTCCACATTCCATTCCATTCCATTCCACATTCCATTCCACATTCCATTCCACATTCCATTCCATTCCATTCCACATTCCATTCCATTCCATTCCACATTCCATTCCATTCCATTCCACATTCTATTCCATATTCCATTGAATTCCATTCCCTATTTAATTCCACATTCCATTCCACGTTCTGTTCCACCTTCCATTCCACGTGCGATTCCATACCATTCCACTTTCCATTCCATTCCATTCCACGTTCCATTTCATTCTATTCCACTTTCCATTCCCCCTTCCATTCCACATTCCATTTCGCATTCCATTTCACATTCCATTGCATTCCATTCCATTTAATTCCACATTCCATTCCTTTCCATTCCACATTCCATTCTATTCCATTCTACTTTCCATTCCATTCCACATTCCTTTCCATTCCACATTCCATTCAACATTCCATTCCATTCCATTACACAATACATTCCACATTCTAATCCATTGCATTCCACATTCCATTCCAAAATACTTTCCACAATCCATTGCATTACATTCCAAATTCCATTCAACATTCCATTCCACTCAATTCCACATTTCCATTCCATTCTATTCAACATTCCATTCCAGATTCCATTACACATTCCTTTCCCCATTCCATTTCATTCCATTACTCATTCCATTACACATTCCATTCCACATTCCAATCAACATTCCATTCCATTCCATTCCACATAAGATTCCACATTCCTTTCAGCATTCCATTCCACACTCCATTCCATTCAACTCCGCATTCCATTCCTTTCCATTCCATTGCATTCCATATTCCATTCCTTTGCCTTCCACATTCCATTCCATTCAACTCCACATTCCATTCCATTCCCTTCCACATTCCATTCCTTTCCAATCCACATTCCATTCTATTCCACATTCCATTACGTTCCATTCCATTCCAGATTCCGTTTTATTTCATTCCTCATTCCATTTCACATTCCATTCCATTCCATTCCACATTCCATTAAAATCCATTCCATTTCAAATTCCATTATATTCCATTCCACATTGCATTATACATTCCGTTCAAATGCATTACACATTCCATTCCACATTCCATTCCATTCCCATCCACATTCCATTCCATTCCATTCTACTTTCCTTTCCAGATTGCATTCTACGTTCCTGTCCATGTTCCGTTCGAAGTTCCATCAGATGTTGCCTTCCACGTTCCATTCCATTCCATTGCACATTCCATTCCACATTCCATTCCACTCCATTCCTCATTCAATTCCACATTCCATTCCATCTTCCAAACCATTCCATTCCACAATCCATTCCATTCAATTCCACATTCCCTTCCACATTCTATTCCACTTTCCATTCGGTTCCATTCCACATTCCCTTCCACACTACATTCTACATTCCATTCCACATTCCATTCCGTTACATCCACATTCCATTCCACATTGCATTCCTTTCCATTCCACACTCCATTCAACATTCCATTCCACAATCTATTCCATTCCATTCAACATTCCGTTCCACACTCCATTCCACATTCCATTCCAGAATCCTTTCCAGATCCCATTCCTCATTCCATTCCGTTCCATTCCACATACCATTCCACAACACATTGCGCTTTCTATTCCACATTCCATTCCATTCCATTCCGCATTCCATTACATTCCGTTACGCATTCCTTTCCATTCCACATTCCTTTCTATTCCATTAAATTGCATTCCATTCCAAATTTCATTTCATTCCGTTCCATTCCATTCCACATTCCCTTCCACTTTCCATTCCATTCCAGACCACATTCCATTCCACTTTCCATTCCATTCAATTAAACATTTCATTCCACATTCCTTTCCATACCATTCCACATTCCATTCCATTCAATTCCACATTCCATTCCATTCCATTGCACATTCCATTCCACATTCCATTGCACATTCCATTCCACATTCCATTTCATTCCATTTCACATACCCATCAATTCCATTCCACATTCTATTCCATTCCATTGCGCATTCCATTCCATTCCATTCCACATTCAATTCCATTCCATTGCATATTCCATTACATTACAATCCACCTGGCATTGCATTCCATTCCAATCCACATTATATTCCACATTCCATTGCAATCCATTCCATATTCCATTCCATATTACAATCCATTACATTCCACATTCCATTCCATTCCATTCCCCATTCCTTCCACATTATATTCCAAGTTCCATTCCAAGTTCCATTCCACACTCCATTCCACGTTTCATTCCTTTGCATTCCCTATTCCATTACACATTCCATTACCCATTCCATTCCATTACAATCCACATTCCACTGCACAATCCATTCCAGAATCCATTCTATTCCATTCCACGTTCATTTCCACATTCCATTGCACATTTCATTCTACATTCCATTACACATTCCATTCCACTTTCATTTCCAAGTTACATTCCACGTTCATTTCCATTACATTCCACGTTCCATTCCACATTCCATTCCATTCCATTCCACATTCCATTTCACATTGCATTCCTCCCTCCATTCCATTCCATTCCACATTCCATTCCATTCCATTCCATATTCCATTCCACATTCCATTCCATTCCTTTCCACATTCCATTCCATTCCATTCTACATTCCGTTTCACATTCCTTTCCATTCCTTTGCACTTTCCATTACAATTTCCTTTCCACATTCCATTACATTCCATTCCACGATCCATTCCACATTCCATTCCATTCCACTCCACATTCCATTGCACATTCCATTCCTCATTCCATTCCATTCCATTCCATTCCACGTTACATTCCACATTCCATTCCATTTCACTGCACTTTCCATTTCACAATCCATTCCATTCTATTCTGCATTCCATTCCATGTTCCATTCCAAATTCTGTTCCCCGATCCATTCCATTCCATTTCACATTCCATTCCACATTCCATTCCACATTGCATTCCATTCCACATTCCATTCCACATTCCATTCCACATTCCTTTTCACATTGCATTCCATTTCATTCCACATGCCATTCCATTCCATTCCACATTCTATTCCATATTCCATTCCTTTCCTTTCCACATACTTTTCCACATTACATTGCACGTTCAATTCCATTCCAGTACACGATCCATTACACATTCCCTTCCATGTCCATCCCATTTCATTCCAAGTTCCATTCCATATTCCATTCCTTTCCATTTCACTTTGAATTCCACATACCCTTCCACATTCCATTCCGTTCTTTACAAATTCCATTCCACATTCCATTCCACATTCCATTCCATTCTATTCCACATTCCATTCCACATTCCATTCCACATTCCATTCTGTTCCATTCCACATTCCATTTCACATTCCATTCCACATTCCATGCCATTCCATTCCATATTCCATTCCATTCCATTCCACATTCCATTCCATTCCATTCCACATTCCATTCCACCTTCCATTAAATTTTACATTCTACTTTCCATTCCACATTCCATTCCATTCAATTCCACGTTCTATTCCACATACCTTTCCATTCCATTCCACTTTCCATTGCACTTTCTATTCCACTTTCAATTCCACTTTCCAATCCACAATCCATTGCACATTCGATTCCACATTCCATTCCACATTCTAACCATTTCACTCCACATTCCACTCCACATTGCACGGCTTTCCATTCCATATTCCATTTCATTCCACTCCACATTCCACTCCACATTCCATTCTATAACATATTCCACTGCACATTACATTACACATTCAATTCCATTCCATTCCACATACATTTCCACGTTCAATTCCACGTTCCATTCCACATTCCATTGCACATTCCATTCCACTTTCCATTACACTCCATTCCACTTTCAATTGTAGTTTCCATTCCTCGTTCCATTAAACATTCCATTCTATGCCTTTCCACATTTCATTTCACTCCATTCTACATTCCAATCCACATTCCTTTCCACATTCCATTTCACATTCCAGTCCACATTCCACTTCACTTTCCAATCCATCCCACTTTACATTGCATTCCAATCCACATTCCTTTCCATTCCATACCACCTTCCATTGCATTCCATTTCACAATCCATTCCACATTGCATTCCACATTCCATTCCATTCCACATTCCATTCCATTCCATTGTATTCCACATTCCATTCTGTTCAGTTCCAGATTCCATTCCATTCCATTCCACATTCCATTCCACATCCCATTCCACATTCCATTTCACATTCCATTCCACGTTCCATTCCATTCCACATTCCATTCGATTCCATTCCACATTCTATTCCACGTTCCATTACTTTTCTTTCCATATTCTGTTCCATTCCATTCGATAGTCCATTCTACATTCCATTTCATTTCATTCCCTATTCCTTTCCATTCAATTCCTCATTTCCTTACATTCCAATGCATTCCTCATTCCATTCCATTCCATTGCCATTCCGTTCTATTCCATTCCTTTCTATTCCACATTCCATTCCATTCCATTTTACATTCCATTCCATTCAATTCCACATTCCATTCCACATTCCATTCCATATTCTAATCCATGTTCCATTCCATTTCATTCCACCTTCCATTCCATTCCACTCCTCATGCCATTCGTTTCCATTCCACATTCCATTCCACATTCCATTCCATTCCATTCCACATTCCATTCCGTTCCATTCTACATTGCATTCCACATTCCTTTCCATGCCATTCCACATTCCATTCCACATTCCTTTTCACATTCCATTCCAAATTCCATTCCGTTCCATTCCTCATTACATTCCACATTCCATTGCATTCCTCTCCACATTCCATTCCTCATTCCATTCCACTTTCCAATTCACATTCCATTCCTTTCCATTCCACATTCCATGCACATTCGTTTACATTCCAGTCCGTAATCCATTCCTCGTTCCATTCCATTCCATTCCACATTCCATTCCGTTCCAAACCACATTACATTCCACATTCCATTATACATTACATTCCAAATACCATTTCATTCCATTCGATATTCCATTCCACTTTCCATTCCAAATTGCATTCCATTCCTTTCCACGTCCCATTCCACATTCCATTCCAAATTGCATTCCACGTTCCATTCCATTCTATGCCACGTTCCTTTCCATTACATTCCACGTTCCATTCCACTTTCCCTTCCACATTCCATTCCACATTCCATTACATTTTGCATTCCATTCCATTCCACGTTACATTCCACGATCCATTCCATTCCTTTCCCCTTTCCATTCCACATTCCATTCCACATTCTATTCCACCTTCCATTCGACGTTCCATTCCATTCAATTCGACTGTGATTTCCACTTCCATTCCATTCCATTCCACATTCCGTTTCACATTTCATGCCACGTTCCATTCCACTTTCGATTCCACGTTCCATTACAAGTTCCATTCCAATTTCCATTCCACGTTCTATTGCATTCCATTCCATGTCCCATTCCGCATTCCATTCTATTGCATTCTACATTTTATTCAACATTCCATTCAACATTCGATTCCACATTCCATTCCATTCCATCCCACCTTCTATTCCATTCCACATTCCATTCCACTTTCCATTCCATTCAATTCCACATTTCATTCCATTCCATTGCAATCCACATTCCATTCCATTCTATTCCGCATTCCATTCCATTCTATTCCATTTCATTCTGCATTCCATTCCATTCCATTCCACGTTCCATTCCATCCCATTCCACTTTCCATTCCACATTTCATTCCACATGTTATTCCAAGTTCCATTTCATTTCATTCAATATTCCATTCCAGTCCATTCCATATTCCATTGCACGTTCTATTCCATTCCATTCCACATTCCATTACATTCCATTCCTCATTCCATTCCATTCAATTCCTCATTTCATTCCATTCCATTGCATTCCACATTCCATTCATTTCCATTACACATTCCATTCCATTCATTTCCTCATTTGATTCCATTCCGTTGCATTCCACATTCCATTCCATTCCATTCCCAATCCATTCCATTCCATTTTGTTCCACATTCCATTTCATTCCATTCCAGATTCCATTCCATTCCATTCCACATTCCATTCCACATTCCGTTCCACATTCTATTGCAGTTTCCATTCCATTTCATTCCACATTCCATTCCATTCATTTCCACATGCCATTCCATTCCATTCCACACTCCATTCCTCATTCCATTCCATTCCATTCCACATTGCATTACTTTCCATTCCACTTTGCTGTACAGATTCCTTTCCATTGGATTCCATATTCCATTCCACATCCCATTCCATTCCATTCCACATTCCATTCCACATTCCATTCAACATTCCATTCCACATAACATTCCTTTCCATTCCAAGTTTAATTTCACGTTCCATTCCATTCCATACCACATTCAATACCTTTCAACTTCAAATTACTTTCCACATTACATTACATTCCATTACACACTCCATTGCACATTCCATTCCTCATTCCATTCCATTCCATGCCACATTTCATTCCAAGATCCAATCCATTCCTTTCCACGTTCCATTCTATTCCATTCCACTTCCATTCCACGTTTCATTGCACATTCCATTCCACATTCCATTCTTTTCAATTCAACATTCCATTCCATTGCATTCCACATTCCATTTCATTCCATTTCATGTTCCATTCCAGATTAAATTTCACATTCCATTCCACCTTCCATTCCTTTCCATTACCCATTCTGTTACCCATTTGATTCCATTCCATTCCACTTCCCATTCCATTCAATTAAACATTCTTTCCATTCGATTACATTCCATTCCACATTCCATTCCATTCCATTCCGCATTCCATTCCATTCCACATTCAATTAAGTTCCATTCCACATTCCATTCCATTCCATTCCACATTCCATTCCGTTCCAATCCAGTCCATTCCATTCCACATTCCATTCCACATTCCATTCCCTTCGATTCTACATTCCATTTCATGGCATTCCACATTTCGTTGCATGTTCCATTCCACGTTCCATTCCATGATCCATTCCATTCCTTTCCATTCCACATTCCACACCATTCCATTCCATTTCATTACGGATTCTATTCCATTCAATTCCACATTCTATTCCACACACCATTCCGTTCCACTGCACATCCCATTCCATTCATTTCCACATTCCATTCCTATGCAATCCACTTTACATTCCATAGAAAATTCCGTGTTCCATTCCACAATCCATTCCACTATCCATTCCATTCCATTCCACGTTCCATTCCACGGTTGATTCCTCTTTCCATTCCACATTCCATTACACGTTCCTTCCCATTCAATTCCAAGTTCCATTCCACTTTCCAATCCATTGCTTTCGACGTTCCATTCCACATTGCATTCCATTCCATTTCACATTCCATTCCACATTCCATTCCGTTCCATTCCACATTCCATTCCACATTCCATTCCACATTCCATTCCATATTCCATTACATTCCATTCCACACTGCTTTCCACATTCCTTTCCACATTCAATTTCTTTCCATTCCACTTTCCATTCCACATTCCATTCCATTCCATTCCACATTCCATTCTACATTCCTATCCATTCCATTCCAAGTTCTATTCCACGTTCCATTCCTCCTTACATTCCAGGTCCTATTTCACATGCCATTCCTTTCTGTTGCACGTTGCATTACACATTCAATACCAATCCACTCCACATTGCAGTCCACGTTCCATTCCACATTCCAGTCCACATTCGATTACATTCCATTCCATTACACATGGCATTCCATTCCATTTCACATTCCATTCCATTCCGTTTCACATTCCATTCCATTTGATTACATTCCACATTCTATGCCATTCCACATTCCATTCCATTCCATTCCATTCCAAATTCAACTTCATTTATTCCACATTGCTTTCCATTCCATTTCACATTGCATTCCATTCCATTCTATTCCACATTCAATTCCATTCCTTTCCATTCCATTCCACATTCCATTCCACATTCCATTCCATGTTCCATTCCATATTCCATTCCATTCCACATTCCTTTTCACATTCCATTCTAAATTCCATTCCATTCAATTCCACATTCCATTCAACATTCCATTCCATTGCATTCCACAGTCAATTCCACATTACATTACATTCCATTCCACGTTCCATTACGCATTCCATTCTATTTCATTCCACATTAAAATCCACATTCCATTCCACATTGCATTCTACATTCCCTTTCACATTCCATTCTACAGTCAGTTCCACATTACATTCCGTTCTATTTCACATTCCACTCCGAATTCCATTCCATAACTTTCCACTTTCCATTCCATTCCATTACACTTTCCCTTCCATTCTGTTCCACGTTACATTCCACATTCCATTCCACAATCCATTCCATTCCATTCCACATTAAATTGCATTCCATTCCACTTTCATTCCACATTCTATTCCACGTTCCATTCTATGTTCCATTCCACGTTGCAGTCCACGTTCTATTCCATTCAATTTTACGTTCCATTCCATTGCACTCAACGTTAAATTTCGTCCCGTTCCACATTCCGCGTTCCCTTCCACATTCCATTCCACTTTCCATTCCACATTCCAATCCGTTCCATTCCACAATCTATTCCACATTCCATCCCACATTCCCTTCCATTCCATTCCACATTCAATTACATTCCATTCCACTTTCATTCCACATTCCATTCCACGTTCCATTCTATCTTCCATTCCACGTTCCATTCCACTTTCTATTCCATTCCATTCTACTTTCCATTCCATTGCATTCCACGTTCGATTTCATCCTGTTGCACATTCCATTCCACATTCCTTTTCACATTCCATTCCACATTCCTTTTCACATTCCATTCCACATTAAGTTTCACCTTCCATTCCATTCCATTCCATTCAATTCCATATTCCATTCCATTCCATTCCACATTCCCTTACATTCAATTCCACATTCCATTCAGTATTCCATTCCACATACCATTCCATTATATTCCACATTCCATTCCATTCCCCATTCCATTCCATTCCTTTCTCTTCCACATTCCCTTCCATTCCATTCCGCATTCCATTCCATTATATTCCACATTCCATTCCATTCCTCTCCGCATTACACTACATTCCATTACATTCTAAATTCCATTCCATTCCACATTCCATTCCACTCCATTCCACAGTCCATTCCATTCAATTCCACATTCCATTCCACATTCCACTTCACGTGGCATTCCACGTTCTATTCCACGTTCCATTCCAATTTCCATTCTCTTCCATTCCACATTCCATTCCATTCCATTCCACCTTCCATTCCACGTTCCATTCCACATTGCATTCCAAGTTCTATTCCATTCCCCTCCACTTTCCACTTCATTGCATTCCACTTCCCATTCCTTTCCATTCCATTCCATTCCACATTCCATTCCGCATTCCATTCCCTTACATTACAGATTCCATTCCATTCCACATTCCATTCCACGTTCCATTCCACGTTCCATTCCAAGTTCCATTCCATTCCATTCCACATTCCCTTCCACATTGCATTCCATTCCAGTCCATATTCCATTACACATAGCTTTCCATTTAAACATACCATTCCTTTCCATTCCACATTGCATTCCACATTCCATTTCATTTCACACTCCATTCCACATTCCATTCCACATTGCATTCCACATTCCAATCCATTACATTCCACGTTCCATTCGACGTTCCATTCTACCTTCCATACCGCATTCCATTCCACATTTCATACCATTCCATTCCACAAACCATTCAACATTCCATTCCATTGCTTTCCACATTCCAATCCAGATTATATTCCACATTCCATTCCAAATTCCGTTGAATTCCATTTCTTTCCATTCGACGTTCCATTCCACATTCCATTGCATTACATTACACGTTCCATTCCACATTCCATTCCGTTCCATTCCACATTCCTTTCCACAATCAATTCCACGTTCCATTCCATTCAATTCCGCACTCAATTCCCCATTCCATTACACATTCCATTCCCCATTCCATTCCCCAATCCATTCCGGAATCCATTCCATTCCATTTCACGTTCCATTCCACCTTCCATTGCACGTTCCATTCCACGTTCCATTCCACATTCCATTCCACACTCATTTCCAAGTTCTATTCCACGTTCCATTCCACATTCCATTCCACATTCCATTCCACATTATATTCCATTCCTCATTGCATTCCTCCCTCCATTCCATTCCATTCCACATTCCTTTCCACATTCCTTTCCATTCCATTCCACATTCCATTCCATTTCATTCCACATTCCATTCCACATTCCATTCCATTCCATTCTACATTCGGTTTCATATTCCATTCCATTCTATTGCACATTCCATTCCACTTTCCTTTCCACGTTCCATTCCGCATTCTATTTTATTCCTTTCCACATTCCATTCCACATTCCATTCCATTCCTTTCTACATTCCATTTCACATTCCATTCCATTCCGTTCCACATTCAATTCCATTCGGTTCCATATTCCATTATATTCAATTCCATTCCAAATTCCATTCCATTCGATTCCATTCCACATTGCATTTGACGTTCAATCTCATTACATTCCACATTAATTTCCATTCCATTCCACATTTCATTCCATTCCATTCCATTCCATTCTATTTCACATTCCATTCCATTCGATTCCATTCCTTATTCCACTCCATTTCATTCCACATGCCATTCTATTCCATTCCATTCCGTTCTGTTCCACATTTCATTCCATTCCATTCGATTCCATTCTATTCCACATTCCATTCCATTCGATTCCATTCCATATACCACTCCATTTCATTCCACATTCCATTCCATTCCATTCCACATTCCAATCCATTCCATTCAATTCCATTGCACATTCGGTTCCATCCCATTCCACATTCCATTCCGCATTCCCTTCCATTCCATTGCACTCCATTGCACATTCCACTCCATTCCATTACACATTCCATTCAATTCCTTTCCACATTCCATGGCATTCCATTCAACATTCCATTCAATATTCCAATCCATTCTACATTCTGTTCCATTCCATTCTACATTCCTTTCCATTCCATTCCACATTCCATTCCAGTCCATTGCATTCCATTCCTTTCCATTCCACATTGCGTTCCACAATAAATTCCATTCCATTCTATTCCATTCCTCAGAACATTCCATTCCATTCCACATTACATTCCATTCCACATTCCTTTCCATTCCATTCAACAATCCATTCCACATTCCTTTTCATTCCTTTCCACATTCCATTCCATTACATTCCACTTTCCTTTCCACATTCCATTCTGTTTCATTCCACATTCCATTCCACATTCCTTTCCACATTTAATTCCACGTTCCATTCCACATTTCATTCCACATTCCATTCCAATCCATTCCACGATCCATTCCACATTCCGTTCCACATTGCACTCAGAGTTCCATTCCATCCCATTCCTGATCCTTTCCACGTTCCCCTCCATTCCATTCCAAGTTCCATTCCACATTCAATTCCAAATTCCATTAAACTTTCCATTCCATTCCATTCCACAATCCATTCCACGTGCCATTCCGTTCCATTCCACTTTCCATTCTGCACTCCATTACATTCCATTCAATTTAATTCCACATTCCTTCCCATTTCATTCCATATTCCATTCAATTCCATTCCAAATTCGATTCCATTCCGTTCCACATTCCATTGCATTCCATTCCACATTCCATTCCATTCTTTCAACATTCTGTTCCATTCCATGCCACTTTCCATTCCACATTCAATGCCACATTCCATTATATTACATTCCACAATCCATTCTATTGCATTCCACCTTCCATTCCATTCCATTCCACATTCCATTCTACACTCCATTCTATTAGCATCTACATTCCATTTGTATTCCATTCCATTCCGTTCAACATTCAGTTGCGTTCGGTTTCATATTCCATTTTATTCCGTTCCACTCCACATTCCATTCCACATTCCATCTCATTCCATTCCAAATTCTATTCAACATTCCAATCCATTTCATTCCACATTTATTTCCATTTCAATCCACATTCCATTCCATTCCATTCCATTCCATTCCATTCCATTCTATTCCACATTCCATTCCATTACATTCCATTCCATATTCCATTCCATTCCATGCCACATTCCATTCCATCTCCTTCCACTTTCCATTTCATTCCATTCCATTTCACATTCTATTCCATTCCGTTCCACACTCCATTACATTCCATTCCACTTTCCATTATACTTTCCATTCCACATTCCATTCCATTCCATTGCATTCCATTGCACATTCCACTCCATTTCATTACACATTCCATTCAATTCCTTACCTCATTCCATGGCATTCCATTAGATATTCCATTCCTATCCATTCCATATTCCATTCCGCATTCCATTTCAATCCGCATTCCATTCCACATTCCTTTCCATTCCATTCTATATTCCATTCCATATACCATTCCATTCCATTCTACATTCCATTCCATTTCATTCCACATTCCATTGCATTCCATTCAACATGCAAGTCCATTCCATTCCACATTGCATTCCACATTAAATGCCATTCCCTCCCTATCCATTCCTGAGTCCATTCCATTCCATTCCACATTCCATTCCATTCCACTCCACATATCATTACACAGTCCGTTCCATTACATTCAACAATCAATTCAACATTGCATTCCATTCCTGTCCAAGTTCCATTCCACATTCCATTCCATTCCATTCCAGTTTCCATTCCACATTCCATTCAACATTCCCTTCAGTTCCATTCCACATTCCTTTCCATTCCATTCAATTGCCTTCCACATTATTTTCTAGATTACGTTCCATTCCTTTCCACGTTCCATTTCACGTTCCATTCCACGTTCAATTCGAATCCATTCCAAATGCCATACAATTCCATTCCACATCCTTTCCACATTACATTCCACATTCCATTCCAAATTTCATTCCACGTTCCATTCCAATCTATTCCACGTTCCTTTCTGCGTTCCATTCGACATTCCATTCCACATTGCACTCAAACTTCCATTCGTTTCCATTCGGCGTTCCATTAAACTTTCCACTGCATTCCATTCCACATTCCATTCCACATTCCATTCGTTTGCATTCCACATTCCATTCCACGTTAAATTCCACATTCCATTCCACATTCCATTCCATTACATTGCATAATCCATTCTAGATTCCATTCCATTCCATTCCACTTTCCATTCCACATTCCATTCCTTACTATTCCACATTCCATGCCACATTCCATTCCATTCCATTACACTATCCATTCCAAATTCCATTCCATTGCACATTCCATTCCACTTTCCATTCCATTCCATTCAATTTCTTTCCACATTCCTTTCCATTTCATACCACATTCCATTCAATTCCATTCTACATTCCATTCTGTTCCATTCCATATTCCATTCCATTCCTTTCCACATTCCATTCCATTCCATTCCACATACCATTCCATTCCATTCCACATTCCATGCCACATTACATTCAATTCCATTCCACATTCTATTCCATATTCCATTCCACTACTTTCAACCATCCATTCTCATTCCACTACTTTCCGTTCCACATTCAATTGCATTCGGTTCCGTATTCCATTATAATCCATTCTATTCCACATTCCATTCCATTCGATTCCATTCCACATTCCAATCCACATTCCATCGCATTGCATTCCAAATTCCATTCCATTTCATGCAACATTAATTTCCATTCCTTTCCACATTCCATTCCATTCAATTCAATTCCATTCTATTCCACATTCCATTCCATTCCATTCCATTCCGTATTCCCTTCGGTTTCATTCCACATTTTATTCCATTCTATTCCACATAAAATTCCATTCCATTCCATTTCACATTCCATTTCATTCCATTCCAAATTCCATTCCATTCCATTCCAAATTCCATTCCATTTCATTCCAGTTTCCATTGCACATTCCATTACATTCCATTGATTTCCATTCCACATTCCACCCCATTCCATTACACATCCCATTCAATTCCTTACCACATTCCATTCCATTCGATTCCATTCCACATTCCAATCCACATTCCATCGCATTGCATTCCAAATTCCATTCCATTTCATGCAACATTAATTTCCATTCCTTTCCACATTCCATTCCATTCAATTCAATTCCATTCTATTCCACATTCCATTCCATTCCATTCCATTCCGTATTCCATTCGGTTTCATTCCACATTCTATTCCATTCTATTCCACATAAAATTCCATTCCATTCCATTTCACATTTCATTTCATTCCATTCCAAATTCCATTCCATTCCATTCCAGTTTCCATTGCACATTCCATTACATTCCATTGATTTCCATTCCACATTCCAACCCATTCCATTACACATCCCATTCAATTCCTTACCACGTTCCATGGCATTCCATCAAACATTCCATTCCAATCCATTCCACATTCCATTCCGCATTCCATTCCATTCCATTCCGCACTTCATTCCACATTCCATTCCTTTCCTTTCTACATTCCATTCCATAACCTTTCCATTCCATTCTACATTCGTTTCCATTCCATTCCACATTCCATTCCCCATTCCATTCTATTCAATTCCGCATTCCATTCCACATTAAATTCCTTTCCATTCCATTCCTTTTGTCAGTCCATTCCATTGCATTTCACATTCCATTCAATTCCACTCCACATTCTATTCCACATTCCGTTCCATTATATCCAACAATCCATTCGACATTCCATTCCATTCCTTTCCACTTTCCATTCCACATTCCATTCAATTCCATTCCACTTTCCTTTGCAAATTCCATTCCACATTCCATTCAATTACATTCCACATTCGATTCCATTATATTCAATTGCATTCCACATTCCATTCCATGCCATTCCATGTTCCATTCGTTCCATTCCACATTCCAATCCATTCCTTTCCACATTCAATTCCATTACCTTCCACATTCCATTCAATTCCATTCCACATTCCATTGCACATTCATTTCCACATTCCTTTCCATTCCATTACAGCCACATTCTATTCCACATTCCATCCCATTCCATTCCACATTCCATTCTACATTCCGTTACATTCCATTTCACATTCCATTCCATTCCATTCCATTCCATTCCACATTTTTTTCCATTCCATTCCATTCCATTCCACATTATTTTCCTTTCCATTCCATTTTAAATTCCATTCCATTCCAATCCATTCCACATTCCATTCCATTACATTCCACATTCCATTCCACATTCCATTCCATTTCATTCCACATTCCATTCCACATGGCATGCCATTCCATTCCATATCCCATTCTGCAATCGTTTCCATTCCATTGCACATTCCATTCCATTCCATTCCATTCCACATTCCATTCCATTCCATCGAATTCCACGTTCCAATCCATTGCATTCCAAATTCCATTCCATTCCATTCCACATTCCATTAAATTTCATTCCACATTCCATTCCACATGGCATGCGATTCCATTCCATATCCCATTCTGCAATCCTTTCCATTCCATTGTACATTCCATTCCATTCCATTCCATTTAACATTCCATTCCATTCCATCGAATTCCACATTCCAATCCATTGCATTCCACATTCCATTCCATTCCATTCCACATTCCTTTCCATATTCCAATCCATTTCATCCCTCATTCCATTCCACATTCTATTCAATTCTATTTCTCATTCTATTCCACATTCCATTTCACATTCCAATCCATTCCTTTACACATTTCTTTCCACTTTGCATCACATTACATTCCAAATTCCATTCGACAATCCTTTCCTTTCCTTTCCACATTGCATTCCACTCCATTCCATTCCACATTCCATTCAATTCCACTACACATTCCATTCCACATTCCGTTTCAGTTCCTTCAACAATCCATTCCGCATTCCATTCCATTCCTTTCAACAATCCATTCCACAATCCATTCCATTGCATTCCATTCCACATTCCGTTCCATCCCATTCCATTCCACATTCCATTCCATTCCATTCTATTCCACTTTCCCTTCCATTCCATTCCATTCCACATTCCATTCCAAATTCCATTTCATTTCATTGCAGATTCCATTCCACATTGTATCCCATTCCATTCCATATTCCTTTCCGCAATCCTTTCCTCTCCATTGCAGATTCCATTCCATTCCATTCCATTCCACATTCCATTCCATTCTATTCCACATTCCATTCCATTCCATTCCATTCCACATTGTATTCCACATTCCAATCAATTTCTTTCTATTCCATTCCACATTCCATTCCACATTTCAATCCATTTCATTCCACATTCCATTCCACATTCCATTCAATTCTGTTTCTCATTCTTTTCCACATTCCATTCCACATTCCAATCCATTCCATTCCACATTCCATTCCACTTTGCATCCCATTCCATTCCATTCTCCATTCGACAATCCTTTCCATTGCATTCCTCACTCCGTTCAACACCATTGCATTCCCCATTCCATTCCATTCTACTGAACATTCCAATCCACATTCCTTTCCACTGAATTCAACAATCCATTACACATTCCATTAAATTCTTTTCCACATTCCATTCAATTCCATCACACATTACTTTCCATTCCATTCAATTGCATTCCACATTACATTCTACATTCCGTTCCATTCCATTCCACATTCCATTCTACGTTCCACTCCATTCCATTGCACATTCCGATCCATTCCATTCCACATTCCTTTCCACATTCCATTCCGTATTCCATTCCACACTGCACTCAAAGTTCCATTCCATTACATTCCGTGTTCACTTCTACGTTCCACTCAATACCATTACACGTTCCATTCCACATTCCATTCCTTTGCATTCCACGTTCCATTCCACATTCAATTCCTCATTCCATTCCACAGTGCATTCCATTCCATTGCATATTCCATTCTTCAATCCATTCCATTCCATTCCACATTCCATTCCACATTCCATTCCTTTCCATTCCGTATTGCATGTCACATTGCATTCCATTCCATTCCACAATCCACTGCACATTCCATTACATTCCATTCCACATTCCATTCCACATTCCATACCATTCCATTCAATATCATTCCAAATTCCTTTCTATTTCATTCCACACACCATTCAATTCCCTTCCACATTCCATTCCATTCCATTCCACATTCCATTATATTCCTTTCCACATTCCATTCCATTGCAATCCACATTCCATTCCATTCCATTCCACAATCCATTCCACATTCCATTCTATTCCATTCCTCATTCCATTCCATTCCATTCTGCATTCCGTTCCACATTCCATTCATTACCGTATACATTCCATTCCACATTCCTTTCCATTCCACTCCATCTTCAATTCCATTTTTTTCCATATTTTATATTCCATTCCATTCCACATTCCATTCCATTGTATTCCATTCCACATTCTATTCCAGATTCCATCCCATTCCATTCCAAATTCCATTCAACATTGCATTCCGTTCCATTCCACATTAATTTCCAGTCCATTTCACATTCCATTCCATTCCTTTCCATTCCATTCTCTTCCGCATTCCATTCCATTCCATTCCATTCCATATTCCATTCCATTCCATTCCACATTCCATTCCATTACATTCCATATTCCATTCCAATCCATTCCATTCCATTTCACCTTCCATTCCATTCCATTCCACATTCCATTCCAATGCATTCCACTGTCCATTCCACATTCCATTCCACGTTCAATTCCATTCCATTGCATTCCATTGCATATTCCACTCCATTCCATTACACATTCCATTTAATTCCATTCCACATTCCATGGCATTCCAATAAAGATTCCATTCCTATCCATTCCACATTCCATTCCGCTTCCCATTTCATTCCATTCCGCATTCCATTCCACATTCCATTCCATTCCATTCTACATTCCATTCCATATTCCATTCGATTTCACATTTCATTACATTCCATTCTAGAGTCCATTCCACAATGCATCCCATTCCATTCCACATTCTATTCCATTCCATTCCTTTCCACATTCCATTCCATTACATTGAATTCCCCATTCCATTACATTCCACATTCCATTCAATTCCACATTCCATTCCATTCCATTCCATTCCACAATCCATTGCACATTCCAATTCATTGCATTCCACATTCCCTTCCACATTCCATTCCATTCAATTTCTCATTCCATACCACATTCCATTGAATTTCATTAGACATTCCATTCCACATTTCATTCCATTTCATTTCACGTTCCATTCCGTGTTCCATTCCACGATCCATTCCATTCCATTCCACATTCCATTCATTTCTATTCCATTCCTCTTTTCATTCCATTCAACATTTCATTTCTCGTTCGACTCCATTCCATTCCACTTTCCATTCCACTTTCCCAAACATTCCATTCCATTCCCTTTCACGTTCCATTACACGTTCTAGTCCACTTTCCTTTCAGCGATCCATTCCACACTCCATTCCATTCCACAATCCATTCCATATTCCATTCAATTCCATTTCACATTCCAATAAATTCAATTCCACTTTCCATTCCACATTCCATTCCAAATTACTTTCCATTCCATACAACGTTCCATTCCATTCAATTACACATTCCATTCCAATTCCATTTCATTTCATTCCACATTCCATTCGACATTCCATCCCATTTCATTCCACATTTCATTACATTGCATTCCTCATTCCATTCCATTCCATTTCTCATTCCATTCCGTTAAAAGTTCCATTTAATTCCATTCCATTCCCTTCCATTCCTTTTCAAATTATATTCCATTCCATTACACATTCCATTCCATTCCGTTCCATTCCACTTTCCATTTCAGATTCCATTCCACATTCCATTCCAGACTCCATTCCACATTCCATTCCATTTCATTTCACAATCCTTTCCATTCCATTCCATATTCCATTCCACATTCCATTCCATTCCATTCCAGATTCCACTCCATTCCATTCAGCATTCCTTTCAATTCCATTCCATTCCATATTCCATACCATTCCATTCCACATTCCATTCTTTTCCATTCCACATTCCATTCCATTCCATTCCACATTCCATTTATTTCCATTCCATTCCATTACAGATTCCATTCAGCGTTCCATTCCTTTCCAATACACATTCCCTTCCATTACATTCCACATTCCATTCCACGTTCCTTTCCACGTTCCATTACACGTTCCATTCCACGTTCCATTTCACGTTCCATTCCATTCCAATCCACATTTCATTCCACATAGTATTCCATTCCATTCCGCCTTCCAGACAAAACAATTCCATTCTATTCCACATTCCATTATATTCTATTACACATTCCATTCCACATTCCATTTTCCATTCCATTCCACATTGCATTCCACCTTCCATTCCACATTCCATTGCATTAAACTTTCCATCCACTTTCCATTCCATTCCATCCCACTTTGCATTCCACATTCCTTTCCATTCTTTTCTAGTTTCCTTTCCATTCCATTCCACATTCCATTTCACATTCGATTACTTTCCATGCCACATTCCATTCCTTTCCTTTCCATTCCATTCAACATTGCATTCCTCTTTCCGTTACTTTCCATGGCACATTCCATTCAACATTCCATGTAACATTCCATTCCATTCCATTCCACATTCCATTCTATTACCTTACACGTTCCTTTCCACATTCCATTCCATTCCACTCCACATTCCATTACTTTCCTTTCCACGTTCCATTCTATTCCATTTCACATTAAATTCCACGTTAAATTCCATTCCATTCCATATTCCTTTCCCTTCTATTCCACATTCGGATCCACATTCCTTTACATTCCATTCCTATTTCCATTACATTCCATTTCACATTCCGTTCCACTCCAGGTTCCATTTACTTCAATTCTGTTCCAATTCTTTCCACATTCCATTCCATTTCATTCCACACTCCGTTACATTCCATTCGTCATTCCTTTGCATTCCATTTCATATTCCATTCCATTCCACTTTCCATTGAATTCCATTCCATTCCATTCAACTCCACATTCCATTCCAATCCATTCCACATTGCATTCCACTCCATATCATTCCATTCCTTTCCAATTTCCATTCCATTCCACATCCCATTCCATTCCATCGCATTCCATTGCATTCGACATTCCATTCCATTCCATTCCGTATTCCATTCCATTCCACTCAACATTCGTTACCACTACATTCCACATTCCATTCCATTCTACTCCACATTCCATTCTGTTCCATTCCTTTCCAAATTCCCACCAATTCCACATTGCATTCCTCATTCCATTCCATTCCATTTCACAATCCTTTCGATTCCATTCCACTTTACATTCCATTCCATTCCATGTTCCATTCCGCATTCCATTCCACATTCCATTCCACGTTATTGTCCACATTCCATTCCATGTCCATTCCACATTCCAATCCATTCCATTCCACATTCCAATCCACATTGCATTCCACTCCACTGCACATTCCATTCCACAATCCATTCCATTCCGTTTGACATTCCGTTCCATTCCATTCCACATTCCATTACATATTCAGTTCCATTCCATTCCATTCCACATTCCATTCCATTACATTCCACATTAAATTCCATTCAATTCCATTCCACATTCCGTTCCATTCCATTTCATTTCACTCCACATTCCATTCCTTTCAATTCCAGATTCCATTTCATTCCATTCCACATTCCATTCCATTCCTTTCCCTTACATTCCACATTCCATTGTATTCCATTCCACGTTCCAAAACATTCCCTTCCATTCCACATTCCATTATACTGCATTCCACTTTCCATTCCATTGCATTCCATTCCACATTCCTTTCCATTCCATTCCAAATTCCATTCCACATTCCATTAGACATTCCATTCCATTTCAATCCATTTTACATTCCATTCCATTCCATTCCTCATTCCATTCCACATTCAATTCCATTCCATTCCACTTTCCATTACATTCCATTGCACATTCCATTCCTTTCCATTACACATTCCATTCTATGGTCTATTGCATTCGTTTCCACATTCCATTCCTAGTTCCATTCCATTCGTTTCCACATTCCGTTCCACTTTGCATTGCAGATTCCATTCCACGTTCCATTCTACATTCCATTCCAGACTACATTCCACATTCCATTCCATTCTATTCCACATTCCATTCCACATGGCACTCCACATTCCATTCCATTCCATTCCATTCCAATTTCCATTCCACTTTCCATTCCACATTCCATTCCACATACATTTCCCTTCCATTCCATGTTACATTTCACGTTCCATTCCATTCCATTCCACTTTTGATTCCACATTCCATTCCACATTCCTTTATATTCCACATTCCATTCCAAATTCCAAGGCTTTCCTGTCCACATTCCATTCCACTTTCCATTCCATTACATTCCACATTCCCCTCCATTCCAATCCACATTCCTTTCACATTCCATTCAATTGCATTGCTCATTCCATTCCACATTCCATTCCGTTGCATTCCACGTTTCATAACACATTCCATTCCATTGCCTTCCACATTCCATTCCACGACAAATTCCACATTCCATTACACGTTCCTTTCCATTCTATTCCACGATCAATTCCACGTTCCTTTCCATTCCATTCCACGTTCCATTGCGCATTCCGCTCCACATTCCATTCCACCATTCATTCCACCTTCCATTCCATGTCCCATTTCATTTCATTCCACGTTCCATTCCATTCCATTCACGTTCCATTTCATTCAATTCCACATTCCGTTCCACATTCCATTTCACATTCCATTCCAGATTCCATTTCACCTTCCATTCCATTCCATTCCATTCCATTACACATTCCATTCCATTTCATTCGACTTTCACTTCCATTACATTCCACATTCCATTCCACGTTACATTCCACGTTCCATGCCACATTCCATTCCACGTTCCATTTCACTTTCCATTCCATTCCATTCCACATTCCATTCCACATTCAATCAAATTCCATTCCACATTCCATACAAACCAATTCCATTCCATTCCACATTCCATTACATTCCATTCCACTTTCCATTCCACATTCCAATCCTTTCCATTCCACATTGCATTTCTCTTTAGATTCCACATTCCATTGCATTCAAATTTCCATTCCACATCCATTGCATTCCATCCCACATTGCATTCCACATTCCATTCCATTCCTTTCCACATTCCTTTCCATTCCATTCCACTTTCCATTCCACATTTCATTGCATTCCATTCCACTTTCCATTTCACATTCCATTCCATTCCGTTCCACAATCCATTCTATACCTTTCCACGTTCCATTCTACGTTCCATTCCACGTTCCATTCTACCGTCCTTTCCACATTCCATTCCATTCAATTCCACGTTCCATTCAATATCATTCCACGTTCCACTTCATTCCATTCCACATTGCAATCAACGTTCCATTTCACATTCCAGTACACATTCCATTTCTCATGCCATTTCATTCCATTCTATTCCATTGCACATTCCCTTCAATTCCATTGCACATTCCATTCCACATACCATTCAATTCCATTCCACATTCCTTTCCATTTCATTCCACATTTCATTCCATTCCATTCCAAATTCCATTCCATGCCATTCCACGTTCCATTTCATTCCATTCTATTCCACATTCCATTCCATTCCGTTCCACATTCCACTCCATTCCTTTCCACTTTCCATTCCACATTCAATTCCATTCGATACCACATTCCATTCCACATTGCACTCCATGTTCCATTCCACATTCCTTTCCACTTTGCATTCCATTCCATTCCACGTTCCATTCCATTCCATTCCACGTTCCATTCCATGTTCTATTCCATTCCATTCCACATTTGATTCCACATTCTATTCCATTCTATTCAACATTCCATTCGACATTCCTTTCTATTCCACTCCACATTCCATTTCACATTCCATTCCGTTCCATTCCACATTCCATTCCACATTCCATTCCACGTTCCAAACAACGATCCATTGCATTCCTTTCCACGTTCCGCTACCCTCCATTCCACGTTCCAGTTCATTCCATTGCACATTCGTTTCCACATTCCATTACACATTCCATTTCACATTCCATTCCATTCCATTCTAATCCACATTGCATTCAATTCCAATCCACATTCCGTTCGATTCCATTAAATGTTCCATTCCATTCCACATTCCATTCCATTCCATTCCATATTCTATTCCGTTACATTCCACATTACATTCTGTTCCATTCCACATTCCATTCCACATTCCAATCCACATTCCATTCCATTTCATTGTATTCCACATTCCGTTCCATTCCATTTCACTTTCCATTCCATTCTATTCCACATTCCATTCCATATTCCATTTCAGATTCCTTTCCACGTTCCATTCCTTTCCATTCTACTTTGCATTCGATTCAATTCCGCATTGATTTCCATTCCATTCCATTCCTCGTTCCATTCCATTCCATTCTGCATTCCATTCCATGGCATTGCATTCCATTTTATTCCACGTTCCATTCCACATTCCTTTCCACGTTACATTCCACGTTCCATTCAAAGTTCCATTTCTCGTTCGATTCCTCATTCCATTCCATTCCATTCCACGTTACATACCATTCCATTCCATAGTCCATTCCACGTTCCATTCCATTCCATTCCACGATCCATTCCACCTTCCTTTCCACATTCCATTTCACATTCCTTTCAATTCCATTCCACTTTCCATTCTTTTCCATTATACATTCCATTTCACTTTCCATTCCATTCCATTCCATATTCCATTCCTCATTCCATTCCATTAAATTCCACATTCCATTCCACCTTCTATTCCACATTCCATTTCACATTCCATTCCACTCCACTACACATTCCATTCCATTCCATTCCACATTCCATTCCACATTCCATTCCACATTCCATTCCACATTCCATTCAGCATTCCATTCCATTCCATTCCACATTCCATTGCACATTCCATTAAATTCCATTCAGCATTCCATTCCACGTTCCATTCCACGTTAAATTCCATTCCGTTCCATTCCATTCCACTTTCCATTTCATTCCATTCCACATTCCATTCCACAATCCATTTCACATTCCATTCCATTACATTACACATTCAATTCATCATTCCATTACACATTCCATTTCACATTCCTTTCCACCTTCCAGTTCACATTCGATTCCATTCATTTCCATTCCACATTCCATTCCACTTTCCATTCCATTTCTTTCCACATTCCAGAAGACATTCCTTTCCATTTCATTCCACATTCCATTCCACGTTCCCTTCTAAGTTCCATTACCTGTTGTACTCCATTCCATTCCACGTTCCATTCCTTTCCATTCCACATTGCATTTCACTGCATTCCACATTGCATTCCTCATTACGTTTCACATTCCATTCCAAATTCCATTTCACATTACATTTCACATTCCATTACATTATATTCCATTACAATCCACATTCCTTTATATTCCAATGCACTTTCCATTCCTTTCCATTCCACGTTACATTCCATCTCACATTCCATTCCATTTCATTCTACATTCCATTGCATTACATTCCACATTCCTTTCCACATTCCATTCCACGTTCTATTCTATGACATTCCACATTCCACTCCATTCCATTCCACATCCTATTCTATTCAATTCCACATTCCATTCCATTCCATTCCAACCTGAATTCCATTCTAGATTCCATTCCACGTTCCATTCCATTTCATTCCACTTTCCAATGCAGTCCATTTAACATTCCAGTAAATTCAATTCCAAATTCCATTCCATTCCATTCCATTCTATTCCATTCCGCAATCCATTCCACTCCATTCCGCATTGCATTCCATTCCATTCCATTCCATTCCATTCCAAATTCCATTCCATTCCCTTCTATTCCATTCCATTCCACATTCCATTCCATTCCATTCCACATTCCATTCCCTTCCGTTCCATTCCATTCCGCATTCCATTCTATTCCATTCCACATTTCATTTCAATCCATTCCATTCCATTCTGAATTCCATTCCTTTCCATTCCATTCCACAGTCCATTCCATTCCATTAAACATTCCATACCATTCCATTCCACAATCCATTCCATTTCATTCCACGTTCCATTCAACATTCCATTCCATTTCATTTCATTCTATTCTACATTCCATACCACTCCATTCCCTTCCATATTCTATTCCTTTCCATTCCACATTCCATTCTGTTCCATTCCACATACCTTTCAAATCCACTGCACATTCCATTCCACTTTCCTTTCCACATTCCATTGCACTTTCCATTCCACGTTCCATTCCGCGTTGTATTCCATTCCATTCCACATTCCATAACATTCCATTCTGTTCCATTCCACATACCTTTCAAATCCACTGCACATTCCATTCCACTTTCCTTTCCACATTCCATTGCACTTTCCATTCCACGTTCCATTCCGCGTTGTATTCCATTCCATTCCACATTCCGTAACATTCCATTCTGTTCCATTCCACATACCTTTCAAATCCACTGCACATTCCATTCCACTTTCCTTTCCACATTCCATTGCACTTTCCATTCCACGTTCCATTCCGCGTTGTATTCCATTCCATTCCACATTCCATAACATTCCATTCCATTCCATTCCCAATTCCATTCCATTCCATACCATTCCAAATTCCATTCCATTCTATTCCATTCCACATTCTATTCCTTTCCATTCCAGATTCCATTCCACATTCCACTTAACGTTCCATTCCAAATTCCATTCCACTTTCCATTTCACGTTCCACTCCATTACATTCCATGTTCCACTAAACTTTCCATTCCGCATTTAATTCCAGTTTGCATTCCACGTTCCATTCCATTCCATTCAACGTTCCATTCCATCTTCCATTCCATTACTTTCCATTCCAGATTCCATTCCGTATTCCATTCCACGTTCCATTCCACATTCCATTCCACGTTCTTTTCCACGTTCCATTCCACATTCCATTTCACTTTCCATTCAATATTCCATTCCACATTCCTTTCCATTCCACATTCCATTCCATTCCATTCCAATTTCCACATAACATTCCGTTCCATTCCACATTAAATTCCACGTTCCATTCTATTCCATTCCACTCTCGATTCCACATTCCACTCCACATTGCTTTCCATTCCACATTCCATTCCAAATTCCATTGCATTCCTGTCCACGTTCCATTCCTCTTTGCATTCCATTCCATTCCACATTCCCCTCCATTCCAATCCACATTCCATTCCACATTCCATTCGATTCCATTGCTCATTGTTTTCCACATTCCATTACATTCCATTACGCATTCAATTCCACATTCCATTCCATTCCTCTCCACATTCAATTCCACATTCCATTCCATTCAATTTCACTTTCCATTCCACGACCAATTCCGCATTCCATTACACTTTCCTTTCCATTCCATTCCACGATCCCTTCCACGTTCTATTCCATTCCATTCGACGTTCCATTCCGCATTCCATTGCACATTCCATTCCACGTTCCATTCCAAATTCCTTTCCACGTTTCATTTCATTCCATTCCACATCCCATTTCATTCCATTCCACATTCCATTCTATTCCATTCTACATTCCGTGTCATTCAATTCAACATTCCATTCTTCATTGCATTTCACATTCCATTCCACATTCCATTTCACATTCCATTCAATTCCATTCCATTCCGTTCCACATTCCATTGCATTCCAACCCACACTCCCTTCCATTACATTCCACATTCCATTCCACCTTCCATTCCACCTTCCATTCCACTTTCCATTCCACGTTCCATTTCACTTTCCATTCCATTCCACTCCACATTCCATACAAACCAATTCCATTCAATTCCACATTCCATACATTCCATCCACTTTCCATTCCACTTTGCAATCCATTCCATTCCACATTGCATTCCACTTTCCATTACACATTCCATTGCATTCCAATTTCCTTTCCACATTCTATTCTATTCCGTCGCACATTGCATTCCATATTCCGTTCCATTGCTTTCCACATTCCATTCCATTTTATTCCACTTTCCATTCCACATTCCATTGCATTCCATTCCACTTTCCATTCCACATTCCATTCCATTCCAATCCATATTCCATTCCATTCTTTTCTACGTACCATTCTGCATTCCATTCCATGTTCCATTCCACAATCCATTCCATTCAATTCCACGTTCCTTTCCATACCATTCCACGTTCCACTTCATTCCATGCCACATTCCAATCCACATTCCATTACATATTCCATTCCACATTTCATTTTGCATGCCATTTCATTCCATTCTATTTTATTGCACATTCCATTCAATTCCATTCCACATTCCATTCCAAATAACATTCAATTCCATTCCACATTCCATTGCATTACATTCCACATTCCATTCCATTCCATTCCAAATTCCATTCCATTCCACATTTCTTTCCATTCCATTCCACTTTCCATTCCACATTCAATTCCATTCCATACCACATTCCCTTCCACATTCCACTCCACATTCCATTACACATTCCATTCCAAGTCTCATTGTATTCCATCCACGTTCCATTCCATTCCAAACCACGTTCCATTCCATGTTATATTCCATTTCATTCCACTTTTGATTCCACTTTCCATTCCCTTCCATTACACATTCCATTTGACATTAAATTCCATTCCACTCCACATTCTATTTCACATTCCATTCCATTCCTTTCCATTCCACCGTCCATTCCACTTTCCATTCCACGTTCCAATCCACTTTCCATTCCACGTTCCAATCCACTTTCCATTACATTCCATTCCACGTTCCACTACACTCCATTCCACGTTCCAATTCATTCCATTGCACATTCGTTTTCACATTCAATTACACATTCCATTACACTCCATTCTATTCCACATTGCATTTATTTAAAATCCAAATTCCATTCCATTCCTTTCCACGTTCCATTCCATTCCACATTCCATTCCACATTCAGTTCCGTTCCATTCCACATTCCATTCCATTCCATTCCACATTCCATTCCACATTCCATTCCACATTCCATTCCATTCCATTCTATTCCACATTCCATTCCATTCCATTTCACTTTCTATTCCATTCTATTCCACTTCCATTCCACATTCCTTTTCACATACCATTCCACGTTCCATTCCATTCCATTCTACATTCCATTCCATTCAATTACACTTTTATTTCCATTCCATTCCATTTCTCATTCCATTCCATTCCATTCCGCATTCCATTCCATTTCATTCCATTCCACGTTCCATTCCACTTTCCATTCCATGTTCCATTCCACGTTCCATTCCACGTTCCTTTCCACTTTCAATTCCACATTCGCTTCCATTCCCTTCCACGTTTCATAGAATTACATTCCGTAGTCCATTCCACGTTTCATTCCATTCCATTCCAAGTTCCATTCCACCTCCCTTTCCACATTCCTTTTCACATTCCATTCTATTCCATTACACATTCCATTCCTTTCCATTATACATTCCAATCCACATTCTTTTCCATTCCAGATTTCATTCCTTTCTATTATACATTCCATTCCTTTGTATTATACATTCCATTCCGCATTCCATTCCATTCAATTCCATTCCACTCCATTCCATTCCACATTCCATTCCACCTTGTGTTCCACATTCCATTTCACATTCCATTCAATTCCATTCCACATTCCGTTGCATTCCATTCCACATTCCATTCCACATTCCATTCCTTGTTCTATTCCATTCCATTCCACATTCCTTTCCACATTCCATTCCATTCCATTCTACATTACACTCGACATTCCATTCCATTCCTCTCCACATTCCATTTCACACTACATTCCATTCCATTCCACATTCCATTCCACATTCCATTCCACGTTCCAATCCACGTTCCATTGCATTTCATTCCACGTTCCACTGCACTCCGTTCCTCGTTACAGTTCATTCCATTCCACATTCGTTTACACATTCCATTACGCATTCAATTTCACATTCCATTCCATTCCATTCCATTCCACATTTCATTCCATTCCATTCCACATTCCTTTAAACAATCAATTCCACATTCCATTCTACGATCCATTCTATTCCATTCCAGATAACATTCCGTTCCTTTACACATTCCATTCTGTTAAATTCCACATTCCTTTCCATTCCATTCCATTCCGAATTCCATTCCACATTCCATTCTACGTTCCGTTTCATTTCATTCCACATTCCATTCCATTCCTTTCCACATTCCATTCCATTCTATTCCATTCCACATTCCATTTCATTACATTCCACATTCCATACTATATTCCATTTCACTTTCCATGCCACACTCCATTTCGCATTCCATTCCTTTCCATTACATTCGACATTCCTTTCCGTTCCAATCCATATTCTATTGCCCTCCATTCAACGTTGTATTTCATTCCACATTCCATTGCATTCCACATCCCAATCCATTCCATGCCAGATTCCATTCCATTCCATTCCACATTCCATTTCACATCCCATTCCATTCCATTCTATACCGCATTCTATTCCCCATTCCCTTCCGCATTCCATTCCATTTTCGATTCCACGTTCCACTCCATATTCCATTCCACGTTCCAATCCATTCCATTCCATTCCGCATACCACATTCCATTCTATTACATTCCATTCCGCATTCTATTCCACATTCCATTCCATTCCATTCCACATTCCATTCCACATTCCAATCCATTACTTTCCACATTTCACCACATTGCATTCCACATTCCATTCCATTCAATTTCACGTTCCATTCCACGTTCCACTGCACGTTCCATTTCACGTTCCGTTAAAAGTTCCATTCCACTTTCCTTTCCACCTTCCACTCCATTCCATTCCATTCCATTGCACATTCCATTCCATTCCACTCCACTTTCCCTTCCATTCCATTCCACATTCCATTCCACATTCCATTCCGTTACATTCCACATTTCATTCCACACTTCATTCCACATTCCATTCCACATTCCATTCCGTTCCATTCCACATTCCATTCCACATTTCATTGCACATTCTATTCCACATTCTATTTCACACCCAATTCCACATTATATTTCATATTCCGTTCCATTCCATTCCCCATTCCATTCCATTCCATTCCACATTCCATTCCATTCCTTTCCTCATTTCATTCCACATTCCATTTCACTTTCCATTTCATCATGTTCCACGTTCTATTAAACATTCCATTCCACGTCCCATTACTTTCCATTCCAAGTTCAATTCCACATTCAATTCCATTTCATTTCACTTTCCATTCTACATTCCATTCCACATTCCGTTCCGGTCCATGACACATTCCATCCCACACTCCAATCCGTTGCATTCCACATTGCATTCGAAACTCCATTTCTCATTCCATTCCACATTCAATTACACATTTCATTCTGTTCCATTCCACGTTCTATTCCACACTCCTTTCCACAATCCATTCCACATTCCATTCCTTTGCATTTCTCATTCCTTTCCACATTCCCTTCCACATTCCATTCCACATTCCTTTCCATTCCATTCCATTAATTTCCATATTCCATTCCATTCCATTCCACATTGCATTCCACGTTTCATTACACTTTCCATTCCGCGTTCCATTTGATTCCATTCCACATTCCATTCCATTCCATTCGACTTTCTATGCCATTCAATTCCATATTCCTTTCCAAATTCCATTCCATTCCATTCCACCTTCCATTCCACATTCCTTTCCACGTTCCATTCCACATACCATTACATTCTATTCCACATTCTGACCAATTCCGTTACATATTCCATTTCATTCCACTCCGAATTTCACTCCACATTCCATTCCATTCTGTTCCACATTCCATTGCATTCCATTTCATTCCAGTCCACATTGCATTCAGTTACATTACATTGCACATTTCATTCCATTCCATTCCATTCAACATTCCATTCGATTATGTTCCACATTCCATTCCATTGCATTCCATTCCACATTCCATTCCATTCCATTCCACATTCCATACCATTCCATTTCACATTCCCTTCCATTCCATTCCACATTCCCTTCCATTCCATTCCACCTTCCATTCCATTCCATTCCTCATTCCATTCTATTCCATTCCACGTCCTATTACACTTTCCACTCCACGTTCCATTCCATGTTCCATTCCATGTTGCCTTCCAATTTCCTTTCCACATTCCATTCCATCCCTTTCCATTCCATTACACATTCCTTTCCATTCCATTCCACATTCCATTCCATTCCATTCCACGTTCCATTCCATTGCACATTCCATTCCACATTCCATTCCATTCCATTATACTCCATTCCATTCTATTCTATTCATTTCCATTACATTCCACATGGCATTTCATTCCATTACACCTTCCCTTCCATTCCACTGCATTCCAGTCCACTTTCCATTTCGTATTCCATTCCATGTTCCTTTCCACGTTCCATTCCCCATTGCATTCCATTGCCATGCATTCCACTCCATTCCATTCCGCATTCCATTCTACATTCCATTCCATTCCATTCCATTCCATTCCACTCCATTCCAGTTCACATTCCATTCCACATTCCATTCCATTCACCTTCCTTTCTATACCTTTCCACATTCCATCCCATTCCATTCTCTCCCATTCCACATTCCATTCCACTTTCCATTCCACATTCCGTTCCATATTCCATTCCATTTTGCATTCCACATTCCATTCCACATTCCATTACATTACATTCCATTCCACTTTCCATTACATTTTTATTCCACTTTCCTTTCCACATTCCTTTCCATTCCATACCACATTCCATTCCATACCATTCCATTCCACATTCCATTCCACATTCCATTCCATTCAATTTCAGATTCCATTTATTTCCATACCATTCCATTCCACATTCCATTCCATTCCATTTCACATTCCATTCCACTTTCAATTCCACATTCCATTTCACATTCCATTCCATTCGATTCCACATTCCATTCCATTAACTTCCATTCCATTCCACATTCCATTCCACATTCCATTCCACATTCCATTTCACCTTCCATTCCATTCCATTCCAATTTTCCATTCCACTTTCCATTCCAATCCATACCATTGCACTTTCTATTCCATTACATTCCATATTTCATTCCACTTTCCAACGCATTCCATTCCACATTCCACTCCATTCCATTTCACATTCCATTATATTCCATTCGTTTCCACATTCCATTCCATTCCACTCCATTCCACATTGCATTCCATTCCATTCCTCATCCCATTCCAGATTCCATTCCACATTCCATTCCATTCATTTCCACATTCCATTCGACATTCCATTCAATTCCACAATCCATTCTGCATTGCATTCCTTTCCACATTCCATTCCATATTCCATTCCATTCCATTCCACATTCCATTCCAATGCATTCCACATTCCATTCTAATCGATTCCACATTCCATTCCACGTTGCATTCCTCGTTCCATTCTAGGATATATTTCCTGTGCCATTCCATTCCGCTCCACGTTCCATTACACATTCAATTGCAATCCTCTCTACATTGCAGTCCACATTCCATTCCGCATTCCAGTCCCCATTCCATTACATTCCATTCCGTTCAACATGCCTCTCCATTCCATTCCACATTCCGTTCCATTCCATATCGCATTCCATTCGTTTTCATTACATTCCACATTCTATTCCATTCCACTTTTCATTCCATTTCATTCCACATTCCATGCCATTCCAACGCATTCAATTCCACATTCTGTTCCATTCCATTTCGTTCCAATTTCTATTGCATTCCACATTACGTTCCATTCCTTTCTACATCCCATTCCATTCCATTGCATTCCATTTTTCAATCCATTTCATTCAATACTACATTCCATTCCATTTCACTCCAATCTACAATCTATTCTATTCCGCAACCGAACCCATTCCACATTCCATTAAATATTCCATTATATTCCATTGCACGTTCCATTCCATTCCATTGCACATTCCATTCCAATACATTCCACATTCCATTTAATTCCATGAAACATTTCACTCCACATTCCATTCCATTCCACATTCCATTCCATTCCATTCCACATTCCATTGCAAATTGCATTTCATTCCATTCCACTTTCCATTCCACGATCCATTCCACATTCCATTGCACCTTCCATTCCACATTCCATTCCACGTTCCACTCCATGCCATTCCATGTTCCATACTACGTTCCATTCCATGCTATTCCATGTTGCATTCCACATTCTGTTCAACATTCCATTTCACGATCCATCCCTTTCCATTCCACATTCCATTTCTGATTCCATTCCACATTCCATTCCATTCCATTCCACATTCCATTCCACATTGATTCCATTCCAGTCCACATTCCCTTCCACATTCCTTTCCTTTCCATTTAAACAATTCATTCCTTTCCATTCCACATTGCATTCCACGTTCTATTCCGCATTCCTTTCCATGTTGCATTCCACGTTCCATTCCATTCCAATCCACATTCCATTCCACATTCCATTCCTTTCCATTACACATTCCATTCCATTCCATTCCACATTCTATTCCTCATTCTATTCCATGCTGCATTCCACATTGCATTCCACGTTCCTTTGCATGTAGCATTCCAAGTTCCATTCCACGTTGCATTCCCTTCCATTCCACGTTCCATTCCACATTGCATTCCATTCCATATTCCATTCCATTCCATTCCACTTTCCAATCCTTTCCAATCCACGTTACATTCCATTCCACATTCCATTCCACATTACATTCCATTCCATTATACTCCATTCCTTTCCATTCTATTCCATTCCATTCCATTCCACATGCCATTCCATTCCATTCCACATTCCATTGCCCTTTGCGTTTCATTCCATTCCACTTTCCATTCCACGATCCATTCGGCATTCCATTGCACATTCCATTCCACATTCCATTCCACGTTCCAATCCATGCCATTCCATGTTACATACTAGCTTTCATTCCATGCCATTCTATGTTCCATTCCACATTAAATTCCCCGTTCCATACCACGTTCCATTCCACATTCCATTCCACGTTCGCTTGCACCATTCATTACAAGTTCCTTTCTACGTTCCATTCCACATTCCATTCCAAGTTCCATTCCACGGTCCATTCGAAGTTCCTTTCCACATTCCATTCCTTTCCATTCCACATTCCATTCCACTCCACTACACTTTCCATTCCACTCCACTACAATTTCCATTCCACAATCCATTCCACATTCCATTCCACATTCCATTCCACATTAAAAGGCGTTCGATTCCACATTCCATTTCTCATTCCATTCCACATTGCAGTCCACATTCCTTTCCATTCAATTTCACATTCCATTTCATTGCATTCCATTCCATTCCACATTCCATTCCTTTCCATTCCATACCAATTTCCATACGATTCCATTCCATTCCACTTTCCATTTTTTAATTTCCACATTCCATTCCATTCCATTCCACATTCCATTGTATTCCATTACTTTCCACATTCCATTCAATGTTCCATTCCATTCCATTCCACATTCCATTCCATTCCATTACACTTTCCATTCCACATTCCATTCCACATGACATTCCATTACTTTCCACATTGCATTCCACATTTCATTCCACATTCCATTCCATATTCCATTCCACCTTCCATTCCACATTCCATTCCATTCTATTCCACATTCCATTCCATTCCATTCCACGATCTATTCCATTCAATTGCGTTAAACATATCATTCCATTCCATTCCGCATTCCATTACATTGCATTCCATTCTATTCCACATTCCATTCCAATCCATTCCACATTCCATTTCATTCCATTCCACATTACATTCCATTCCACTCCAAGTTCCATTCCATTCCATTCCACATTCCATTCCATTAGATTCCATTTCTTTCCACATTCCATAGAATTGCATTCCATTCCACATTCCATTACTTTCCGTTCTGCATTCCATTCCAATATATTCTGCATTCCATTCCATTGCATTCCACATTCCATTCCACATCCCTTTACATTCCACTCCACATTCCATTCCCCGTTCCATTGCACATTCCATTTCACGTTCCATTCTACGTTCGATTCCACATTCCATTGCATATTCCATTCCATTCCTTTCCACATTACATACCATTCCATTGTATTCTATTCCACTTTCCATTCCATTCCAATCCACATTCCATTCCACATTCCATTCCATTCAACTACACGTTCCATTCCGTTCCATTGCACATTTCATTCCATTCAATTCCACATACTTTCCATTCCATTCCACATTCCATTGCGTTCCATTCCACATTCCATTCTATTCCATTCCACATTCCATTCCATTACATTTCACATTCCATTTCATTTATTCCACAATGCATTCCATTACGTTCCACATTGCCTTCCATTCCGTTCTATTCCACATTCAATTCCATTCCATTCTACTTTCCAATGCATTGCATTCCATTCCATTTCATATTACATTCCATTGCATTCCACATTCCATTCCATTCCACTCCATTCCATTCCACATTCCATTCCACATTCCATTAATTTCCATTCCATTCCTTTCCACGTTCCATTCCACGTTCCATTCCACGTTCCATTCCATTCCATTCCATTCCACTCCATGTTCCATTCCATTCCATTCCACGTTCCACACCATTCCAGTCCACGTTCCATTCTGTTCCATTGCACGTTCCATTCCATTCCATTCGACATTCCATTCCAATCCATTACTTTCCAAGCTCCATTCCATTCCATTCCACGTACCATTCCCCATTCCATTCCATTGCATTCGACATTCCATTAAACAATCCATTCCAAAATCCATTCCATTCCATTCCACGTTCCATTCCATTCCATATTCTACTCCATTCCATGCAAATCCATTCCAAATTCCATTGCACATTCCAATCAATTCCACTCCACATCCCATCGTATTCCATTCCACATTCCATTACATTCTATTCCACATTCCATTCCATTCCCATCCACATTGCACTCCATTCCACATTCCATTCTAGCTTCCTTTCCATTATATTCCCCATTCCATTCCATTCCATTCCACAATCCATTCCACTCCATTCCACGTTGCATTCCATTCCATTGCAATCCATTCCAAATTCCTTTCCACGTTGCATTCCAATCCACTCCACATTCCATTCCATTCCATTCCACATTCCATTCCATTCTATTCCACGTTCCATTCCATTCCCATCCACATTGCACTCCATTCCACATTCCATTCCAGCTTCCTTTCCATTCCATTCCCCATTCCATTCCATTCCATTCCACAGTCCATTCCACTCCATTCCACATAGCATTCCATTCCATTGCAATCCATTCCAAATTCCATTCCACATTGCATTCCAATCCCCTCCACATTCCATTCCATTCCATTCCACATTCCATTCCATTCCATACCATTCCATTCCACTCCACATTCCATTCCATTCCATTCCATTCCACATTCCATTCCATTCCATTCCACGTTCCCTTCCAATCCACATTCCATTCCATTCCGTTCCACATTCCAATTCACATTCCCTTCCTTTCAATTCCACATTGCATTCCATTCCTTTCCTTTCCATACGATTCCACATTCCATTCCACGTTCCATTCCATTTCATTCCACATTCCATTCCACGTTCCATTACACTTTCCATTCCACGTTCCATTCCACTTTCCATTTGATATTCCATTCCATTCCTTTCCACGTTCCACTACTGTGCATTCCACGTTCCATTTCATTCCATTCCACATTCCATACCACATTCCATTTCACATTCCATTCCACATTCCATTTCACCTTCCATTCCATTCCATTCCATTCCCCATTGTTTTCCTTGCCAATCCATATTCTATTCCATGCCATTCCACGTTGCATTTCATTCCCGATTTCTTTGAATTCCACATCCCATTCCTTTCCGTTCCACATTCCATTCCTGTCAATTCCACACTCCATTCCACATTCCATTCCATTCCATTCTATTACGCATTCTATTCCTCAATCCATTACATGTTTGATTCCACGTTCCACTCCATATTCCATTCCACATTCCATTCCACTCCATTCCATTTAACATTCCATTCCATTCCATTCAATTCCGCATTCCACATTTCATTCCAGTCAATTCTATTCCACATTCCATTCCACATTCCATTCCATTCCATTCCACATTCCATTCCACATTCCATTCCATTCCATTCCACATTCCATCTCACATTCCATTCCATTCCATTCCACATTCAACACCATTCCATTCCATTCCAAATTCCATTCCTTTCCTATCCACATTCCATTCCATTCCATTTCACATTCCATTCGATTCCATTCCACATTCCCTTCCATATTCCATTCCATTCCATACCACATTCCATACCACATTCCATTTCACGTTCCATTGCACGTTCCTTTCCACGTTCCATTCCACATTCCATTCCATATTCCATATCTTTCCATTCCACATTCCATTCGACATTGCACTCCACTTTCCATTCCACATTCCATTCCACGTCTCATTTCCTTCCATTCCGCCTTCCATTGCTTTCCATTACACTTTCCATTCCATGGTCCAATCCATTCCATTCCACATTCCATTACACATTCCATTGCATTCCATTTCACATTCCATTGCACGTTCCATTCCACATTCCATTCCACAATCCATTCCACATTCCATTCCAGTACATTCCATTTTCCATTCCACGTTCCCTTCCACTTTCTATTCCACATTCCACTCCATTCCATTCCATTTTCCATTCCACATTCCATTCCACTTTACATTCCACTTTCCATTCCATTCTTTTCCACATTCCATTACACATTCCATTCCACTTTCCATTCCATTCTTTTCCACATTCCATTACACATTCCATTCCACATTCCATTCCATTCCATTTAATTCCACATTCCATTCCACATTCCATTACATTCCATTCCACATTCCATATCATATTCCATTTCACATTCCGTTCCTCATTTGACTCCATTTCATTCCACCTTCCATTCCATTACATTCCACATTCCATTCCACATTGCATTCCATTCTAATCCATATTCCATTACTCATTCCATTCCAAGTTCCATTCCACTTTCTATTTCACATTCCATTCCGCATTCCATTCCACATTCCATTCCATTCCATTCCACTTTCCATTCCACTCCATTCCACGTTCCCTTCCACGTTCCATTCCACGTTCCATTTCACTTTCCATTCCATTATATTCCATGTTCCGTTCCATTCCTTTCGACATTTCTTTCCAAATTCCATTTCACATTCCATTACAAATTCCATTTCCCATACCGTTAAATTCCTTTGCACATTCCATTCCACATTCCACACCATTCCATTCCATTCGAAATTCCATTCCTTTCCATTCCAATTTCCATTCCATACCATTCCACCTTCAATTCCATCCCATTCCATTCCATATTCCCTTTCACATTCCAATCCACATTCCATTCCATTTCATTTCACATTCCCTTCCACATTCCATTCCTTTGCTTTCCACTTTGCATTCCATATTCCATTCCACATTCCATTCCATTCCTTTCCACATTCCATTCCACATTCCATTCCACATTCCATTCCATCGCATTCCACTTTCCATTCCAAATTCCATTCCATTGCATTCCACATTCCATTTCACATTCAATTTCATTCTATTCCACATTCCATTCCATTCCATGTTCCATTCCTTTCCATTGCATTCCACATTTCATTCTATCCCATTCTGCATTCCATTCCATTCCATTCCACATTCCATTGCATTCCATTCCATTCCATTCCATTTTCCCTTCCATTCCATTGCATTCCACCGTTCATTCCATTCCACTCTGCATTCCATTCCATTCCATTCCACTTTCCATTTCATTCCACTCCAAATTCCATTACTTTCCATTAACCACTACATTCCACATTCCATCAAACGTTCCATTCCACATTCCATTGCACTTTCAATTCCACGTTCCTTTCCATTCCATTCCACCTTCCATTCCACGTTCCAATCCACATACCTTTGTACATTCCATTCCACGTTCCATTCCATTCAATTCCACATTCCATTCCACATTCCATTCTACAATCCAATACATTCCATTCCACATTACTTTCCACAGTCCATTCCACATTCCATTCTGCACTCCATTACATTCCATTCCACATTCCATTCCACTTTCCATTTCACATTCCATTCCATTCCACTTTCCACTCCACATTCCATTCCACTCCATTCCACATTCCATTCCATATTCCATTCCATTCCACTCCACTTTCCATTCCATTCAATTCCACATTCTATTCCAATCCACATTCCTTTCCATTCCACATTATATTCCATTCCATTCCACATTCCTTTCCATTCCATTCCACTCCATTCCACATTACATACCATTCCCTTCCATTCAACACAGAATTCCATTCCATTCCATATTCCATTGAATTTCATGCCACATTAAATTCCATTCCATTCCACATTCCATTCCACATCCATTTCCTTCCATTCCAGATTCCATTCCATTCCCTTCCACATTCCATTCCACGTTCCATTCCACGTTTCATTCCTCGTTCCATTCTATTCAATTCCACATTCCATTCCGGATTCCATTGCATTCCTTTCCTCATTCCATACCATACCATTACATTCCATTCGGTATTTCATTCCATTCCTATCCAGATTCTATTCCAGATTCCATTCCGACCCATTCCATATTCCATTCCACATTCCATTCCATTCCATTCCACATTGCATTCCGTTCCTTTCCGCATTCCATTCTTTTACATTCTACATTATATTCCACATTCCATTCCACGTTCCATTCCACATTCCATTCCACTTTCCGTTGCACGTTCCATTCCATTGCATTCCACATTCCATTCCACGTTCCATTCCACATTTAATTCCCCATCCCATTCCATACTCCATTCCTTTCAATTCCACAATTTATTCCACATTCCAATCCATTCCATTCCACATTCCATTTCACGTTCCATTCCACGTTCCATTTCACGTTCCATTCCACATTCCATTCCTTTCCATTCCACATTCCATTCCACATTCTATTCCCTTCCATTTCACAATACATTCCACATTCCATTCCATTCCATTCCATTCCACATTCTGTGGCATTCAATTACACATTCCTCTCCATTCCATTCCATTCCATTCCACATTCCATTCCATTGCATTCCACAATCCATTACTTTCCATTCCACATTCCATCTCATTCCATTCCACATTCCAATCGATTCAATTCCACATTTCATTCCATTCCAATCCATTCCACAATCCATTCCATTTCATTCCACATTCCATTCCCCATTCTATTCCATATTACATTTCACGTTCCATTCCATTAAATTCTGCATTGCATTCCATTGCATTCCACATTCCATTCCATTCAATTCCACCTTCCTTTCCACTCCATTCCATTTCTTTCCATATTCAATTCCATTCAAATCCACCTTCCATTCCATTCCATTCCACATTCCATTCTATTGCATTCCACATTCCATTCCACTGTATTCCACATTCCATTCCATTACATTCCACATGCCATTCCATTCCATTGCCTTCCAGTTTCCAAACATTTCCATTCCATTTCAAATTCCAGTCTTTCCGTTACATATTCCATTCCATTCCATTCCGCATTCCATTCCATTCCATTCCCTTCCATTCCACGTTCCATTCCATTCCATTCCACATTTCATTCCATGTTCCATTCTACGTTCCACTCCACTTTCCATTCCAAGTTCAATTAAAAGTTCCATTCCGTTTTCCATTGCATTCCATTCCACATTGCATTCCACATTACATTCCATTCCATTCCTCTTTCCATACCACTAAGTTCCATTCTATTCCAAGTTCCATTCCATTCCATTACGCATTCCATTCCACATTCCATTGCATTCCGTTCCACATTGCATTCCACATTCCATTCCCTTCTATTCCACATTCCATTCCATTCCATTCCACATCCCATAAATTTCCTTTCAACATTCCATTCTTCATTACATTCCACGTTCCATTTCTAATTCTATTTCACATTCTGTTCCATGTTCCATGCCATTCTATTCCACATTCCATTCCATTCCATTCTGCATTCCATTCCATTCCATTTAATTCCATTCCACATTCCATATCATTCCATTCCTCCTTCCATTCCATTCCTTTCCACATTCCAGTCCACATCCCATTGAATTCCACTCTGCATTCCATTCCATATTCCATTGCATTCCATTCAACATTCCATTACATTCCAATCCACATTCCATTCCACATTCCATTCCATTCTATTGCCCTTTCTATTACACATTCCATTCCACATTCCATTCCATTCCATTCCACATTCCTTTCCATTCCATTCCACGTTCCAATCCACATTCCATTACATATTCCATTCCACATTCCATTCCACATTCCATTCCAGGTTGATTATATGTTCCATTCCCATTCCATTTCACATTCCATTCCACTTTCCATTCCACATTCCATACCACGTTCCATTCCAATTTCAATTCCAAGTTTCATTCCAGGTTCCATTGTATTCAAATCCACGTACCATTCCAAATTCCAGTATATTCCATTCTATTCCACTCCATTCCATTCCACATTCCATTCCATTCCATTCCACATTCCGTTTCCTTACATTCTACATTCCATTCTCTTCCATTCCACATTCCATTCAATTACATTTCACATTCCATTGCATTCCATTCCATTACATTCCTTTCCATTCCATATTCCATACTATTCTATTGCATTAAACACTCCTTTCCTTTCCATTACAAATTTCATTCCTTTCTGTTCCATGTTCCATTCCATTCCACTCCATATTCCATTCCATTCTATTCCACATCCCATTCAAAGTTCCATTCCACGTTCCATTTCTCCTTCAATTCCAAGTTCCATTCCACGTTCCATTCCATTACATTCCACCTTCCATTAAACGTTCCATTCCACGTTCCATTCCGTTTTGCGTTCCTCGTTCCATTCCATGTACCATTCCACGTTTCATTCCATTCCATTCCACATTCCATTCTAATCCATTCCACCTTCGATTCCACGTTCCACTCCATTCAATTCAACGTTCCATTCCACTTTCCATTCCATTCCATTCCACCTTCCATTCCACATTCCACTCCATTCCATTCCATTCCACATTGCATTCCATTCCATTCCACATGCCATTGCACATTTCATTTCATTCCATTCCTGTCCATTCCACATTAAATTCCACATTCCACATTCCATTCCACGTTCCATTCTGTTTCCCATTCCATTACATTTCACATTGCATTCCATTCCTTTCCACATTCCATACCATTCCATTCCATGCCATTCCACATTCCATTCCATTCCATTCCACATTCTATGCAAAATTCCATTCCATTCCATTCCACATTCAATTCCACGTTCCATTCCATTCCCTACCATATACAATTCTACATTCCATTCCATTCCCTTCCACATTCCATTCCATTCAATAGACCATTCCATTCTTTCCCATTCCACATTCCATTCCACATTTCATTCCATTGCTTTCCACATTTCACTCCACATTCCATTCCACATACCACTCCACATTCCACTCCACATTCCATTCCGTATTCCATTAAATTCCATGCCATTGCACATTCCATTCCACATTCCTTTCTATTCCATTCCACATTCCATTCCACATTCCATTCCATTCCATTCCACTTTCAATTCCGCATTCCATTCCTTACCATTCCATTCCACATTCCATTCCACATTCCTTTCCATTGCATTCCACATGCCATTTCACATTTCATTCAATTCCATTCCTGTCCATTCCACATTAAATTCCACATTCCACATTCCATTCCACGTTCCATTCCACTTCCCATTCCATTCCATTCCACATTTCATTTCACGTTCCATTCCATTTCCCATTCCATTCCACGTTCCATTCCATTTCCCATTCCATTCCATTCCACATTGCATTCCATCCCATTCCACATTCCATTCCATTCCATTCCACATTCTATGGCAAATTCCATTCCATTCCTCTCCACATTCAATTCCACATTCCATTCCATTCCTTTCCGCATTCCATTCCATTGCGTTTCTATTCCATTGCATTCCACATTCTATTCCTCATTCCACTCCATTCCATTCAACATTCCATTCCTTTCGTTTCAACATTCCATTCACTTCCATTCCACATTTCCTTTCATTCCATTCCATATTCCATTTCACATACCATTCCATTTCACATTCCATACCATTCTATTCCATATTCCATTCCATTCCACATTCCATTCACTTCCATTCCACATTCCATTCACTTTCATTCCATTCAGCTGCACATTCCAATCCACATTAAATTCCACTCAATTGCACATTCCATTCCACATTCCATTCCCTTCCATTCCACATTCCATTCCATTCCAATCCATTCCATACGACATTCCATTTGATTCCGTTCCATTCCACATTCCTTTCCACATTCCGTACCACATTCGATTCCATTCAATTCCAGTTTCCGTTACATTACATTACACATTCCATTCCACTTTCCGTTCCATTCCATTGCACGTTCCAATCCACTTTCCTTTGGACGTTCCATTCCACGTTCCATTCCATTCCATTCCATGTTGCATTCCATGTTCCATTCCATTCCATTCCACATTCCATTCCATTCCTTTCCACGTTCCATTACATTCCATTCCACGCTCCTCTCCACTTTTCATTACACATTCCATTCCACGTTCCATTCCAATCCATTCCATGTTCCATTCCATTCCATTTCACTTTCCATTTCATTCCATTTCACGTTCCATTCCACATTCCATTTCACTTTCCACTCCATATGCAATTCCATTCCATTCCACGTTCCATTCCATTCCATTCCACATTCCATTCCATTCCATTCCATATTCCATTCCATTCCATTTCACTTTCCAGTCCATTCCATGCCATTCAGTTGCACAATCCAATCCACATTCTATTCCATTCCATTGCACATTCCATTCCACTTTCAATTCCCTTCCATTCCACATTCCATTCCATTCCTGTCCATTCCATACCACATTGCATTCAATTCCATTCCATTCTACATTCCATTCCATTCCATATTCGATTTCACATTCCATTCCATTCCACAAAACATTCCATTCCGTTCCACTTTACATTCCATTTCTTTCCATACCATTCCATTCCACATTCCATTCCCTTTCATTCAATTCCTCATTCCATTCCTTTCCTTTACATTCCACATTCCATTCCATTCCATTCTACATTCCATTTCACAATCCATTCCATTCCATTCCACATTAGACTACACATTCCTTTCCACTTTCCTTTCCATTCTATTGCAAAATCCTTTGCACATTCCATTCCATTCCATTCCACATTCCAATCCACATTCCATACCACATTCCATTCCATTCGATTAAACATTCCATTCCATTACATTCCACAGTCCGTTCCTCACTCTATTGCACTTTCCATTCTATTCCATTCCACGTTCCGTTCCACTTTCCTTTGGTCATTCCATTCCACGATCCATTCCTCGTTCCATTCCATTCCATTCCACGTTGCATTCCATGTCGCATTCCATTCCATTCCACATTCCATTCCATTCCATTCCGCATTACATTCCACTACTTTCCACATTCCATTCCATTCCATTCCACCTTCCCTTCCACTTTGTATTGCACATTACATTGCATGTTCCTTTGCATTCCATTCCACTTTCCATTCCATTCCATTCCACGTTCCATTTCATTCCATTCCAAGTTCTATTCCGCATTTCATTTCACATTCCATTCCGCGTTGCATTCCATTCCATTCCACATTCCATGCCATTTCATTCCACTTCCCATTCTATTCAATTCCACCTTCCATTCCATTGCATGACATTCCATTCCTAATTCCATTCCATACGATTCCGCATTCCATTCCATTCCATTCCACTTTCCATTTCATTCAACTCTACTTTCCATTCTATTCCACTCGACATTCCATTCCATTCTTTTTCATTCCGCATTCCATACCATTCCTTTCCATTCCACATTGCATTCCTTTCCATTCCACATTCCATTCCATTCGATTTCACATTCCATTCCATTCCATATTGCACACCGCATTCTATTCCCTTCCATTCCACATTGCATTACATTCCATTCCACATTCCATTCAATTTCATTCCATCCCATTCCACATTATATTCCGCATTCTATTCCCTTGAATTCCACATTCCTTTCCATTCCATTCCACATTCCATTCCACTTTCCATTCCACCTTCCATTTCATGATCCTTTGCCTTTCATTCCATTATATGATTCATTCTATTCCATTCCACGTTCCATTCTACGTTCCACTCCATGTTCCATTTCACGTTCCGTTTCATTCCATTTGACGTTGCATTCCACATTCCATTCCACATTCCATTCCAACTTCCTTTCCATTCCATTCCTTTCCATTCAACTTTTCATTCCATTCAATTCCTCTTCCCGTTCCATTCAATTCCTCATTCCATTGCATTCCTTTCCATTCCAGGTTCCATTCCATTCCATTCAACGTTCCATTCCACTCCATTCCACTTTCCATTCCACGTTCCCTTCTACTTTCCATTCCTATCCTTTCAACTTTCCATCCCATTCCATTCCACTTTCCATTTAATTCCATTCCACATTCCATTCCACATTCCATTTCACATTCCAATCCACCTTCCGTTCCATTCCATTACACATTCAATTCCATTCCATTCCACGTTCCATTCCACATTCCATTTCACTTTCCACTACATACCATTCCATTCCACTCCACATTCCATGCTATTCCATTCCACCTTCCATTCCACGTTCCATTTCACATTCCATTCCACATTCCATTCTACATTCCATTCAACATTCCATTGCACATTCCCTTCCATTCCATTCCACATTCTATTCCTCATTCCATTTCATCCCATTCCACATTCCATTCCATTCCACTTCACTTTCCATTCCACATTCCACTACATTCCATTCCACATTCCATTAAAAATTCCATTCCACAATCCATTCCCTTCCATTCCACATTCCATTCCACCTTCAATTCAATTCCAGTCCAAGTTCCAGTCCACGTTTCATTCCACATCCCATTCCAAGTTCCATTCCAGGTTCCATTCTACGTTCCATTTCATTGCAGTCCATGTTGCATTCCATTCCATTCCATGTTCCTTTTCGTTCCTTTTCACATTCCATTCCACATTGCATCTCACATTCCATTCCACATTCCATTTCACAATCCATTCCATTCCACATTCCATTCCATTCCATTCCATTCCACATTCCATTGCATTCCATTCCATTTCATTCCGTATTCCATTCTTTCCTTTCCACATTCCATTCCATTCCAATCCACATTCCATTGCATTCCATTCCATTCCATATTCCAATCCACATTCCATTCCACCTTCAATTCAATTCCAGTCCAAGTTCCAGTCCACGTTTCATTCCACATCCCATTCCAAGTTCCATTCCAGGTTCCATTCTACGTTCCATTTCATTGCAGTCCATGTTATATTCCATTCCATTCCATGTTCCTTTTCATTCCTTTTCACATTCCATTCCACATTGCATCTCACATTCCATTCCACATTCCATTTCACAATCCATTCCATTCCACATTCCATTCCATTCCATTCCATTCCACATTCCATTCCATTCCATTCCATTCCACATTCCATTACATACCATTCCATTCCATTCCGTATTCCATTCTTTCCTTTCCACATTCCATTCCATTCCAATCCACATTCCGATGCATTCCATTCCATTCCATATTCCAATCCACATTCCATTCCACATTCCATTCCACATTCCATTCCCTTCCATTGTACATTGCATACCATTCCAATCTTTTCCATTCCACTTTCCGTTCCACTTTCATTCCACATTCCATTCCACAGTACATTCCGTTCCATTCCACATTGCATTCCACATTCCAAACCTCATTCCAATCCATTCCATTCCACGTTGCTTTCCACATACCATTCCACATTCAATTCCATTCCATTCCACATTCCTTTACACATTCCATTCCACTTTCCATTCCATTGCATTCCACATTCCAATCCACATTCCATTCCTTTCTATTCCACATTCCATTCCATTCCATTCCACCTTCCATTCCATTCCATTGCATTTCACATTTCTTTCCATTCCATTCCTCATTCCAGTCCATTCTATTCCATTTCCTTCCACATTCCATTCCATTCCATTCTATTCCATATTGAATTTCAATCCATTCAACATTCCATTCCATTCCATATTCCATTCCACATTCCATTCCATTCCATTCCACATTCCATTCTGTTCCTTTCCGCATTCCATTCTTTTACATTCCACATTATATTCCACATTCCATTCCTCATTCCATTCCACTTTCCGTTGCATGTTCCATTCCATTGCATTCCACATTCCATTCCACTTTCCATTCCACATTTCATTCCCCTTTCCATTCCACCTTCCATTCCTTTCCATTCCACAATCCATTCCACATTCCAATCCATTCCATTCCACATTCCATTTCACGTTACATTCCACGTTGCATTTCACGTTACATTCCACATTCCATTCCTTTCCATTCCACAATCCATTCCACATTCCATTCCACATTCTATTCCCTTCCATTTCACAATACATTCCACATTCCCTTCCATTCCATTCCATTCCACATTCTGTGGCATTCCATTACACATTCCACTCCATTCCATTCCATTCCATTCCACATTCCATTCCATTCCATTCCACAATCCATTACTTTCCATTCCACATTCCATCTCATTCCATTACACATTCCAATCCATTCCATTCCACATTTCATTCCATTCCAATCCATTCCACAATCCATTCCATTTCATTTCTCATTCCGTTCCCCATTCTATTCCATATTCCATTTCACGTTCCATTCCATTAAATTCTGCATTCCATTCCATTCCATTCCACATTCCATTCCACATTCCATTCCACATTCCATTCCTTTCTATTCGACATTCCATTCCATTCCACCTTCCATTCCATTCCATTGCATTTCTCATTTCTTTCCATTCCATTCCGCATTCCAGTCCATTCCATTCTATTCCATATTGAATTTCCATCCATTCCACATTCCATTCCGTTCCATACCAAATTCCATTCCATTTCATTCCACATTCCATTTCATTCCATTCCGTTCCATTCCACATTCCATAGCATTCCATTCCTTTCCACATTCCAATACTTTCGGTTCCGCTTTCCATTCCTTTTCATTCCACTTTCCTTTCCACATCCCTTTCCATTCAGTTTCACATTCCATTCCACATTCCATTCCACATTCCATTTCATTCCTTTCCATTCCATTCAGTTCCACATACCAATCCACATTACACTCCATTCAATTGCACATCCCATTCCACATTCCATTCCCTTCCATTCCACCTTCCATTCCATTCCAATCCATTCCATACCACATACCATTAAGTATTCCATTCCATTCCTTTCCACATTCCATACCATTCCATTGCATTCAATTCCACATTCCATTCTGTTACATTCCGCATTCCATTCCACATTCCATGGCATTCAAATCCACGTTCCATTCCATTCCATCCAACCTTCCATTTCATTCCACATTCCATTCCATTCCATTCCACATTCTATTTCATTAGAGTCCACATTCCATTCCTTTCAATTCCACATTACATTCCACATTCCATTCTGCATTCCATTCCATTGCATTCTATTCCACATTCCATTCCATTTCACATTCCTTTTGAGTCAATTCCATATTCCATTTCAGATTCCATTCCACACTCCACTCCACGTTCCTTTCAATTCCATTCCACATTCCATTGCATTCCATTCCATTCCACATTGAATTCCACATTCCCTTCCCTTCCATTGTACATTCCATTCCATTCCATTCCTTTCTGTTCCACTTTCTGTTTCACTTTCCATTCCACATTCCATTCCACAGTACATTCTGTTCCATTCCTTTTTGCATTCCACATTCTATTCCTCATTCCATTCCATTCCATTCCACATTCCGTTACACATTCCATTCCACTTTCTATTCCATTGCATTCCACATTCCAATCCACACTACATTCCATTCCATTCCACATTCCATTCCATTCCATTAAACATTCCACTAAATTCTTTCCACAGTCAATTCCACATTCCATTAAATTCCATTAAACTTTCCACTAAATTCCATTCCACAATCAATTCCACATTCCATTCCACATTCCATTCCGTTCCAATCCACATTCCATTCCTCATTCCATTCCATTCTTTTCCACAATCCATTCCACATTCCATTCCACATTCCATTCCACATTACATTCCGTTCCGTTCCACATTGCACTCCACTTTCCATTCCATTCCATTCCACATTTCATTGCACATTCTATTCCATTCTATTCCACGTTCCATTCCACGATACTTTCCAAAAACCATTCCACATTTCAATCTCCAGTCCATTTCACATTCCATTCCACATTCCATTTGATATTCCATTCTGTTCCATTCCACATTCCATTCCACATTGCATGCCACATTCCATTCCATTCCATTCCACATTCCATTACACACTCCATTCCACGGTCCATTCCATTCCATCACGCATTCCATTCCACATTCCATTCCATCCAATACCGCGTTGCATTCCACTTTGCATTCAACATTCCATTCCAAATACCATTCCGATCCATTCCACATTACATTCCACATTACATTCCAAATTCCATTCCTTTCCATTCCACATTCCATTGCATCTCATTCCACATACCTTTCCACATTCCATTCAATTCCATTCCAGATTTCATTCAATTCAATTCCACATTCCATTCAACCTTCTATTCCACATTGCATTCCACATTCCATTCCATTTCATTCCACATTCCATTCCATTCCATTCCACGTACCATTCCAAGTTCCTTTCCACTATATTCCACGTTCCATTCGACAATCCATTCCGCATTCCATTACACTTTCCATCCTTTCCATTCCATATTCCATTACACATTCCATTCCACATTCCATTGCGTTCCATTCCACATTCCATTTAACACTTCATTCTGCAATCCATTACATTTCATTCCACATTCAATTCCACAATCCATTCCATTACAATCCACATTCTGTTCCACTTTCCATCCCATTCCATTCCACATTCCATTCCACATTGCTTTCCATTCCAGTCCACATCCCATTCCACATTCCGTTGCATTCCTTTCCACATTCCATTCCATTCAATTACACATTCCATTCCACCTTTCATTCCACATCCCATTCCTTTCCATTCCACATTCCATTCAATATTCCATTCCACACTGCATTCCATTCCTTTCCACATTGCATTCCACATTCCTTTCAACATTGCATTCTCATTCCATTGCATTTCATTCCACATTCCATTCCACATCCCATTGCATTCCAATACACATTCCATTCCACATTCCATTCCATTCCACATTCCTTTTCACATTCCAGTCCGCAGTCCATTCTGCCGTCCGTTCCACTTTCCATTCCACATTCCATTCCACTTTCCATTCGCATTCCATTGAATTTCGTCCCACATTGCATTGCATTTCGTTCCAAATTGCATTCCACAATCCATTGCATTCCAATTCACATGCCATTCCACATTCCTTTCCATTCCATTCCATTCCACATACCACTTCACATTCCATTCCTGATTTCATTCTGCAGTACACTCCATTCCATTCCACTTTCCATTCCATTGCAATCCACGTTTCATTCCACATTGCCTTCCATTCCATTCCACTTTCCATTCCACATTCCATTCCTTTCCTTTCCATTCAATTCCACGTTCCATTCCACCTTCCATTCCATTCCATTCTACTTTCCATTCCACATTCCATTCCACATTCCTTACCATATTCCATTCCATTAGATTCCATTCCATTCAATTGCATGTTCCATTCCAATTTCCATTATATTCCATTCCACATTCCATTCTATTCCATGCCACATTCCATTCCTTTCCAATCCACATTTCATTCCACATCTGCTTCCATTCCGTTTTACATTCCATTCCACATTCCATTCCACATTCCATTCCATTCCATTCCATTCCATTCCACATTCCGATCCATTCCATTCCATTCATTCCACGTTCCATTCGACGTTCCATTCCATTCCATTCCACGTTCCATTCCACACTCAGTTCCACATTCCATTCCACATTCCATTCCTTTCCATTCCACATTTCATTCCACATTCTAACCCACGTTCAATTGCACATTCCATTCCGCCTTCCAATCCACGTTACATTCCACTTTCAATTGCAGTGCATTTCACGGTCCATTCCACATTCCATTCCATTCCACATTCCATTGCATTCCATTCCATGTTCCTTTCCACTTTCCATTCCTCATTCCATTCCATTACATTCCACGTATCATTCCACATTCCATTGCATTCCATTCCAAGTTCGATTCCACACTGCATTACACATTCCATTCCACCTTCCATTCCGTTCCATTCAACATTCCATTCTATTCCATTCCACGTTCCATTCCACCTTGCATTCCACATTCCATTCCACTTTCCTTTCCACGTTCCATTCCATTCCATTCCACGTTTCATTTCACATTCCATTCCATTCCATTCCACATTACATAGCATTCCATTCTATTGCATTCCAATTTCCATTCCGTTCCATATGACATTCTATTCCACATTCCAATCCATTCCATTCTCATTCTTTTCTATTCCATTCCACATTCCATTCCATGTTCTATTCCATGTTGCATTCCACGTTCCATTCCACGTTCCATTTCTCATTGCATTCCTTAACGTTCCATTACATTTTGGATTCCATTCCATTAAATTACACATTCTATTCCACATTCCATTCCATTACATTCCACATTCCATTCCACATTACATTCAATTCCATTCCATATTGCACTCCATTCCATTCCAGATTCCATTCCTTTCTATTCCAATCCATTCCACATTCCATTCCTATCCATTCCATTCCATTCCACATTCCATTCCACACTCCATTCCACATTCCATTCCATTCCATTACACATTCCATTGCATTCCATTCCACTTTCCGTTGCACGTTCCATTCCACATTCCATTAAACATTCCATTCCTTTCCATTGCATTACATTCAACGATCCATTCCACTTTCCATTCCGCATTTCATTCCGTTCAATTCGACAATCCATTCCAAATTCCATTACACTTTCCATTCCTTTCCATTCCATATTCCATTCCACATTCCATTCCACAATCCATTGCGTTCCATTCCACAGTCCGTTTAACATTCCATTCTACATTCCATTGCATTTCATTTAACATTCCATTCCACTATCCATTCCATTCCAATCCACATTCCATTCCACTTTCCAAACCATTCCATTCCACATTGCATTCCACCTTGCATTCCATTCCAGTCCACATCCCATTCCACATTCCATTCCATTCCTTTCCACATTCCATTCCATTCCATTACACATTCCATTCCACCTTTCATTCCACATCCCATTACATTCCATTCCATATTTCATTCTACATTCCATTCCACATGGCATTCCATTCCATTCCACATTGCATTCCACATTCCATTCAACATTGCATTCTCATTCCATTGCATTTCATTCCACATTCCATTCCACATTCCATTGCATTCCAATACATATTCAATTCCGCATTCCATTGCATTCCATTCCATTCCACATTCCGTTCCACATTCCACTCCACAGCCCATTCCGCAGTCCATTCCACTTTCCATTCCACATTCCATTCCACGTTCCATTCGCACTCCATTGAATTTCATCCAACATTGCATTACATTTCGTTCCAGATTGCATTCCACAATCCATTGCTTTCCAATTCACATGCCATTCCACATTCCATTCCATTCCATTCAATTCCATTCCACATTCCACTACACATTCCATTCCTCATTCCATTCCGCAGTCCACTCCATTCCATTCCACTTTCCATTCCACATTCCTTTCCACATTCCATTCCACATTTCATTCCATTCCATTCCATTGCATTACACATTCCATTGCACCTTCCATTCCACATTCCATTCCACATTCCTTTCCATTCCATTCCACTTTCCATTCTACATTCCATTCCACATTCCATTCCACGTTCCATTCCACATTCCATTCCACGTTCCATTCCACATTCCATTCCACGTTCCATTCCACATTCCATTCCACGTTCCATTCCATTCCATTCCACGATCCATTCCACATTTCACCCCATCCATTCTGCTTTCCATTTCACATTCCATTCCACGTTCCATTCCGCTTTCCATTCCATTGCAATCCACTTTTAATTCCACATTGCATTTCATTCCGCGTTCCATTTCACATTCCATTCCACGTTTCATTCCACGTTCCATTCCACGATCCTTTCCATTCCATTCCACGATCCATTCCACGTTCCAGTCCACATTTCTTTCCACATTCCATTAAGCAATCCATTCCACATTCCATTACCTTCCATTCCACATTCCATTACATTCCATTCTGCATTGCATTCAATTGCTGCCCACATTCCATTCCATTCCATTTAAACATTCCTTTCAATTCCATTCCACATTCCATTCCACCTTCCATTCCATTCAACATTCCATTCAATATTCCATTTCGCATAACATTCCACACTCCATTCCATGCATTCCACATTCCATTCCACACTCTATTCCATATCATTCCACATTCAATTCCACTTTCCATTCCACCTTCCATTCTATTCCGTTCCATTACATTCCACATTCCATTCCAGATTGCATTCCATTGCACTCCACATTCCATTCCACATTCCATTCCACCTTCCATTCCACATTCCATTCCATGCCATTCCACGTTGCATTCCACATTCCATTCCACATTCATTCCACGTTCCATTCCACGTTGCATTCCAATGCATTCCACGTTCCATTCCACTTTCCATTCCATTCCATTCCATGTTCCATTCCACATTCCATTGTACATTCCATTCCAGGTTCCACTCCACGTTTCACTCCACGTTCCATTCCACTTTCAATTCCATGTTCCATTCAAGGTTCCATTCCATTCAAGTTCCATTCCACGTTCTATTCCATTCCATTCAACTTTCCATCCCACATTCCTTTCCGCGATCCATTCCACATTCCATTGCACATTGCATTCCACGTAACATTCCAAATTCCATTCCGTGTTCCATTCCTTTAAATTCCACGTTGTATTCCACATTCCATTCCGTGTTCCATTCCTTTAAATTCCACGTTGCATTCCACATTCCATTCCACTCCATTCCGTGTTCCATTCCACATCCCAATCCACAATCCATTCCACATTCCAATCCATTCCATCCCATTCCACATTCCGTTCCAGATTCCATTCCATTCCATCCCAAATTTCATTCCATTTCATTCCACATAGCATTCCACATTCCGTTTCATTCCATTCCAGATATCATTCCACATTCCGTTTCATTCCATTCCACATTGCATTCCACATTCCTTTCCAATCCATTCCACATTCCATTCCATTTCATTCCACATTCCAATCCACATTCCATTCCACATTGCATTCCACATTCCCTTTCACATTCCATTCGACATCCCATACCACATTTTATTCCACATTCCATTCCATTCTATTCAACATTCTATGACGCATTCCATTCCATTCTATTGCTCGCTACATTCCATTCCATTCCACATTCCATTCCACATTGCATTTCACATTCCATTCCATTCCATTCCACTTTCCATTCTACTTTCCGTTAGATGTTCCATTACATTCCATTTCACGTTCCATTCTGCATTCCATTAGAGGTTCCATTCTGCGTTCCATTCCACATTCCACTCCATTCCATTCCACGTTACATTCCATATTCCATTTCATTCCATTCCACATTCCATTCCTTTACATTCAACATTCCATTCCATTCCATTCCACGTTCCATTCCACGTTTCTTTCCAAGTTCCATTCCTTTCCATTGCACGTTCCATTCCATTCCTTTTCACGTTCCATTTCATTGCATTGCACGTTCCATTCCAGATTCAATTTCACATTCCTTTCCACCTTCCACTCCATTCCATTCCATTGCACATTCCATTTTGATCCATTCCGCTTTCCATTCCATTCAATTCCTCATTCCATTCCATTGCACATTCCATTGCATACCATTCTTCGTTCCATTGCATTCTAATCCTTTCCACATTTGGTTCCATCCCATTCCAGATTCCATTCCATTCCATTCCACATTCTATTCTTCATTCCATTCCACATTCCATTCCATTTCATTCCACATTCCATAGCCTTCCATTCCTCATTCCATTCCATTCCTTTCCACATTCTATTCCATGTTCAATTCAATGTTCCGTTTCAAGTTCCATTCCATTCCATTCCATTGAATTCCATTCTGGATTCCTTTCCAGTGCATTCCACATTATATTCGCATTCCATTCCTTTCCATTCCACATTCCATTCCATTCCATTCCACATTCCATTCCTTTCTATTCCACATAACATTCCACTTTCCATTACACATTCCATACTACATTACAATCAACGTTCCACACTACGATCCACTCAATTCCATTCCACGTTCCATTCCGTGTTCCATTCCACGTTCCATTCCGACTTCCATTCCTTTCCATTCCATTCCATTCAACGTTGCATTCCACGTTCCTTTACATAAACTTCCTTATTCCTTTCCATTCATTTCCGTTTCATTCCATTCCACATTTCGTTCCACATTCCATTACCTTCCATTCCACATTCTTTTCCATTCCATTGCACATTCCATTCCACGTTCCAATCCACGTTCCTTTTCTTGTTCCATTCCATTCCAATCCATTCCATTCCAGATTCCATTCTGTTCCATTCCAAATTCTCTTCCACATTCCATTCCTTTCCATTCCAAATTCTCTTCCACATTCCATTCCTTTCCTTTCCACATTTCATTCCACCTTCCATTCCGTTAAATTCCACATTACACTCTATTCCATTACACATTCCATTACTTTCCATTCCAGATTACATTCCAAATCCCATTCCACCTTCCATTCCAGATTCCATTCCATTCCATTCCACGTTCCATTAAACGTTCCATTCCACATTACATTCCACATTCCATTCCACTCCATTCCACATTCCATTCCAAATTCCCTTCCACATTCCATTCCTTTCCACATTCAATTCCATTCCATTCCAAATTCCATTCCACATTGCATTCCATTCCACATTTCATTTCATTCCATTCCACATTCCATTAAATTCCATTCCACATTCCATTTTATGATCCATTCCATTCCATTGCAAATTCCATTTCACATTTGGTTCCACATATCATTCCATTCCATTCCATTCCACATTCCATTCCACATTCCATTCCACATTCCATTCCATTCCACATTACATTCCATTCCACATTCCATTCCATTCAATTCCACATTCCCTTACATTGCATTTCACAATCCTCTCCATTCCATTCCATTCCAGTTTCCATACCTTCCCATTCCATTCCATCTTCCATTATTTCCATTACACATTCCATTACATTCCATTCCACATTCCATTCCATTCCATTCCCTTTCAGTAAACATTCCATTCCATTCCATTCCACATATCATTCCATGTTCCATTCTTTGTTCCATTCCACGTTCAATTCCACGTTCCATTCCACGTTCCATTGCATTCCATTCCACATTCCATTCCACATTACATTCCATTCCATTCCACATTCCATGCCACTAAATTCCATTCCATTACATATTCCATTCCATTCCATTAAACTTTCCATTCCACATTCCGTTGCATTCCATTCCACATTCCATTCCGCATTCCATTCCATTCTATTCCCCATTCCATTCTACATCCCATAACATTCCATTCAAAATTCCACTCCACTTTCCTTTCCACGTTCCCTTCCACATTCCATATCACATTCCATTCCACGGTCTATTCCATTCTATTCCACAATCCTTTCCATTCTAATCCCCATTTCATTCCATTCCATTCCACATTCCATTCCACATCCCATTGAATTCCATTCGACATTCCATTCAACACTCAATTCCATTCCATTCCACATTCCATTACATTCCAGTCCACATTCCATTCCACTTTCCATTCCATTCTATTGCCCATTCTATTACATTTTCCATTGTACATTCCAATCCACTACATTGCACATTCCATTCCACATTCCATTCCATTCCAGTACACGTTCCATTCCATGTTCCATTCTACATTCCAGTTCAGGTTCCATTCCATGTTAAATTCCACGTTTCATTTCACATTCCATTCCACGTTCCTTTCTGCAATCCAATCCATCCCATTGCACATTTCATTCCATTCCATTCCACATTCCATTCCGCATTCTATTCCACAATCCATTCCACATTCCATTCCATTCCATTCCATTCCACATTAAATTCCACATTCCATTCCATTCCATTCCACATTCCATTCCACTTTCTATTCCCCATTCCATTCCACCTTCTGTTCCACTCCATTCCATGTTTCCTTTCACATTCCATTCCACATTCCTTTCCAGTCCATTCAACATTCCATTCCATATTCCATTTCACATTCCATTCCAAATTCTCATACATTCCTTTCGTCTTTACATTTCATTCCACGTTCCCTTCCACGTTCCATTCCATGATCCACTCCACGTTCCATTCCATTCCATTCCACGTTCCATTCCACATTCCATTCCATTCCATTACATTTTCTATTCCACATTCCATTCCACATTACGTTCCACATTACATTCCTTTCCATTCCACTTTCCATTTCATTCCATTCCACATTCCAATGCATTCCAATCCACATTCCATGCCATTGCACTCCATTCCGCATTCCATTCCGTTTCTATCCACCTTCCATTCCACATTCCACTCAACATTTCATTCCACATTCCATTCCATTCCATTAAACATTCCATTCCACATTTCAGTGCATGCCATTCCACATTCCACTCCATTCCACTCCACATTCCATTTCACATTCCGCTCCATTCTTTTCCACATTCCATTCAGCATTCCACTCAACATTCCACTCCACATTCCATTCCATTCCTCATTCCATTCCACATTCCATTGCATTCCATTCCATATTCATTCAATTCCACTCCACATTCCATTCCACATTCCATTCCATTCCACTCAACATTACATTGCACATTCCATTCCACATTCCATTCCATTCCATTTCACATTCCATTGCAGGTTCCATTCCATTCCACATTCCGTTACATCTTCCATTCCATTCCATTCCACTTTCCATTCCACTTTCCATTCCACATTCCATTCCACATTCCATTCCACATTCCACTGCGTTCCATTACACATTTCATTCCTCATTTCATTCCACTATCCATTCCACGTTCCATTCCACGTTCGATTCCACGTTCCATTACATTCCATTCCACGATCCCTTCCTTTCCTTATCGCATTTCATTCTACATTCCATTCCACATTCCATTCCACATTCCAGTCCACATTCCATTCCATTCCACGTTCCATTCCACATTTCATTCCATTCCATTCTATTCTACATTGAATACCATTGCATTCCACATTCCATTGAATTCCATTCCACGTTCCATTCCACTTTCCTTTCCATTCCATTACACATACCATTCCATTCCATTCCACATTCCTTTAAGGTGCATTCCATATTCCATTCCATTCAATTTCACATTCCTTTACACTACATTGCATTCCACATGCGATTACATTCCATTCCGCATTCTATTCAATTCCATCCCATTTTATTCCACATTCCATTCCATTCCATTCTATTCCACATTCCATTCCACATTCCATCCCACATTCCATTCCGTTCCATTGAACATTCCATTCCACATTAAATTCCCTTCCAATACATTATATTCCACATTCTATTCCATTCTAATCCGCATTCCATTCCAAATTGCATTCCATTCCATTTCATGCTCCATTTCACATTGCATTCCACAGTACATTCAAAATTGCCTTTCGCATTCCATTGCGCATTGCAATCCATTCCCTTCCACATTCCATTCCACATTCCAATCCATTCCATTCCACTTTCTATTCCATTACTTTACAAATTCCAATCCTTTCCACATTCCATTCCATTCCATTTTACATTCCATTCGACATTCCATTCCACATTCCATTCCACTTTCCTTTCCTTTCCATTCCACATTCCATTCCAGACTCCACTCCTCAATTCATTCCACTTTCCACACCTTTACACTCCACATTCCATTCCGCATTCCATTGCATATTCCATGCCATTCCATTCCTCTTTCCATTCCATTCCTTTCCACATTCCATACCATTCCATTCCACATTCCATTCCACGTTCCATCCTACATTCTATTGCAAGTTCCTTTCAATACCATTCCAGGTTTCTTTCCACATTCCATTATATTCCATTCTACATTCCATTCAATATTCCATTCCATTCCATTCAATATTCCATTCCTTTCCATTCTGCTTTCCATTCCATTCCATTCCACATTCAATACCGTTACTTTCCACTTCCATTCCATTCCATTCCACATTCCATTGCACATTCCATTCCATTCCATTCCACATTCCATTTCATTACACATTCCATTCCATTCCGTTCCACATTCAATTCCATTCTGACCCACTTTCAATTCCATTCCATTCGATTCCATTCCACATTCGATTCCATTCCCTTCCATTCCATTGCATTACACTTCAAATACCATTCCACATTCCATTCCAATCTATTCCACAATCCATTCCACATTACATTCCATTCCATTCCAATCCATTCCACAATCCATTCCACATTCCATTTCATTCCATTACACATTCCATTCCATTCCATTCCATTCCGTTTCACTTTCCATTCCACATTCCATTTCAATCCGTTCCCCAAGAAGTTCCACGTTCCATTCCATTCCATCCCACATTCCATTCTATTCCACATTCCATTCCATTCCACTCCACGTAGCATTCCATTCCATTCCACATTGCATTCCATTCCATTCCACATTCCATTCCACTCCATTTCACATGGAATTCCAATACATTCCACATTCCATTGCATTGCATTCCACATTCCATTCCACATTCCACTCCATTCAATTCCACATTCCATTCAACTCCATTCCACATTCAATTCCATTCCATTGCATATTCCATTCCATTCCATTCCATTCCACATTCCATTCCATTCCATTCCCATGCATATTCTGTTCCACATTCCATTCCATTGCATTCCGTTCCACATTGTATTCCATTCCGTTCCATTTCACATTCCGTTGCATTCCATTCCACATTCCATTGCATTCCATTCCACATTGCATTCAATTCCATTCCATTCCACATTTCATTCCAATCCATTCCATTCCACATTCCATTCCATTCCACATTAAATCCTACTCCATTCCACATTCCATTCCATCCCATTCCACATTCCATTAATTTCCATTCTGTTCCATTGAACATTCCATTCCACTTTCCATTCAATTTCATTCCAAATTTTTTTCCACATTCCGTTTCATTCCATTTCACATTGGATTCCATTCCATTCCATTCCATTGAACGTCCCATTCCATTCCATTCCACATTGAATTCAATTTCAATCCACATTCGATTACATTCCATTCTGCATTCCATTCCATTCCATTCCATTCCAATCCATTCCACGTTGCATTGCATTCTATTCCATTTCACATTCCATTCCATTCCATTCCACATTCCATTCCGTTCCATTCCATTTCATTTCAAACTCCATTCCAGATTCCATTCAAATGCATTCCACAATCCATTCCACATTCCATTCCATTCCATTCCACACTTCATTCCATTCCGTTCCTTTCCACATTCCATTCCATTCAATTTCACACGGCATTCCATTCCATTCCACATTGCATTCCATTCCATTCCATTCCATATTCCATTCCATTCCATTCCATATTAAATTCCATTCCATTCCACATTCCGTTCCATTCCATTCCATTCCTTATTCCATTCCATTGCATTACATATTCCGTTCCATTCCATTCCATTTTTTCCACATTCCATTCCACATTGAATTCCATTCCATTCCATATTCCATTCCACTTTCAATTCCATTCATATCCATATTGCATTCCATTCCATTCCTTTAAACATTCCATTCCATTCCATTCCAAATTCCATTCCATTCCATTCCAGATACCATTCCACATTCCATTACATTCCATTTTACATTCCATTCCATGATCCATTCCATTTCACATTCCATTCAACATTCCATTCCATTGCATTCCACATTCCATTGCACATTGCAATGCGTTCCATTCCAAATTCCTTTCCATTCCTTTCCATTCCACATTCCATTCCACTTTACATTCCATTCTATTCCAAATTCCTTTCCTTTACATTCCACATTCCATTGCATTCCATTGCACATTAAATTCCATTCCGCATTAAATTCCATTCCTTTCCATTCAAATCCCACTTCCATTCCACATTCCATTCCATTCCATTGCACATTCCATTACATTCCATTCCACATTTCATTCAACTCCATTCCATTCCAAATTCCAATCTATTTATTCCACATTGCATTCGTTTACATTCCACAATGCATTCCATTCCATTCTCTTCCACATTCAGTTCCATTCCATTAAATATTCAATTCCATTACATTCCACCTTCCATTTCATTCCATTCGTTTTCACTCCATATTTCATTCCACTGCATTCCACATTCCATTCCATTCCATTCCATTCCATTCCACAATCCATTCCACATTCCATTCCATTCCATTCCACAATCCATTGGATTCCATTCCTTATTCCATTCCATTCCATTCCACTTTGCTTGCCCTTCCATTCCTTTCCACATTGCATTTCATTCCAGTTTATTCCTCACTCTATTCCATTCGATTCCACGTTCCATTCCGTTCCATTCCACATTGCTTTACATTCCATTCCATTCCACATTCCATTCCACATTCCATTCCATTCCATTCCACATTCCATTCCATTCCATTCCACATTCCATTCCATTCCATTCCACATTCCATTGCACATTCCAATTCATTCCATACCACATTCCTTTCCAAATTCCATCCCATTCCATTCCGCATTCCATTCCTTGATCCATTCCATTCTACATTCCATTCCACATACCATTCAATACCATTCCACAATCCATTCCACTTTCCATTCCATCCAATTACACATTCCACTCCATTGCATTCCACTTTCCATTCCATTGCATTCCACATTCTGTTGCATTCCATTCCACATTCCACTCCATTCCATTACATTCCATTCCATTAAATTTCACAATCCATTCCTTTCCATTCCACGTTCCACCTCATTCCATTCCACATTCCAGTCGATTCCATTCCACATTTCATTCCATTCCAGTCCGTTCCACAATCCATTCCATTTCATTCCGCCTTCCATTCCACATTCTATTCCACATACCATTCCACGATCCATTCCATAAAATTCCGCGTTCCATTCCATTCCATTCCACATTCCATTCCATTCAATTCCACATTCCATTCCATTCCATTCCATTTCATTCCAAATTCAATTCCTTTCCAATCCACATTCCATTTCGTTCCATTCCACATTCCTTTCAATTCCATTCAGCATTCCATTTCATTCTTTGCCACATTCCATTCCATTATATTCCACATTCCATTCCATTCCTTTCCATTCCAGTTTCCATAACTTTCCATTCCATTCCAAATTCCATTCTTCCCATTACACATTCCATTATATTCCATTCCACATTTCATTCCATATTCCATTCTACGTTCCATTTCACGTTCCATTCCACATTCCATTAAAGGTTCCATTCTACGCTCCATTGCATTCCATTCCGCATTCTATTACACCTCACTTTCCATTCTATTCCACATTCCAGAAAATTAAATTCCATTCCACATTCCATTGCATTCTTTTCCACATTCCATTCCGCATTCCATTCCCTTCGTCCACATTCCATTCCATTCCGTTCCACATCCCATCACTTTCCATTCAACATTCAATTCCACGTTCCATTCCATATTCCATTTCACATTCCGTTCCACGTTCCATTCCATTGTATTCCACATTCCATTCCATTCCATTCCACATTCCATTCCATTCCATTTAATTCCATTCCACATTCCATGTCAGTCCATTCCACATTCCGTTCCATTCTATTGCCCATTCTATTAAACATTCCATTCCACATTCCATTCCGTTGCATTGCACATTCCATTCCACATTCCATTCCATTCCATTCCACGTTCCATTCCACATTCCATTCCACATTCCAATCCACATTCCATTCCACGTTCCATTCCAGGTTCCATTCTACGTTCCATTACACATTCAATTTCACATTCCATTCCACGTTCCATTCCAAATTCCATACCATGTTCCATTACACTTTCAATTCCAAGTTCTATTCCACGTTGCATTCCCTTCAGATCTCCGTTCCATTCCAAATTCCATTCCATTCCATTCTATTCCATTTCATTCCATTCCAAATTCAATTCCATTCCGTTCCATTCCACATTCCATTTCATTGCATTCCACATTCCATTCTATTCCATTTCACTTTCCATTCCATTCCGTTGCACATTCCATTCCCCTCCATTCCATTCCAATCCATTCCATTCCATTCGATTCCACATTCCATACCATTCCATTGCATTCCACATTCCATTCTATTCCATTCCACATTCCATTCCATTCCATTGCACATTCCATTCCATTCCATTCCATTCCATTCCATTGCATTCCACATTCCATTCCCTTCCATTCCACACTCCATTCCATTATATTCCATATTCCATTCCAAGTTCTATTCCACGTTCCCTTGCAACTTCAATTCCAAGTTCCGTTCCACGTTCCATTCAAGGAACCATTCCAAGTTTCATTCCATTCCATTCCACAACCCATTCCACTCCATTCCAAATTCTATTCCACATTCCACTCCATTCCCTTCCGCATTCCATTCCACATTCCACTCCATTCCATTCCATCTTCCATTCCACATTCCACTCCATTCCATTCCATTCCATTCCATATTGCATTCCATTCCATTCCGCTATCCATACCACATTCCAGTGCCTTCCATTCTACCTTCCTTTCCACATTCCATTCTATTCCATTCCAACATCAATTTCACATTCCATTCCATTCCATTTGACATAGCATTCAATTCCATTCCACATTCCATTCCATTCCATTCCATTCCAACTTCAATTCCACATTCCATTCCATTCCATTCCATTCCACATGTCATTCCACATTCCATTCCTTTCCATTCCACATTCCATTCCATTCCACTGTACATTCCATTCCACATTCCATTGCACATTTCATTCCACATTCCATTACACATTCCCTTCCGCATTCCATTCCATTCCATTCCACTTTCCATTCCACACTCCATTCCTTTCCATTCCACATTCTATTCCACATTCCATTCCACATTCCCTTCCATTCCATTCCACATTCCATTCCATTGTATTCCACTTTCCATTCCATTCCATTCCACATTCCATTCGACGTTCCGTTGCATTCCAATCCACATTAAATTCCACATTCCTTTCCATTCCATTCCCCATTCCATTCCACATTCCATTCCATTCCACATTCCATTCCACATTTCCTTCCAAATTCCGTTCCATTCCATTCCACATTCCATTTCACTTTCCATTCCATTCCACTCCAAATTCCATTCCACATTCGATTACTTTCTTTCCACATTCAAATCCATTGCATTCCTCATTCCTTTCCACATTCCATTCCATCTTCTATTTCATCCCATTCCACGTTTCATTCCAACTTCCATTCCACGATCCTTTCCCTTTCCCATTCGATGTTCCATTCCATTCCATTCCATGTTCCATTCCAACTTCCATTCGACATTCCATTCCATTCCATGCCACACTTCTTTTCACACTCCATTCCATATTCCATTCTACATTCTATTCCACATTGCATTCGTCATTTAATTCCTTTCCATTCCATTCCATTCCATTCCACATTCCTTTCAAAATTCCATTGCATTCCACAGTCCATTCTATTCCACATTTCATTCCACATTCCATTCCATTCCATTCCTGTCCATTTCACATTAAATTCCACCTTCCACATTCCATCCATGTTCCATTCCATGTTCCACTTCTTTCCATTCCAGATTACATTCCATTCCTTTCCACCTTCCGTACCATTCCTTTCCGCATTCAGTTCCATTCCATTCCGCATTCAAATCCAGATTCCATTCCATTCCTCACCACATTCAATTCCAAATTCCATTCCATTCCTTTCCACATTCCATTCCATTCGTTTCCATTCCACATTCCCTTCCATTGCATTCACATTCTATTACGCATTGCATTCCATTTCATTCCACATTCAATTCCAGATTCCATTCCATTCCATTCCATATTCCATTTCATTCCATTGAATATTCTATTCATTTCCATTCGACATTCCATTCCATTCCTTTCCAGATTTCATTCGACATTCCATTCAACATTCCACTCCACATTCCATTCCACATTCCTTTACGCATTCCGTTCCTTTCCATTCCATTCCATTTCTCATTCCATTCCACATTCCATTCTGTTCTATTCCACATTCCATAACACATTCCTTTCCACTTTCCATTCCACATTCCATTCCATTCCATTTCATTCCACATTCCATTCCACATTCCATTCCATTCCATTCCACGTTACATTCCACATTCCATTCCATTCCATTCCACATTCCATTCCACCTTCCATTCCACATTCCATTCCGTTCCATAACACATTCCTTTCCATATACCATTCCACATTCGATTCCATGATCCATTCCTTTGATTTCCACATGCTACTCCACATTGCATTCCACATTCCATTCCACATTCTCTTCCACATCGCAGTCCACATTCCATTCCATTCCATTCCACATTCCATTCCATTCCATTCCTCATTGTTTGCCACATTCCATTCCACATTCCATTACAATCCATTCCAGATTCCTTCCCACATTCCATTCCATTGCATTCCACATTCTCTTCCACATTCCTTTCCATTCCATTCCACATTCCATTCCACATTCCCTTCCACTTTCCATTCCTCTCCATTCCACTTTCCATTCCACATTCCATTTCACATTCTATTTCACATTCCATTCCAGAATCCATTCCATTCCATTCCACATTCCATTCCTTTGCATTTTACATTCCTTTCCATTCCATTTCACATTCCATTCGACAATCCATTGCATTCCAATTCACATTACATTCCACATTCCTTTCCATTCCATTCCCAATTTCATTCCACATTCCATTCCACAGCCCATTCCATTCCATTTCACATTGCATTCCACATTCGCTTCCACATTCCATTCCATTCTATTCCAAATTCCATTCCACATTCCATTCCATTCCATTCCGCATTTGATTACACATTCTACTACACTTTCCCTTCCACATTCCATTCAATTCCATTCCACATTCCTTTCCACATTCCACTCCACATTCCATTCCACATTCGATTACATTCATTTCCACTTTCCATTCCATTCCATTCCACATTCCATTCCACATTACATTCCACCTTCTATTCCATTCCATTCCACGTTTTATTCCACCTTCCATTCCAGGTTCATTCCTCTTTCCATTCGAAGTTCCATTGCCTTCCATTCCACGTTCCATTCCAACATTCATTCCACGTTAAATTCCAACATTCATTCCACGTTCCATTCCATTCCATTACACTTTCCATTCCACATTCCATACCACATTCCATTCCACTTTCCATTATGTTCCATTCGACATTAAATTCCCCATTCGTTTTCACATTCTATTCCACCTTCCATTTCACATTCCTTTCATTTCTATTACACATTCCATTACACATTCCTTTCCACATTCCATTCCACATTCTATTCCATTACTTTCCATTCCACATTCCATTCCACATTCCATTGCATTCCATTCCACGTTCCATTCCACATTCCATTCCACGTTGCATTCCACGTTCCTTTCCATTCCATTCCACGTTCCATCCCACATTCCATTCCACATTCCATTCCACAGTTCTTTCCTTTCTATTCCACGTTCTACCCCTATTTGCATTCCATTACATTCCACTATCCATTCCATGTTCCATTCCACATTCCATTGCATTCCATTATACATTCCATTCCTTTCCACATTCCAAAACTTTCCATTCCACATTCCATTCCACCTTCCTTTCCATTCCACATTCCATTCCACATTCCATTCCATTCCATTCCATATTCTATTCCACTTTCCCTTCCATTACATTCGTCATTCCATTCCATTCCATTGCACATTCCACATTCCATTCCACATTCCATTCCACGTTCCATTCCATTCAATTCCACGTTCCATTCCACAATCCATTCCATTGTATTTCACGTTCCATTCCGCATTCCATTCCACATTCCATTCCACGTTCCATTCATCATTCCATTCCTCATTCCATTCCATAATCCATTCCATTCCATTCCATTCCATTCCATTCCATTCCACATTCCATTCCACTTTCCTATCCATTCCATTCTATTCCATTCCACATGCCATTCCACTTACCAATCCATTCCATTCCAAATTCGATTACATTCCTGTCCACATTTGATTCCATTCCATTCCACATTCCATTCCACAGTCCATTCCACCTTCTATTCCATTCCATTCCACATTTGATTCCACCTTCCACTGCACCTTCCTTTCCACTTTCCATTCTACATTCCATTCCTTTCCATTCCACGTTGCATTCCAACATCCATTCCACATTCCGTTCCTTTCCATACCATTCCAGTCTACATTCCATTCCCTTCCATTCCACGTTCCATTCCATTCCATTCCACGTTCCATTCCACATTCCATTCCACTTTCCATTCGTTGTTTCATTACAAGTTCCATTCCATTCCACCTTCTATTCCACATTCCACTCCATTCCATTACACTTTCCATTCCACATTCCATACCACATTCCATTCCACTTTCCAGTACGTTCCATTCCGCATTAAATTCCACATTCCATTTCACATTCTATTCCACATTCCATTCCACGATCCATTCCGTTCTATTACACATTCCATTACACATTCCTTTCCACTTTCCATTCCACGTTCTATTCCATTACATTCCATTCTACATTCCATTCCACATTCCATTGCATTCCATTCCATGTTCCATTTCATTCCATTACACATTCAATTCCACATTCCATTTCACATTCCATTACACCTTCCTTTCTATTCCATGCGTTTCCAATCCTCATTCCATTCCACTCACTTCCACTTCCCCTTCCATTCAATTCCTCATTCCTTTCCATTCCATTCCATTCCATTCCATTCGTCTCCATTCCATTTCACGTTCCATTCCATTCCATTCCATTCCATTCCACATTCCATAGCATTCCACTGATTTCCACTTTTCATTCCACATTCCATTCCCTTCCATTCCACATTCCATTCCCTTCCTTTCCACATTCCATTCCACATTCCATTCCATTCCCCTCCAAATTCCATACCATTCAATTCCATTCCATACCCTTCCATTTGACATTCCATTCCACGTTCCATTGCATTCCATTCCAAATTCCATACCATACTATTTCATTCCATTCCTGATTCATTTCCACTCTGTTTCACCTTCTATTTCACATTGCATTCCACATTCCATTCTACATTTCATTTCATTCCATTCCACATTCCATTCCTTTATATGCCACATTTAATTGCATTCCATTCCCCATTCCATTCCGCATTCCATTCCACATTCCATTCCATTCTGTTCCACATTCTATTCCATTCCACATTCCATTCCACGTTCCATTTCACATTCCGTTGCATTCCACTTCACATTCCATTACACAATCCAATCCAATCCATTCCCATTCCGTTCCATATTGCTTGCCATATTCGATTCGTTTCCATTCCACATTCCATTCCATATTCCATTCCTGTCCATCCCACATTCCATTCCACATTCCAATTCATTCCATTCCGCGTTGCATTCCACGTTCAATACCACTTTCAATTTCACGTTCCATTCCACGTTCCATTGCATTCCAATCCACATTCCATTCCATTCCATTACACTTTCCATTCCTCAAACCATTCCGTTCCGTTCCACATTCAATTCCACATTCCATTCCGTTCGATTCCACATTCCATTGCAATCCATTTGACATTGCTTTCCACATTCCATTCCATTCCATTCCACATTCCATTCCATTCAATTCCACATTCCACGCCACATTCTATTCCACATGGCATTCCACATTCCATTCCATTCCATTCCACATTTCATTCAACATTCTATTCCACTTTCCATTCCACATTGCATTCCATTCCATTCCACTTTCCTTTCCACATTCCATTCCACATTCCTGTCCACATTATATTCCGTTCTATTCCACTTTCCATTTCACATTCCATTCCACATTCCATGCCATTCCATTCCACATTTCATTCCACGTTCCATTCTACATTCCATAACACATTCCATTCCATTCCATTCCATTCCACATTATATTCCACAAGTTATTCTATTCCTTTTCACTTTCCATTCCACATTCCTTTCCACATTCCATTCCATTCAATTCCACCTTCCATTGTAAGTTACATTCCATTCCATTCCACGTTCCATTCCACGATCCGTTCTACTTTCCATTCCACATTTCATTTAACATTCTATTCCATTCCATTTCACATTGCATTCCACATTCCATTCCATTATATTGCACATTCCATTGCACATTCCATTCCTCTTTTCATTCCTTTCCATCCCACATTACATTCCACATTCATTCCATTCCGTTCCCCGTGGCATTCCACGTTGCATTCCACGTTCCATTCCACGTTCCATTGCATGTTCCATTCCACGTTCCATCACATTCCATTCCACATTCCATAGCATTCAATTCCATTCAACTCCACACTCCATTCCATTCCTTTCCACATTCCATTCCACATTCCATTCCTTTCCATTCTATTCCACATTCTACTCCATTCCATTCCACATTCCATTCCATTCCATTCCATGTTCCATTCCACAATCCTTTCCACATTCCTTTCCACATTCCATTGCACGTTCCATTCCATTCCATTCCACATCCCATTCCATTCCTTTCCACATTCCATTCAACTCAATTCCACATTTCATTCCATTACACTGCATTCCACATTCCACTCCATTCCATTCCACATTCCATACCACATTCCATTCCACATTCTATTACCCATTCCATTACATTACATTCCGTTTTCTATTTAATTCCAGTCGACATTCCATTGTACGTTGCATTCCATTGCATTCCACATTCCTTTCCTTTCAATTCCAAATTTCTTTCCATTCCATTGTATTCCACATACCATTCCATTCCTTTCCCATTCCATTCAATTCCTTTCCATTCCATTCCACATACCATTCCATTCGATACCACTTTCCATTCCATATTCCATTCCATTACATTTCATTCCGTGTTCTATTTAATTCCAGTCGACATTCCATTGTACGTTGCATTCCATTGCATTCCACATTCCTTTCCTTTCAATTCCAAATTTCTTTCCATTCCATTGTATTCCACATACCATTCCATTCCTTTCCCATTCCATTCAATTCCTTTCCATTCCATTCCACATACCATTCCATTCGATTCCACTTTCCAATCCATATTCCATTCCATATTCTTTTGCACGTTCCATTCAATTCCTTTCCATATTCCTATCCATTCAATTCCTCATTTGTTTACATTCCATTGCATTCCACATTCCATTCCATTCCATTCAAATTCCATTCAATTCCATTGCATTCTATTCCACCTTCCTATCCATTTCTTTCCACATTCCATTCCATTCCATTCCACGTTTCATTCCACATTCCATTCCATTGCATTCCACATTTCATTACACGTTCCATTCCATTCAATTCGACGTTCCATTCCATGTTCCATTCCAAATTAAATCCATTCCTTTCCATTCCATTCCACATTTCATTCCACAATCCATTCCACATTCCATTCCATTCCATTCCACATTCCATTCCACATTGCATTCCACAATCCCTCCCACATTCCATTCCATTCAATTCCACATTTCATTCCACATTTCATTCCACATTCCATTCCTCCTTCCATTACACATTCAGTACCACGTCCCATTCCACTTTCCTTTCCATTACATTCCACGTTCCTTTCCACATTCCATTCCATTCCGTTCCACATTCCATTCCACATTCCATAACACATTACTTTAGATTCCATTACACATTGCATTCCATTACATTCCACATTCTATTCCACATTCCACTCTACGTTCCATTCCATTGCATTCCACGTTCAATTCCTCTTACCATTGTACATTCCATTAGACTTTCCATTCCACGTTCCATTCCATTCCATTCCATTCCACATTCCATTGCAAATTGCATTCCATTCCATTCCACGTTCCATTCCATTCCATTAGACGATTCATTCTATTCCATTCCACGTCCCATTCCACGTTCCATTCTACGTTCCATTTCATTCCATTCCTTTCCATTCCACATTCCATTCCATTCATCTCCACTTCCCATTCCATTCAATTCCAAATTCCTTTCCATTCCATTCCACGTTGCATTCCATTCCATTCCACATTTATTCCATTCCATTTCAAGTACCATTCCACGTTCCATTCCCCTTTCCAGTCTATTCCTTTCCACGTTACATTCCATTCCATTCCTCTTTCCATTACATTCCGTTCCAAGTTCCATTCAACATTCCATTTCACTTTCAATTCCACCTTCCATTCCATTCCATTCCATGTTCCATTTCTTTCCATTCGACATTCCATTCCACATTCCATTTCACATTCCATTCCACCTTTAATTCTATTCCATGCCTTTCCAAACCTCATTCCATTCCATTCAATTCCAATTCCCATTCCATTAAATTCCTAATTCCATTCCATTCCATTCCATTCCTTTCCGTTCCACGTTCCATTCCATTCCATTCCATTCCATTCCACATTCCATAGCATTCCATTCCTTTCCACTTTTCATTCCTCATTCCTTTCCACATTCCATTCTATTCCATTCCAATTTCCATTCCCTTCCGTTACTCATTCCATTCCACATTCCATTCCAAATTGCATTCCATTCCATTCCACGTTCCATTCCATTCCATTAGACGATTCATTCTATTCCATTCCACGTCCCATTCCACGTTCATTCTACGTTCCATTTCATTCCATTCCTTTCCATTCCACATTCCATTCCATTCATCTCCACTTCCCATTCCATTCAATTCCAAATTCCTATCCATTCCATTCCACGTTCCATTCCATTCCATTCCACATTTATTCCATTCCATTTCAAGTACCATTCCACGTTCTATTCCACTTTCCAGTCTATTCCTTTCCACGTTACATTCCATTCCATTCCTCTTTCCATTTCATTCCGTTCCACGTTCCATTCAACATTCCATTTCACTTTCCATTCCACCTTCCATTCCATTCCATTCCATGTTCCATTTCTTTCCATTCGACATTCCATTCCACATTCCATTTCACATTCCATTCCACCTTTCATTCTATTCCATGCCTTTCCAATCCTCATTCCATTCCATTCAATTCCAATTCCCATTCCATTATATTCCTCATTCCATTCCATTCCATTCCATTCCATTCCATTCCACGTTCCATTCCATTCCATTCCACATTCCATAGCATTCCATTCCTTTCCACTTTTCATTCCTCATTCCTTTCCACATTCCATTCCATTCCATTCCAAATTCCATTCCCTTCCATTACTCATTCCATTTCACTTTCCATTCCATTCCATTCCAAATTCCATATCATTCCACTCAATTCCATTTCTGATTCCTTTCCACTCTGTTTCAACTTCTGTTCCACATTCCATTCCATTCCCATTCCATTCCACATTCTATTCTACGTTCCATTCCATTCCATTCCACATTCCATTCCATTCCATTCCAATCTATTCCACATTCCGTTACATTCCATTCCTCATTGCATTGCATTCCATTGCACATTCCATTCCACATTGCATTCCACATTCCACTCCACGTTCCATTCGATTCCATTCCATTTCACTTTCTGTATCATTCCATTGCACATTCCTTTCCACTCCGTTCCATATTCCATTTTAGATGTTCTTCCATTCCATTCCATTCCACATTCCATTTCACGATCCATTCCATTGCTTTCCACATTGCATTCCACATTTCTTTCCACATTCCATTCCACATTCCATTCCACTATTTTGCACCTTCCATTTCACATTCCATTCCGCTTTGCATTCCTTTCCATCCCACATTACATTCCACATTCCATTCCATTCCCTTCCAAGTGGCATTCCACGTTCCATTCCATGTTCTATTCCACATTCCATTACCTTCCATTCTACATTCCATACCATTCCGTTCCACATTCCATACCATTCCATTCCATTCCATTCCACAATCCATTCCATTCCATTCCACATTTCATTCCACATTCCATTCCACATTCCTTTCCGTTCCATTCCACATTCAATTGCATTCCATTGCACATTCCTTTCCACTTTCCATTCCCTTCCATTCCACATTCCATTCCTTTCAAGGTTCCCTTCCAAATTCCATTCCACATTCCATTCCACATTCCATTCCATTCCATTCCCCGTTCCACTCCACATTCGTTTTCACAGTCCTTTCCACATTCCATTCCATTCCATTCCACATTCCATTCCATTCCATTCCACATTCCATTCCACTTTCCATTAAACGTTACATACCATCATCCATTCCACATTCCATTTCATTCCATTCCACATTCCTTTCCATTCCATTCCACTTTCCATTGAACTTTCCATTCCTCTTTCCATTACACATTACATTCCTTTCCATTCCACATTACATTCCACATTCCAGTCCACATTCCGTTCCACATTCCATTGCATTCCAATCCTTATTCCATTCCATTCTACTCCACATTCCATTCCATATTCCATTCCATTCAATGACAAATTCCATTGCAGATTCCACTCCACATTCCATTCCATTCCACTCCACATTCATTTCCACGTTCCATTCCATGTTCCATTCCGCATTCCATTTCACATTCAATTCCACGTTCCATTCCACGTTCCATTCCACATTCATTTCCACATTACATTCCTTTCCATTCCACATTCCATTCCACATTCCATTCCATTCCACATTCCATTCCATATTCCATCCCATTCAATTCCAAATTCCATTCCACATTCCATTCCACCTTCTATTCCACGTTCCATTCCACTTTCAATTCTACTCCATTACAGATTCCATTCCATTCATTTCCCCGATTCATTTCACTACATTCCACATTATAGTCCATATTCCATTCCACATTCCATATCACATTCCAGTCCACATTCCACTTCGCTTTCCATTCCATTCCACATTCCATTCCATTCCAATCCACATTCCATTCCATTCTAGTCCACCTTCCTTTCCATTCTCTTCCTCATTCCATTCCACATTGCATTCCACATTCCATTCCTTTCCACATTCCATTCCACATTCTTTTCCATTCCATTCCACATTCCATTCCGTTCCATTCCACAGTCCATTCCACATTCCTTTCCACATTCCATTCCACATTCCACTACACGTTCCATTCCGTTCCATTCCACATTTCATTCCCTTCCATTCCACATTCCATTCCACTCAATTCCACATTTCATTCCATTGCACTGCATTCCACATTCCACTCCATTCCATTCAGCATTCCATTCCTTTCCATTCCATTCTATTCCACTTTCCATTACATTCCATTCCACATTCCATTCGATTACATTCCACATTGCATTCCATTCCTTTCCCATTCCATTCTATTCCTTTCCATTCCATTCCACATTCCATTTCATTCCAATCCACATTCCATTCCATTCCATTCCACATTCCATTCCATATTTTTTGCGCGCTCCATTCAATTCACGATCCATTCCATACTACATTCCAGATTCCATTCCACATACCATTACACGTTCCATTCGAGGATGCATTCCACATTCCGTTGCATGTTTCATTCCATTCCATTTCGCAATCTCTTCCACATTCCATTCCACGCTCCGTTCCACATTCCGTTCCACATTCAATTCCATTCCATTCCACATTTCATTCAGGATTCCATTACACATTCCATTCCATTCCAGTTCTCATTCCATTTGACATTCCATTCGACATTCCATTCTACATTCCATTCCACATTCTATTCCACTCCATTCCACATTTCATTCCCCTTACATTCCACTCTGTTCCACATTCCATTCCATTTCATTCCGCATTCCATTCCACATTCTATTCCACATTCCATTCCATTCCATTCTATTCCACATTCTATTCCACTCCATTCCACTTTTCATTCCCATTACATTCCATTCTGTTCCACATTCCATTCCATTCCATTCCGCTTTCCATTCCACATTCTATTCCACATTCCATTCCATTCCATTCTATTCCACATTCCATTACATTCCATTCCTCATTGCATTACATTTCATTCCACATTCCATTCCACATTGCATTCTACATTCCATTCCACGTTCCATTCGATTCCATTCCATTTCATTTTTTGTGCTATTCCATTCCATTCCACTCCGTTCCATATTCCATTTTAGATGTCATTCCATTCTATTCCATTCCACTTTCCATTTCACTCTCCTTTCCATTGCTTTCCACATTGCATTCCACATTTCTTTCTACATTCCATTCCATATTCCATTCCACGTTCCATTCCAGATTTCGTTCCACGCTCCATTCCAAGTTCCATTCCATTCCATTCCATTGCATTCCACGTTCCATTTCGCATTCCATTCCACATTCCATTCCACGTTCCATTTCACAATCCATTCCACATTCTATTCCATTCCAAATTCCATTCCACATTCCATTCCATTCCAATCCAGAGACAATTCCTCATTACATTCTATTCCATTCCACATTCCATTACACGTTCCATTCCACAACCCACTCCACATTCCATTTCACGTTCCACTCCATTCCATTCCATGTTCCATTCCACTTTCCATTCCATTACATTCCCCGTTCCATTCCACTTTCCATTCCAAATTCCATTCCATTGCATTACACATTCCATTCCTCATTCAATTCCATTCTATTCCACATTCTATTCCATTCCATTCCACGTTGCATTCCATTCCATTGAATTCCACATTTCATTCCATTCCATTCCGCATTCCATTCCATTCCATTCCACATTCCATTCTATTCCATTCCATTCCAAATTTCTTTTCTTTTCATTCCATTCCACATTACATTCCATTCCATTGCAAGTTACATTTCTTTCCATTCCTCATTCCATTTCACAGTCCATTCCATTGCATTCCACATTCCATTCCACATCTCTTTCCCTTCAGATTCACATTCCATTACACATTGCACTCTATGTTCCATTCCACATGCCATTACGTATTCCAATCCATTCCTTTCCACATTCCATACCATTCCATTGCATTCCATTCCACATTCCATTCCATTCCACTCCGCATTCCATTCCATTCCATCCAACCTTCCATTCCATTCCACATTCCATTCCATTCCATTCCACCTTCCATTTCATTAGATTCCACATTCCATTCCATTCAATTACACATTACATTCCACATTCCATTCCGCACTCCATTCCATTGCATTCTACTCCACATTCCATTCCACATTCCAGTCCACTCCATTCCACATTCCATTCCATTCCAACCCAGAGTTCATTTGACATTTCATTTCATTCCATTGCACATTACATTCCACATTCCATTCCACAATCCTTTCCACATTCCATTCCATGCCACTCCAGATTCCATTCCACATTCCATTCCATTCCATAACACATTCCATTCCATTCCATTGTATTCTATTCCACGTTTCATTCCACATTGCCTTCCATTCCATTCCTCGTTCCATTCCACATTCAATTCCATTGTATTCTATTCCACGTTTCATTCCACATTGCCTTCCATTCCATTCCACGTTCCATTCCACATTCAACTCCACATTCAAGTCCACATTCCATTCCGTTCCATTCCACATTCTATTCCACATTACATGCCACGTTCAATTCCACATTTCATTCCACGTTGCATTCCACTTTACATTCCATATTCCATTCCATTCCATTTCACGTTCCATTCCACATTCCACTCCATTCCATTCCACTTTCCATGCCACAATCCATTCCAACTTTCACTCAACATTCCATTCCACATTCCATTAAAGTCCATTCCACATTCTATTCCACATTCCATTCCATTCTTTCCATATTCCATTTCACTTTCCATTCAACTTTACATTCCACATTTCATTCCACGTTACATTCCATGTTCCATTCCATTCCATTTCACGTTCCATTCCACATTCCACTCCATTACATTCCACTTTCCATCCCACAGTCCATTCCAAATTTCACTCAACATTCCATTCCACATTCCATTAAAGTCCATTCCACATTCTATTCCACATTCCATTCCATTCTTTCCACATTCCATTTCACTTTCCATTCCACTTTCCATTCCACATTCCTTTCCACATTGCATTACACTTTCCATTGCTTTCCATTCCATATTCCATTCCACATTCCAATGCACATTCCATTGTGTTCCATTCCACATTCCATTCCACATTCCATTCTACATTCCATTACATTCCTTTCCACATTCCATTCCACATTCCATTCCATTCCATTCCACATACTTTTCCACATTCCCTCCCATTCCGTTCGACATCCCATTCCACATTCCGTTCCCTTCCTTTCCACATTCCCTTCCATGGCAATACACATTCCATTCCACCTTTCATTCCACATCCCATTCCATTGCATTCCACTTTCCATTCCACATTCCATTCAAAATTCCATTCTTATTCCTTTGAATTTCATTCCACATACGATTCCACATTCCATTGTATTCCATTCCACATTCCGTTTCACATTCCAGTCCTTTGCATTCCATTCCACTTTCCATTCTTCAGTCCATTACGCAGTGCATTCCACATTCCATTCCACTTTCCATTCTACGTTCCCTTCTCATTCCATTGAATTTCATTCCATATTCCATTGCATTTCTTTCCACATTCCATTCTGCAATCCATTGCATTCCAATTCACATGCCATTACACATTCCATTCCATTGCATTCCACATACCAATACACATTCCTATCCACATTCCATTCCGCATTCCATTCCATTCCATTCCACTTTCCATTCCATTGCAATTCACGTTTCATTCAACATATCATTCCATTCCATTCCACATTTCATTCCACATTCTATTCCACATTCCATTCCACATTCCATTCTGTTCCATTCCATATTCCATTCCACATTCCATTCCATTCCATTCCACATTCCATTCCGTTAAAATTCACGTTCCATTCCAATTTCCATTAAATTCCATTCCATATTCCATTCTATTCCATTCCACATTCCATTCCATTCCAATCCACGTTTCATTCCACGTTTCATTCCATTCCATTCCACCATGCATTCCACATTGCATTCCACTTTCCTTTTCACGTTCCATTCCACATGGAATTCCACCTTCCATTCCACATTCCATTCCATTCCACATTCCATTCAACATTCCATCCCAATCCATTCCACTTCCCATTCCACATTCCATTCCATTCCTTCCCAGATTCCCTTCCATTCCATTCAACATTCCGTTCCGCATTCCATTCCACTTTCCTTTCCACATTCCATTCGATTTCATCCCATGTTCCAGTCCCCATTCCATTCCAGTCCACTCCACTTTGAATTCGACATTCCGTTCGACATTCCATTCCACATTACATTCAACATTCATTTCTCATTTCAGTGCATTTTATTCCACATTCCATTCCACATTCCATTTCGCAGTCCATTCCAAATTGCATTCCACATTCCTTTCCACATTCCATTGTGAGTTCCATTGCATTCCATTCCATTGCACAATCCACTCCACATTCCATTCTATTCCATTACACGTACCATTCCATTACATTCCAGGTTCCATTCTACATTCCATTTCACTGTAAAATCCACCTTCCGTTACATTCAATTCCTTTCCATTCCACATTCCATTCCATTCCACTGTACATTCCTTTCCATTCCATTCCACTTCCAATTCCTTTCAATTCCACATTCCATTCTATTCCATTACTTTGTATTCCACATTCCATTCCATTCCATTCCACATTCCATTCCTATTCCATTCCATTCCATTCCACAGTCCTTTGCAATTCCATTGCATTCTATTACGCCTTCCATTCCACATTGCATTCCACTCCAATCGGCATTCCTTTCCATAGTCCATTCCAATTCCATTCCATTCTATTCCACATTCCATTCCACATTCCATTCCATTCTATTCCAGGTTCCATTCCCATTCCATTCCATTCCATTCCACATTGCATTCGACATACCATTCCTTTCCATTCCATATTCCATTCCTCTTTCCTTTCCTTTCAATTCCACTTTGCTTGCCATCGGTTCCAAATTGCATTCCATTCAATTCCATACCACATGCCATTCAATTCCATACCATTTTACGCTTCATTCCATTCCACATTCCATAAAATTCCTTTCCAAATTCCATTCCATTACGTTCCTCATTCCATTCCATTCCACATTCCATTCCATTCCATTCCATTCCTTTTCTATTAGATTCCGTTCCACTCCATTCCACTTTCTATTCCATTCCACATTCCATTCCATTCCATTCCATTCCCTTTCCATTCCATTCTATTCCACATTCCTTTCCATTCCACATTCCATCCCATTCAATTCCACATTCGATTCAATTCCATTACATTCCTATTTCCACTCCATTCCACATAACTTTCCATTCCACATTCCATTCCACATGCCATTGCATGTTCCATTCCACGTTCCATTCCATATTCCATTCCATTCCATTCCACATTCAATTCCATTCCATTCCACAGTCCTTTCCTTTCCATTCCATTAAACTACCCATTACATTCCACTCCATTCCACCTTCCATTTCACTTTCCATTCCACTTTCCATTCGACATTGCACTCCACCTTGCAATCCATTCCATTCCAAGTTCAATTCCGCATGCCATTCCATTCCATTCCATTCCACTTTCCATTCTAATCCATTACACATTCCATTCCACATTCCATTCCATTATATTCCACATTCCAGTGCACATTCCATTCCAATCCATTCCACTTTCAATTCCATTCCATTACTGTATCCATTCCACATTCCATGGATTTCCATTCCACATTCCAATCCACATTCTATTCCATTCCATTCCATTCCACATTCCATTCCATTCCATTTCACTTTCCATTCCACATTCCTTTCCATTCCATTCCACTTTGCATTCCATTCCATTCCTCATTCGATTCCACATTCCATTCCACATTCTATTCCTTTCCATTCCTTTCCAAATTCCATTGCATTCAATTCCACATACCATTCCATTCCACATTCCATTCTACATTCCACTCCATTCCACATTCCTTTCCACATTCCATTCCATTTCATTCCACAGTCTATTTCAAATTCCATTGCATTCTATTCCACATTCCATTCCACATTCCATTCCACTGCATTCCACATTCCATTCCACATTCCATTCCATTTCATTCCACATTGCTTTCCATTCCATTCCATTCCATTTCTTTCCATTCCATTCCATTGCATATTCCATTCCATTCCATTCCATTCTACATTCCCTTCCATTCCATACTGGATACCATTCAATTCCATTCCACATTCCATTACACATTGCATTCCTTTCCATTCCAGATTCCTTTGCACATTCCATTCCACATTCCATTCCACAATCCCATCTGTTCCATTCCACATTCCTTTCCATTCCACATTCTTTTCCATTCCATTCCTCTTTACATTCCACATTCCATTCCATTCCTTTACACATTCTATTCCATTCCATTCCACATTCCATTCCATTCCACTTGTCATTGCATTCCATACCACATTCCATTCCACATTCCATTCCTTTCCATTCCACATTCCATTCCACATTCCATTCCATTCCATTTCACATTTGATTCCATAGTTCATTCCATTCCGTTCCACTTTCCATTCCACTCCATTCCATTCCATTCCATTCCTTTCCATGTTCCATTCCAAGACATTCCACATTCCATTCCTTTCCATTCCATTCCACATTCTGTTCCATTGCACATTCCATTCCATTCCAATCCGTTCCACATTCAGTTTCGTTCCACATTCCATTCCATTCCATTCCACATTCCATTCTGCATTCCAATCCATTCCGCATTCCATACACTTTTCCATTCCATTCCATTCCAAATTCCATTCCATTGCATTCCGATTTCCATTCTAACCCATTCCACGTTTCATTCCACTTTGCATTCCACTTTCTATTACACCGACATTCCATTCCATTCCACCTTCCATTACCCTTTCCATTGCAATACTTTACACATTGCAGTCCACTTTCCATTCCACATTCCAGTCCACATTCCATTACATTCCGTTTCATTTCACATTACATTCCATTCTTTCCACATTCCATTCCATTCCATTTCACATTCCATTCCACTTCATTCCATTCCACATTCTATTCCATTCCACATTCCATTCCATTCCATTCCACATTCCATTCATATCCATTCCGTTGCATTCCATTCCACATTCCATTCCATTACATTTCATTCCACTTTCTAATCCATTCCACTTTCCATTCCATTCCATTCCACATTCCATTCCATTCCATTCCACATTCCATTCCATTCCATTCCACATTCCATTCCATTCCAATAAACATTCCACTCCACGTTCCATTACACGTTCCTCTCCATTCCGTTCCACATTATATTACACATTCCATTCCATTTTATTTCACGTTCCATTGCAGATTCCATTATACCTTCCATTCCACATCCCATTTCATTCCATTTCGCATTCCATTCCATTCCATTCCACATTCCATTCCATTCCAAGCCTCATTCCATTCCAATCCATTACATTGCTTTAGATTGCACATTCCGTTCCATTCCATTTCATTCCACTTGCTATTCCATTCCACATTCTGTTCCATTCCATTCCACATTCCATTCCATTGCATTTCACATTCCATTCCATTCCATTCTACATTCCATTGCATTTTACTCCATTCCACATTCTATTCCGTTACACAATCCATTCCATTCTACATTCCATTCCAGATTTCATTACATTGCTTTCCACCTTCCATTCCATTCCACATTCCATTTCATTCTATTAAACATTCCACTCCACAATTCCATTCTATTGCATTCCATTCAGTTCCATTCAGTTCCATTCAGTTCCATTCAGTTCCATTCAATTCCATTCAGTTCCATTCCATTGCATTCCACATTCCATTTCACATTCAATTCTATGATCCTTTCCACATTCCATTCTTTGTTCCATTCCACGTTCCATTCCACTTTCCATTACACGTTCCATCCCATTCCATTCCACGTTCCATTCCACATTACATTCCACATTCCATTCCATGCTCCATTCCACATTCCATTCCAAGTTCCATTCTACGTTGCATTCCATTCCATTACACTTTCCATTCCCAATTGGATTCCATTCCATTCCACATTCCATTTCACATTCCATTCCCTTCCATTCCACATTCCATTCCACAATTTCCATTCCACATTGCATTCCACATTGCATTCCACATTCCAGTCCATTCCATTCCACATTCCATTCCACATGCATTCCATTCCAGTCCACATTCCTTTCTACATTCCATTCTATTCCATTCCACATTCCAATCTATTCACATTCCATCAGATTCCATTAAACATTCCATTCCACATTCCATTCCATTCCATTCAATTCCACTATCCATTCCTTTCCACATTCCATTCCTCATTCCATTCCATTCCATACGATATTCCATTACGTTCCACATCCCGTTCCATTCCATTCCATTCCATATTCCATTCCATTCCAAGCCTCATTCCATTCCAATCCATTACATTGCTTTAGATTGCACATTCCGTTCCATTCCATTTCATTCCACTTGCTATTCCATTCCAAATTCTGTTCCATTCCATTCCACACTCCATTCCATTGCATTTCACATTCCATTCCATTCCATTCTACATTCCATTGCATTTTACTCCATTCCACATTCTATTCCGTTACACAATTCATTCCATTCCACATTCCATTCCAGATTTCATTAAATTCCTTTCCACCTTCCATTACATTCCGCATTCCATTTCATTCTGTTAAACATTCCACTCCACATTCCATTCCATTGCATTCCATTCAGTTCCATTCATTTCCATTCAATTCCATTCAGTTCCATTCCATTGCATTCCACATTCCATTTCACATTCAATTCTATGATCCTTTCCACATTCCATTCTTTGTTCCATTCCACGTTCCATTCCACTTTCCATTACACGTTCCATCCCATTCCATTCCGCGTTCCATTCCACATTACATTCCACATTCCATTCCACGCTCCATTCCACATTCCATTCTAAGTTCCATTCTACGTTGCATTCCATTTCATTACACTTTCCATTCCCAATAGCGTTCCATTCCATTCCACATTCCATTTCACATTCCATTCTGTTCCATTGCACATTCCATTTCACAATTTCCATTCCACATTGCATTCCACATTGCATTCCACATTCCAGTCCATTCCATTCCACATTCCATTCCACATGCATTCCATTCCAGTCCACATTCCTTTCCACATTCCATTCTATTCCATTCCACATTCCAATCTATTCACATTCCATCAGATTCCATTAAACATTCCATTCCACATTCCATTCCATTCCGTTCCATTCCACTATCCATTCCTTTCCACATTCCATTCCTCATTCCATAAGGCATTCCATTACGTTCCACATCCCGTTCCATTCCATTCCATTCCACGTTCCATTCAATTCCATTCCACGTTTGATTCTACTCCATTACACGTTCCATTTCATTCTACATTCCATTCCACATTGCATTCCATCCCATTCCACATTCCATTCCATTCCATTACACGTTCCCTTCCATTCCATTCCTCATTCCATTTCATTCCATTCCATTTCACATTCCATTTCATTCCACGTTCCTTTTAATTTCATTCCATTCCATTCCATTACTTTCCTCATTCAATTCCACTCCATTCCAAATTCCATTCCATTCCATTCAATTGCATTCCATTCTACATTCCATTCCATTGCATTCAATATTTCATTCCATTCCATTACATTCCATTCCACATTCCATTCCAATCCATCCCACATTCCATTCCATTCCGCATTCCATTCCATTACACATTCTATTTCACATTCTTTTCCATGTCACATTCCTTTCCGTTGCATTCCATTCCACATTACGTTCAATTCCATTCCATTCCACATTCCATTCCATTCCATTGCACATTCCAATCCATTCCATTACACTTTCCATACCTTTCCATTCCACATTCCATTCCACATTCCATTCTACTCCATATTCCATTTCACATACCATTCCACATTCCTTTCCATTCGTTGCTATTCCATTCCACATTCCATTCCACATTCCTATCCACTCCATTTGACATTCTATTCCACATTCCATTCCATTCCATTCCACCTTTCATTCCTCATTCCATTAAACTTTCCAGTCCATGTTCCTTTTCACGTTCCGTTGCACGTTCCTTCACATTACATTCCACTTTCCATCGCATTCGAAATTCCATTCCATTCCATTCCAACTTCAATGCCATTCAATTCCACATTTCTTTCCATTCTATTCCATTGTACATTCCGTTCCACATTGTATTCCATTCCATTCCACTTTCCATTACATTCCATTCCACGTTCCATTACATTCTACTCCATTCCACATTCCATTCCATTCCATTCCATTCCACATTCCATTCCATTCCAATAAACATTCCACTCCACGTTCCATTCCACATTCCTTTCCATTCCGTTCCACGTTATATTAAACATTCCATTCCATTTTATTTCACGTTCCATTGCAGATTCCATTATACATTCCATTCCACATGCCATTTCATTCCAATTCACATTCCCTTCCATTCCATTCCACATTCCGTTCCATTCCATTCCACATTCCATTCTATTTTCTCTTCAATTCCATTCCTCTCCATTCCACATACCTTTACACATTCCATTCGTCATTCCAATGCATTCGATTCCACATTACATTCTATTTCATTTCACAATTCATTACATTCCATTCCTTTTTCCATTGCAGTGCATTTTAAATTGCATTCCATTCCACGTTCCATTTAATTCCATTGCATTCCTTTCAGTTCCTTTCCACATTCCATTCGTTTCAATTCCGCATTCCAATCCATTCTACTCCGTTCCAATCCATTCCACATACCATTCCATTCCGTTCGGCATTCCATTCCATTGCATTCCGCATTCAATTCCATTCCATTGCACATTCCGTTCCATTCCATTCCCTGTTCCATTCCATTGCATTCCATTCTGCATTCGATTTCAAATTCCATTCCATTCGATTCCACATTGCATTCCATTCCATTCCAAATTCCATTCCAAATCCCATTTCATTTCTTTCCACATTCCATTCCACATTCCATTGCATTCCATACCACTTTCCATTACATTCCATTCCTTATTCCATTCCATTCTATTTCACATTCCATTCAATTCCGTGTCCTATTTAGTTACCTACCATTCCATTAAATTCCATTCCACATTCCATTCCATTCCGCATTCCATTCCATTCCATTCGACGTTCCATTCCACTCGACGTTCCATTCCACTCCATTCAACGTTCCGTTCCACATTACTTTCCACGTCCTAATCCACGTTCCTTTCTACGTTACATTCCACATTCTACTACATTATAGTCCACATTCCATTACAATCCATTGCACTTTCCGTTCCTCATTCCATTCCATTCAATTCCACATCCCATTGCATTCCATTCCACATTCCATTCCTTTCCATTAATCATTCTTTTCCACATTCCATCAGATTCCATCACACATTCCATTCAACATTCCATTCCTTTCCACATTTCATTCCCTTCCATTCCATTCCACATTCCATTCCATTCCATTCCATTCACCATTCCATTGCATTCCATTCCATTCACAGTTCCATTCCATTCCGTTCCATTCCACGTTCCATTCCATTCCATTCCACATTCTATTCCATTGCATTCCTTTAAACATTCTATTCCATTCCACATTCCAATCCACATTGCATTCCATCCCACATACCATTCCATTCCACTGCATCCCCTTCCAAATTCCATTCCATTCAATTCCCTTCCACATTCCATTCCACATTGCATTCCATTCCATTCCACTTTCCATTCCATTCCATTCCAATTTGCATTGTATTCCTTTCCATTCCACATTCCATTCCATGCCATTCTGCATTCCATTGCATTCCATTCCATTCCACATTCAATTCCATTCCAATCCACATTCAATTCCTTTCCATTCCATATTCCACATTCCATTCCACGTTCCATTAAACTTTCCATTAAACATTCCATTCCACGTTACATTCCATTCCATTCCACGTTCCATTCCACATTTCATTCCACATTCCATTTCATTCCACCTTCCATTCCATTCCATTCCACATTTCATTCGATTCCATTACACATTCCATTCCTTTCCATTCCATTCCACATTCCATTCCATTCCATTCCATTCCATTCCACATTCCGTTCCTTTCCTTTCCACATACCATTCAATTCAATTCCTTTCCACGTTCCATTCTTTAAACATTGCATTCCATTCCATTTCATTCCCCTTTGAATTCCATTCAATTTCACATTTCATTCCCCCTTCTATTCCATTCCACATTCCATTTCATTTCATTGCAATCCACATTCCATTCCACTCCATTCCATTCCACTCCACATTCCATTCCGCTTTCCATTCCATTCCATTCCAAATTCCATTCCATTCCATTCCACATTACATTACATTCCATTCCACAGTTCATTCCATTCCATTCCACATTACATTACATTCCATTCCACAGTTCATTCCATTCCACATTCAGGTTCCATTCCATTCCTTACACATTCCATTCCACATTCCATCCCATTAAACTTTCCAATCCATTCCACATTCCATTCCATTCCATTGAGTTTCACATTCCATTCCATTTCACATTCCACTCCATTCCATTCCACATTCCATTCAATTCCATTCCACATTCCATTCCATTCCATTCCACATTCTATTCCATTGCATTCCTTTAAACATTCCATTCGATTCCACATTCCATTCCATTGCATTTCGCTTTACATTCCATTCTGTTCCATTCCACGTTCCAATCCACATTGCATTCCATTCCGTTCCACTTTCCATTTCATTCCATTCTGGTTTCCTTTCCATTCCACTTTCCATTCCATGTCATTCTTCATTCCATTCCATTCTATTCCTTTCCACATTCAATTCCATTCCAATCCACATTCCAATCCATTCCATTCCATATTCCACATTCCATTCCACGTTCCTTTCCACTTTCCATTCCATGTTGAATTCCACTTTCCCTTCCATTCCAATCCACGTTCCATTCCACACTGCATTCCACATTCCATTCTATCCCATTCCTCTCAGTTTCACATTCCATTCCATTCCATTGCACATTCCACTCCATTCCATCCCATTCCACATTCCATTCGATTCCACATTCCATTCAATTCCATTGCATTTCCCTATCTATTTCATTTCATTGCATTCCGTTTCATATTCCATACCGCATTCCATTCCATTCCACATTCCATGCCATTCCATTGCATTCCACATTCCATTCCATCCCAATCCATTTCATTCCACATTCCATTCCATTGCATTCGATTCCGTTCCTTTCCATTCCATTCCGCATTCCGTTCCATTCCATTCCACATTCCGTTCCTTTCCATTACACATTCTATTCCATTCCATTCTATACCCACATTCCATTCCATTCCACATTCCATTTCGTTCCACTCAATTCCGGATTCCATTCCATTCCAATCCATTCCATTCAACATACCATTGCACACTCCATTCCATTCCACATTCCATTCTATTCCATTCCACATTCCATTCCATTACATTCCGTTTCATTCCACATTCCATTACACCTCATTCCATTCCATTCCACTTTACATTCCATTCCATTCCATATTTTATTCCATTTCATTCCATTCCATTGCATATTCCTTTTCACATTCCATTCCATTCCATTCCACATTTGTTACCATTCCATTTCACATTCCATTCCATTCCATTCCACATTCCATTCTTTGCATTTCACATTGCACTGCATTCCAATACATATTCCTGTCGGTTCCTTTCCACTTTGCTTTCCATTCCGTTCCACATTCCATTCCATTCCATTCCACATTGCTTTCCATTCCGTTCCCCATTCCATTCCATTCCATTCCATCTCATTCCACATTCCATTCCATTCCTTTCCACATTCCATACCATTCCATTAAAATTTCCATTCCATTCTATTCCACATTACATTCCATTCCATTCCACATTCCTTTCCATTACCTTCCATATTCCTGTCCATAGCATTCCATATTCCATTCCATTGCATTGCATTCCTTTCCACATTCCATTTCATTCCTTTCCTTTCCATTCCACTTTCCATTACACATTCCATTCAATTCCACGTTCCATTCCATATTCCATTCCATTCCACATTCCTTTCCATTCTATTCCTTTCCACATTCCATTCCATTCCATTCCATTCCATTCAACATTCGATTCCATTTCAGATTTCATTCCATTCCTCTTCACATTTCATTCCATACCATTCCACATTCCATTAAATTTCAGTCCACATTCCATTCCATTCCATTCCAAATTCTATTCCATTTCATTCCATATTCCTCTCCATTCCATTCCACATTCCATTGCATTCCATTCCACATTCCATTCCATTCCACTGCATTCCATTCCACATTCCATTCCATTTCATTCCATTCCACATTCCATTCCTTTCCATTCCATTCCACATTCCATTCCATTCCATTCCACATTCCATTCCTTTCAATTTCCTTCCACATTCCATTCTACCTTGCATTCCATTCCTTTCCACTTTCCATTCCATTCCATTCCAATTTCCATTCCATTCCACATTCCATTCCTTGTCATTCTGCATTCCATTTCATTCTATTCTATTCCACATTCAATTCCATTCCAATCCACATTCAATTCTATTCCATTACGTATTCCACATTCCAATCCACGTTCCATTAAACTTTCCATTAAACGTTCCATTCCACGTTCCATTCCATTCCATTCCACGTTCCATTCCACATTACATTGCATTCCATATTCCATTCCATTCCATTCCACATTTCATTCGATTCCATTCCACTTTCCAATCCGTTCCATTTCAATCAAATCCACATTCCAATCCATTCCGTTGCACATTCACTTCCATTCTTTTCCATTCCACATTCCATTGCATTCCACATTCCATTCCATTCCTTTGCATTTCCCATTCCATTCCATTCCATTCCATTCCATTTCACATTGCATTCCACATTCCATTCCATTCCGTTCGATTCCATTACTTTCCATTCCATTCCACATTCCGTTCCATTCCATTCCACATTTCGTTCCTTTCCATTACACACTCTACTCCATTCCATTCCATTCCACATTCCATTCCATTCCACATTCCATTCCTTTCCAGTCCATTCCAGATTCCATTCCATTCCATTGCATTTGATTCCGCATTCCATTGCACATTCCATTCCATTCCACCTTTCATTCTATTCCATTCCACATTCCATTCCATTCCATTCAATTCCATTCCACATTCCATTACACATCATTCCCTTCCATTCCACATTCCATTCCATTCCATTCCATATTCCATTCCATTCCATTCCATATTCCATTCCATTTCATTCCATTCAATTGCAGATTCCTTTCTTCGTTCCATTGCATTCCATTCCACATTGCATACCATTCCATTCCACATTCCATTCCATTCAATTCCACATTCCATTCCATTCCATTCCATATTCCTGTCCATTCCTTTCCAAGTTCCTTTCCATTCCATTCCACATTGCATTATATTCCATTCCTTTCCACATTCCTTCACATTCCATTCCATTCCACTCCACATTCCGTTCCATTCCATTCTATATTCCATACCATGCCATTACACTTTCCAATCCGTTCCATTCCACATTACATTCCATTCCATTCCTCATTCTATTCCATTAATTACCATATTCCTTTCCATACCATTCCATATTCCATTACGTTCCATTCCATTCCATTCCTTTCTACATTCCAATCCATTAAATTCCTTTCCATTCCACATTCCATTTCACATTCCTTTCAATTCCGCATTCTATTCCATATTCCATTCAATTCCGTTCAATTCACCATACCATTCCATTCCATACCACATTCCATTCCATTCAATTCCATTCAATTCCATTCCACATTCTATTCCATTTCTCATTTCATTCCATTCCACTCCACATTTCCTTCCATACCATTCCACGTTCCATTCAATTCCATTCCACATTCCATTCCATTCCATTCCGAATGCTTTTCCATTCGATTCCATATTCCATTTCACTCCATTGCACATTCCATTGCATTCCATCCCACATACCATTCCATTCCACTGCATCCCCTTCCAAATTCAATCCCATTCAATTCCCTTCCACATTGCATTCCTCATTGCATTCCATTCCATTCCACTTTCCATTCCATTTCATTCCAATTTGCATTGCATTCCTTTCCATTCCACATTCCATTCCATGCCATTCTGCATTCCATTGCATAACATTCCATTCCACATTCAATTCCATTCCAATCCACATTCAAATCCTTTCCATTCCGTATTCCACATTCCATTCCACGTTCCATTAAACTATCCATTAAACATTCCATTCCACGTTACATTCCATTCCATTTCACGTTCCATTCCACATTTCATTCCACATTCCATTTCATTCCACCTTCCATTCCATTCCATTCCACATTTCATTCGATTCCATTACACTTTCTGTTCCATTCCTTTCCATTCCATTCCACATTCCATTCCATTCCATTCCATTCCATTCCATTCCATTCCATTCCATTCCACATTCCGTTCATTTCCATTCCTTTAAACATTGCATTCCATTCCATTTCATTCCCCTTTGAATTCTATTCCATTTCACATTCCATTCCAACTTCTATTCCATTCCACATTCCATTTCATTTCATTGCATTCCACATTCCATTCCATTCCATTCCATTCCACTCCACATTCCATTCCGCATTCCATTCCATTCTATTCCAAATTCCATTCCATTCCATTCCACATTACATTACATTCCATTCAACAGTTCATTACATTCCACATTCAGGTTCCATTCCGTCCATTACACATTCCATTCCACTTTCCATCCCATTATACTTTCCATTCCATTCCACATTCCTTTCCATTCCATTCTATTTCACATTCCATTCCATTTCACATTCCACTCCATTCCATTCCACATTCCATTCAATTCCATTCCACATTGCATTCCATTTCATTATATGCCATTCCACATTCCATTGCATTCCATGAAACATTCCATTCCATTTCGTTACATTACATTCCACGTTCCCTTCCATTCCATTCCATTCCATTACATTGCACATTCCATTCCACATTCCATTGCACATTTCATTCCACATTCCATTCCACATTCCCTTCCGCATTCCATTCCATTACATTCCACTTTCCATTCCACACTCCATTCCATTCCATTCCACATTCTATGCCACATTCCATTCCACATTCCATTCCATTCTATTCCACATTCCATTCCATTGCATTCCACATTGCATTCCATTGCATTCCACATTCCATTCCATTCCATTCCACGTTCCATTCGATTTTCCGTGGCATTCCAATCCCCATTCCATTCCACATTCCATTCCATTCCACATTTACTTCCACATTCCTTTCCATTCCATTCCACATTCCATTTCACTTTCCATTCCATTCCACTCCAAATTCCATTCCACATTCGATTACATTCCTTTCCACATTCAATTTCACTGCATTCCACACTCCATTCCACATTCCATTCCATCTTTTATTTCATTCCATTCCATGTTTCATTCCAACTTCCATTCCACGTTGCATTCCACTTCCCATTAGTTGTTCCATTCCATTCCATTCCACGTTCCTTTCCAACTTCCATTCCACATTAAATTCCATTCCATGCCACACTTCATTCCACATTCCATTCCATATTCCATTACACATTCAATTCCGCATTGCATTCGGCATTTAAATCCTTTCCATTCCATTCCATTCCACATTCCATTCAATTCCGTTACATTCCACATTCCATTCTATTCCATTCCACATTCCATTCCACATTCCATTCCGTTTCATTCATGTCATTTTCACATTAAATTCCACATTCCACATTCCATCCATATTCCATTCCATGTTCCACTCCTTTCCATTCCACTTTACATTCCATTTATTTCCACATTCCATACCACTCCATTCCGCATTCAATTCCATTCCATTCCGCATTCAAATCCAGATTCCATTCCATTCCACACTGCATTAAATTCCAAATTCCACTCCATTCCTTTCCACATTCCATTCCATTCCTTTCCATTCCACATTCCATTCAATTGCATTCCACATTCTATTCCTCATTCCATTCCGTTTCATTCCACATTCAATTCCACATTCCTTTCCATTCCACTCCACATTCCATTCCATTCCATTGAACGTTCCATTCATTTCGATTCCACATTCCATTCCACATTACATTCCATTCCTTTCCACATTTCATTCCACATTCCTTTCAACATTCCACTTCACATTCCAATCCACATTCCATTCCGCACTCCATTCCATTCCATTCCATTCCATTTCACATTCCTTTCCACATTCCATTCTGATCTTTTCCACATTCCATTACAAACTCCTTTCCACATTCCATTCCACATTCCATTCCATTCCATTCCATTTCACATTCCTTTCCGCATTCCATTCCACATTCCATTCCATTCCATTCCATGTTTCATTCCAATTTAATTTCCACGTTACATTCCACATTCCATTCCATTCCACATTCCATTCCACGTTCCATTCCACATTCAATTCCATTCCTTAACACGTTCCATTCCATATTCCATTCTACATTCCTTTCCACGATCCATTCCTTTGAATTCCACATGACACTCCACATTGCACTCCACATTCCATTCCACATTCTCTTCCACATTCCTGTCCCCATTTCATTACATTCCAGTCCACATTCCATTCCACATTCCATTCCATTCCATTCCTCATTCTTTACAACATTCCTTTCCACATTCCATTCCATTCCATTCCAGATTCCTTTCCACATTCCATTCCATTACAATAAACATTCTATTCCACTTTCCATTCCATTCCATTCCACATTTCATTCCACATTCCCTTCCACATACCATTCCATTCCATTCCACTTTGCATTCCACATTCCATTCCATTCCATTCCACATTCTATTTCACTTTCCATTCCAGAATCCATTCCATTCCGTTCCACATTGAATTCCATGGCATTTCACATACATTCCATTCCATTTCACATTCCATTCGACATTCCATTGCATTCCAATCCACATTACATTCCTCATTCCTTTCCATTCCATTCCCAATTTCATTCCACATTCCATTCTACATTCCATTCCATTCCATTCCGCATTCGATTCCACATTTCACTACACATTCCCTTCCACATTCCATTCAATTCCATTCCACATCCCATTCCACAATCCACTCCACATTCCAATCCACATTCGATTACATTCCTTTCCACATTCCATTCTATTCCATTCCATTCCACGTTTCATTCCACCTTCCATTCCAGGTTCCATTCCACTTTCCATTCGACTTTCCATTCCACTTTCCATTCCACTTTCCATTGCATTCAATTCCATGTTCCATTCCAACATTCATTCAACGTTCCATTCCATTCCACCTTCCATTCCAGATTCCATTCCATTCCATTACTCTTTCCATTCCACATTCCATACCACATTCCGTTCCACTTTCCATTATGTTCCATTCCACATTAAATTCCACATTCCATTTCACATTCTATTCCACATTCCATTCCACATTCCATTCGATTCTGTTCCATATTCCATTACACTTTCCTTTCCACATTCCATTCCACATTCTATTCCATTAACTTCCATTCCACATTCCATTTCATATTCCATTCCACATTCCATTGCATTCCATTCCACGTTCCATTCCACATGGCATTCCACATTGCATTCCAAATTCCATTCCACATTCATTTCCACATTCCATTCCATTCCATTCCACATTCCATTCCACATTCCAATTCATTACATTCTAGTCAATTCCACATGCCATTCACATTCCAATCCATTCCATTCCACATTCCATTCCACATTCGATTACATTCCTTTCCACATTCCATTCCATTCTATTCCACAGTCCATTCCACCTTCTTTTCCATTCCATTCCACATTTCATTCCACATTCCATTTCACATTCCTTTCCACATTCCATTGCATTGCATTCCACATTACATTCCATTACATTCCACATTCCATTCCACTTTCCATTAAACGTTACATACCATGCTCCATTCCACGTTCCATTTCATTCCATTCCACGTTCCATTCCACATTCCTTTCCATTCCATTCCACTTTCCTTTGCACTTTCCATTCCACATTCCATTCCACATTACATTCCCTTAAATTCCACATTACATTCCACATTCCAGTCCACATTCCTTTCCACATTCCATTGCATTCGAATCCTTATTCCATTCCATTCTACTCGACATTCCATTCCATATTCCATTCCATTCCATAACAAATTCCATTGCAGATTCCATTTCACATTCCATTCCATTCCACTCCACATTCATTTCCACGTTCCATTCCATGTTCCATTCCGCATTCTATTTCACATTCAATTCCACGTTCGATTACACGTTCTATTCTAAATTCAATTCCACATTCAATTCAACATTACATTCCTTTCCATTCCACATTCCATTCCACATTCCATTCCATTCCATTCCACATTCCGTTCCATATTCCATCCCATTCAATTCCAAATTCCATTCCACATTCCATTCCACGTTCCATTCCATGTTCCATTCCACTGTCCATTCTACTCCATTACACGTTCCATTCCATTCATTTCCCCGTTTCATTTCACTACATTCCATATTATAGTACACATTCCATACGACATTCCATATCACATTCCAGTCCACATTCCACTTCGCTTTCCATTCCATTCCATATTCCATTCCATTCCAATCCTCATTCCATTCCAATCTAGTCCACCTTCCATTCCATTCCATTCCTCATTACATTCCACATTGCATTCCACATTCCATTCTTTTCCACATTCCATTCCAGAACATTTTCCATTGCATTCCACATTCCATTCCATTCCATTCCACATTCCATTCCACATTCCATTGCACGTTCCATTCCATTCCATTCCATATTGCATTCCATTCCATTCCACATTCCATTCCACTCAATTCCACATTTCATTCCATACCACTGCATTCCACATTCCACTCCACTACATTCGGCATTCCATTCCATTCCATTTTATTCTATTCCAGTTTCCATTACATTCCATTCCACATTCTATTCCATTCTATTCCACATTCCTCACCACATTCCATTCCACATTCTGTTACTCTTTCCATTCCATTTCATTCCTCGTTCTATTCCACTCCATTTGACATTCCATTGTACTTTCCATTCCATTCCATTCCACATTCCTTTCCATTCACTTCCTAATTCCTTTCCTTTCCATTGCATTCCACATACCATTCCATTCCATTCCCATTCCATTTAATTCCTTTCCATTCCATTCCACATTCCATTTCATTCCATTCCACATTCCATTCCTTTCCATTCCACATGCCATTCCATATTCTTTTGCACGCTCTATTCAATTCACGATCCATTCCATACTGCATTCCAGATTTCATTCCACATATAATTACACGTTCCATTCGAGCATCCGTTCCATGTTCCATTGCACGTTGCATTCCATTCCATTTCGCGATCAATTCCACAATCCATTCCACACTCCATTCCACATTCCATTCCACATTCAATTCCATTCCATTCCACTTTCCATTGCACATTCCATTCCAGATTCCATTCCACATTACCTTGCACATTTCATTCCATTCCATTCCATTCCTTTCCATTCCATATTCCATTCCATTCCAATACACATTCAATTCCATTCCATAGCATTCCACATTCCATTCCATAACATTTCACATTCTATTTCATTTTCCATTCCACATTCCATTCCAGTCCATTCCACTTTCCATTCCATTCCATTCAATATTCGATTCCACATTCCATTCCACGTTCTATTACTTTCCATTCCTTTCCAAATTCCATTCCATTCCATTCCACACACCATTCCATTCCACATTCCATTCTACATTCCATTCCATTCCATTCCATTCCACATTCCATTCCACATTCCATTCCTTTTCATTCCACAGTCCATTTCTAATTCCATTGCATTCTATTCCACATTCCATTCCACATTCCATTCCATTGCATTCCACATTCCATTCCACATTCCATTCCATTTCATTCCACAATGCTTTCCATTCCATTGCATTCCATTGCATTCCATTCCATTGCACATTAGATTCCATTCCATTCCGTTCCACATTCCCTTCCATTCCATACTGATTACCATTCCATTCCATTCCACATTCCATTCCACTTTGCATTCCTTTCCATTCCAGATTCCTTTGCACATTCCATTCCACATTCCGTTCCACAATCCCTTCTGTTCCATTGCACATTCCTTTCCATTCCATTCCACTTTCCATTCCACATTCCATTCCATTCCTTTGTAGATTCTATTCCATCCCATGCCACATTCCATTCCATTCCACTTTCCATTCCAAATGACTTTGCATTCCATACCACATTCCATTCCACATTCCATTCCATTCCATTCCACATTCCATTCCACATTCCATTTCATTCCATTTCACATTCCATTCCACCATCCATTCCATTCCGTTCCACATTCCGTTCCATTCCACTCCACATTCCATTCCATTTCATTCCATTCCATTTCATTCCATATTCCATTTCATGACATTCCACTTTCCATTCCTTCCCATTCCATTCCACATTCTGTTCCATTCCACATTCCATTCCATTCCAATCCGTTCCACATTCAGTTCCGTTCCACATTCCATTCCCTTCCATTCCACATTCCATTCTGCATTCCATTCCTTTCCGCATTGCGTACACTTTTCCATTCCATTCCATTGCATATTCCATTCCATTGCATTCCACTTTCCATTCTAATCCATTCTACGTCCCATTCCACTTTCCATTCCAATATCTATTACACTGCCATTCCATTCCATTCCATGTTCCATTACACTTTCCATTACAATACTTTCCACATTGCAGTCCACTTTCCATTCCACATTCCAGTCCACATTCTATTCCATTCCATTGCATTTCACATGCCATTCCATTCCATTGAGCATTCCATTCCATTCCATTTCACATTCCATTCCACTTCATTCCATTCCACATTCTATTCCGTTCCACATTCCATTCCTTTCCATTGCACTTTCCATTCATATCCATTCCGTTGCATTCCATTCCACATTCCATTCCATTCCATTTCATTCCACTTTCTAATCCATTCCGCATTCCATTCCATTCCACATTCCATTTCATTCCATTCTACATTCCATTCTATTTCACTCCATTCCACATTCTATTCCATTACACAATCCATTCCATTCCACATTCCATTCCACATTCCATTACATTACATTCCACCTTCCAATCCATTCCACTTTCCATTTCATTCCTTTAAAGATTCCAGTCCACATTCCATTCCATTCCATTGCATTCAATTCCACATTCCATTCCATTGCATTCCACATTCCATTTCACATTCATTTCCATGTTCTTTTCCACATTCCATTCCTCGTTCCGCTCCACGTTCCATTTCACGTTCCATTCCATTTTCCTTTCCATTCAATTCCACGTTTCATTCCACATTCCATTCCACATACCATTTCACATTGCATTCTGTTCCATTACAAAATCCATTACACAATCCACTCCATTCCATTCCACTTTCCATTCCACATGCCATTCAACATTCCATTCCACATTAAATTTAATTCCATTCCACATTGCATTCCACATTCCATTCCGTTCCACATTGTATTCCACATTCCTGTCCATTCCATTCAATTCCACATTGCATTCCACATTTCATTCCATTCCATTTCACATTCCATTCCACATTTCATTGCACTCCATTCAACTTTCCATTCCATGATCCATTCCACATTCCTTTCCACATTCCATTCCACTTTCCATTCCTTTCCATTCCATGTTCTATTCCACGTTCCATTAGACGTTCCATTCCACGTTCCATTCCATGTTCCATTCTATTACATTCCACTTTCCGTTTCATTCCACATTACATTCCTTTCCATTCCACATTCCATTCCACAATACATTGCATTCCATTACACATTCCATTCTGTATTCCATTCCATTCCATTCCACATTTCTTTCCACACTGAATTCCATTCGATTCCACTTTCCATTGCACATTCCTTTCCACGTTCCCTTCCATGTTCCATTCCAGGTTCCATTGCACGATCCATTCCATGCCATTCCACCTTCCATTCCATTCCATTCCACATTCCATTTCATTCCGTTCCAAATTCCATTCCACATTCCATATCACATTCCATTCCACATTCCATTTAACCTTCTATTGCTTTCCATTCCATTCCACTTTCCTTTCCCTTCCATTCCACATTCCATTCCATTCCACTACATATTCCATTCCACATTATATTCCACATTCCATTCCATTCCATTCCATTCTATTGCACGTTCCATTCCATTCCGTTCCCTTCAACATTGCAAATTTTCCATTCTACATTCCATTCCATTCCACATTCTATTCCATTGCATTCCACATTTCATTCCACATTCCATTCAACATCCATTCCATGTTCCATTCCATTACATTCCACGTTTCTTTCCACTTTCCTTTCCATTCCATTCCAATTTCCATTCTACATTCCTTTGCACATTCAGTTCCACTTTCCATTGCACAATCCATTCCACGTTGCAATCCAGGTTCCAATCCAAGTTGCCTTCCACATTCCTTTCAATTCCATTCCACTTTCCATTCCACGTTCTATTCCAGTATAAATTCCACATTCCATTCCGCATTCCACACACCATTGCATTCCATTCCTTTCCACATTCCATTGCACATTCCCTTCCACATTTCACTCCTTTCCATTCCACATTCCATTCCATTCCATTCCACATTATATTCCATTTCATTCTACATTGTATGGCTCATTCAATTCCATATTCCCTTCCACATTCCATTCCATTCCATTCCACCTTCCATTCCATTCCATTCCACGTTACATTTCATTCCGTTCCACATTCCATTCCACATTCCATTTCACATTCCATTCCACATTCCATTCCACAATTTCCATTCCACATTGCATTCCATATTCCATTCGATTCCATTCCACATTCCATTCCACATGCATTCCATTCCAGTCCACATTCCATTCCACAATCCATTACATTCCATTCCTCATTCCATTGCATTCCATTTCACATTCCTTTCCACGTTCCATTCCACGCTCCATTCCACATACCATTCCAAGTTCCATTATACGTTGCATTCCATTCCATTACACTTTCCTTTCCCAATTGCATTCCATTCCATTCCACATTCCATTTCACACTCCATTCCTTTCCATTCCACATTCCATTCCACAATTTCCATTCCATATTGCATTCCACATTGCATTCCATATTCCATTCCATTCCATTCCACTTTCCATTTCACATTTCATTCCGTTCCATTCCACATTCCATTCCACAATTTCCATTCCACATTGCATTCCACATTGCATTCCATATTCCATTGCATTACATTCCACATTCCATTCTACATGCATTCCATTCCAGTCCACAATCCATTCCACATTCCATTCCATTCCATTCCACATTCCAATCCATTCCATTCCACATTCCATTCCATTCCATTCCTCATTCCATTGCATTCCATTTCACATTCCATTCCATACCACCTTCCATTTAGTTCCATTCCTTTCCCTTCAATTCCTTTCCACATTCCATTCCTTTCCTTTCCATTCCATTCCATTCCATTGCATTCCGCATATCATTCCATTCCACATTCCATTCCATTCCATTGCATTCCACATTCCATTCCATTCCATTCCACATTCTAATTTTTGCATTCCATTCTACATTCCATTTCACATTCCATTCCATTCGATTTCACATTGCATTCCATCCACTCAACATTCCTTTCCACATCCCATTCCATTGTATTCCACATTGAATTCCACCTTCCATTGCATTCCATACCACATTCAATACCATTCCATTCCTTATTCCTTTCCATTCTATTTCACATTCCATTCCATTAGAAGACCTATTTAATTCCATTCCATTCCATTCCACATTCCGTTCCATTCCACATTCCATTCCATTACATTCCACGTTCCATTCCACATTCAATTTCACGTTCTAGTATATGTTCCAGTACACCTTTCATTCCACATTCTACTACATTCTATTCCAAATTTCATTCCACTCCATTCCACATTCCGTTCCTTATTCCATTCCATTCGATTCCACATTCCATTCCATTCCATTCCACATTCCATTCCACTTTCCATTCCATTCCATTCCACATTCCAGTCCACATTCCATCAGATTCCTTTAAACATTCCATTCCACATTCCATTCCATTCCATTCCATTCCACTATCCATTCCTTTCCACATTCCATTCCTCATTCCATTCCATTCCATACCACATTCCATTCTGTTGCAAATCCGGTTCCATTCCATTCCATTTCACATTCCATTTCATTCCACGTTCCATTTAATTTCATTCCATTACATTACATTACTTTCTTCATTCAATTCCATTCCATTCCAAATTCTATTCCATTTCATTCCATTGCATTCCATTCTACATTCCATTCCATTCCATTCAACATTTCATTCAATTCCATTACATTCCATTCCACATTCCATTCCAATCCATCCCACATTCCATTCCATTCCGCATTCCATTCCATTACACATTCTATTACACATTCTATTCCATTTCACATTCCATTCCATTGCATTCCATTCCACATTACATTCAATTCCATTCCATTCCACATTCCAATCCATTCCATTACACTTTCCATACCATTCCATTCCACATTCCATTCCACATTCCACTCCACTCCATATTCCATTTCACATACCATTCCACATTCCTTTCCATTCGTTTCTATTCCATTCCACATTGCATTCCACATTCCTTTCCACTCCATTTGACATTCTATTCCACATTCCATTCCATTCCACATTTCATTCCTCATTCCATTAAACTTTCCGCTCCACGTTCCTTTCCACTTTCCATTGCACGTTCCTTCCCATTACATTCCACGTTCCATTGCATTCGAAATTCCACTCCATTCCATTCCACCTTGAATGCCATTCCATTCCACATTTCTTTCCATTCAATTCCATTGTACATTCCGTTCCACATTGCATTCCATTCCATTCCACATTCCATTCCATTCCATTCCATTCCACATTCCATTCCATTCCAATAAACTTTCCACTCCACGTTCCATTCCACCTTCCTTTCCATTCCGTTCCGCATTATATTACACATTCCATTCCATAGTATTTCACGTTCCATTGCAGATTCCATTATATATTCCATTCCACATCGCATTTCTTTCCATTTCACATTCCATTCCACATTCCATTCCATTCCACATTCCGTTCCACATTCCATACTATTCCACATTCCACTCCATCTCCCATTAAATATTCCATTCCACTCCATTTCACATTCCATTCCACATTCCATTTCATTCCATTATAGATTGCATTCCTCTTTCCATTCCAAGTTGCTTTCCACATTCTATTGCAAGTTCCATCTATTTACATTCCACGTTCCATTCCATTTCATTCTCTCTTCCATTCCATTCCATTCCACCTTTAATTCCATTCAATTCCACGTTGCACTCCACGCTGCATTCCACGTTTCTTTCCATTACATTCCACGTTCCGTTACACATTCCTTTCCATGACATTGCTGTTCCTCTGCAGATTCCATTCCACTTTCCATTCCATATCCCTTTCCAATCCATTCCACATCCCGTTCCATTCCATTCCACCTTCCATTCCATTCCATTCCACATTCCATTCCATTCCGTTCCGCATTCCATTCCATTCCATTCCACATTCCATTCCGTTCCATTCCACATTCCATTCCACATTCTCTTCAATTTCATTCCACTCCATTCCACATTCCATTTCACATTCCATTCCTCATTACAATCCATTCGGTTCCACATTACATTCCATTTCATTTCACAATCCATTACATTCCATTCCTTATTCCATTGCATTGCATTTTACATTCCATTCCATTCCACTTTCCATTTAATTCCGTTGCATTCCATTCAATTCTTTCCACATTCCATTCCTTTCAATTCCACATTCCAATCCATTCCACTCCATTCCAATCCGTTCCACATTCCATTCCATTCCATTCCGCATTCCATTCCATTCCATTCCACATTCAATTCCATTCCATTCCACGTTCCATTCCATTGTATTCCATTCTGCATTCCATTTCACATTCCATTCCATTTGAATCCACATTGCATTCCATTCCATTACAAATTCCATTCCAAATCCCATTCCATTTCTTTCCACATTCCATTCCCCATTCCATTGCATTCCATAACACTTTCCATTACATTCCATTCCTTATTCCATTCCATTCTATTTCACATTCCATTCCATTCCATGTCCTATTTAATTACATTCCATTCCATTAAATTCCATTCCACATTCCATTCCATTCCACATTCCATTCCATTCCATTCGACATTCCATTCCACTCCTTTCAACCTTCCATTCCACTTTCCATTCCACGTTCTAGTCCACGTTCCTTTCTACGTTCCATTCCACATTCTACTACAATATATTCCACATTCCATTCCAATCCATCCCACTTTCCATTCCTCATTCCATTCCATTCAATTCCACAACCCATTGCATTCCATTCTACATTCCATTGCATTCCATTCCATATTCCATTCCACATTCCAACAGATTCCATCACACATTCCATTCCGCGTTCCATTCCTTTTCACATTTCATTCCATTACATTCCATTCCACATTCCATTCAATTCCATTCCATTTCACATATCATTCCTCTCCATTGCACATTCCATTCCATTGCATTCCATTCCATTCACCGTTCCATTCCATTCCATTCCATTCCACATTCCATTCCGTAGCATTCCTTTCCATATTCCATTCCATTCCGCATTCCATTCCACATTGTATTCCATTCCTTTCCACATTCCATTCCACATTCCATTTCACTTTCCATTTCATCACATTCCACTCGCCGTTCCTTGTTCCATTCCACGTCCCATTACATTCCATTCCACGTTCAATTCCACATTCAATTCCATTTAATTTCACTTTCCATTCTACGTTCCATTCCACATTCCATTCCGTTGCATTCCACATTCCTTGCCACACTCCAATCCGTTCCATTCCACATTGCATTCCAAACTCCATTCCACATTCCATTCCACATGGAATTACAAATTCCATTCTGTTCCATTCCACATTCCATTCCACATTCCTTTACTCATTCCATTCCACATTCCATTCCGTTGCATTCCTCATTCCTTTGCACATTCCGTTCCATATTACATTCCATATTCCTTTCCATTCCATTCCATTCCATTCCACATTCCTGTCCACATTGCATTCTGCGTTTCATTCCACTTTCCATTTAACGTTCCATTTCATTCCATTCCACATTGCATTCCACAATCCTTTCCTCATTCCATTCCACATTCCATTCCCTTGCATTCCTCATTCCCTTGCACGTTCCCTTCCATATTACATTCCATATTCCTTTCCATTCCATTCCATTCCTTTCCACATTCCATTCCATTCCATTCTACATCCCTTTCCACATTGCATTCCATGTTTCATTCCAATTTCCATTTCACGTTCCATTTCATTCCATTCCACATTCCATTCCACGTCCCAATCAATTCCATTCGGCCCTCCATTCCACCTTCCATTCCTCGTTCCATTCCACGTTCCATTCCATGAACCGTTCCCTTCCATTTCCCAATCCATTCCATGTTCCTGTCCACATTTCATTCCACATTCCATGAAACATTCCATTCCACATTCCATTTCATTCCATTCCACATTGCATTCCATTGCAGCCCACATTCCATTCCACATTCCATTCCATTCCATTTCAACATTCCATTCCATTCCATTTCACATTACACTCCACCTTTCATTCCTTTCAACATTCCATTCAACTTTCCATTCCACATTCCATTCCACTCTCAATTCCATGCATTCCACCTTCCATTCCACACTCTATTCCATATCATTCCAAATTCAATTCCACATTCCATTCCACATTCCATTCCATTCCACTTTGCATTCAGCATTCCATTCCACTTTCCATTAGATGATCCATTCCACATTCCACTGCACATTGCATTCCACGTAACATTCCACATTCCATTCCACGTTCCATTCCACATTCCATTCCATGTTCCAGTCCATTCAATTCCACGTTCCATTCCACATTCCATTCCACTCCATTCCACTTTCCATTCCACATAGCATTCAACATTCCATTCCACATGCCTTTCGATTCCATTCCATTCCACATTCCATTCCACATTCCATTCCATTCCATTTCACATTCCATTCCATTTCATTCCACATATCATTCCACATTCCATTCCATTCCATTCTAGATATCATTCCACATTCGATTTCATTACATTCCATGTTCCATTCCACATTCCTTTCCAATCCATTCCACCTTCCATTCCACATTCCATTCCATTTCATTCCACATTCCAATCCACATTCCATTCCACGTTGCATTCCACATTCCCTTTCAAATTCCATTCAACATCACATACCACATTCCATTCCACATTCCATTCCATTCTATTCCACATTCCATATCACATTCCATTCCGTTCCTTTCCATGCTACATTCCATTATGTTCCACATTCCATTCCACATTGCATTCCACGTTCCATTCCATTCCATTCCACGTTCCATTCTACTTTCCTTTAGAAGTTACATTCCATTCCATTTCACTTTCCATTCTACGTTCCATTAGAGGTTCCATTCCGCGTTCCATTCCACGTTCCATTCCATTCCATTCCACGTTACATTCCATATTCCATTCCATTCCATTCCACATTCCATTCCTTTCCATTCAACATTGCATTCCATTCCATTCCACGTTCCATTCCACGTTCCATTCCATGTTCCATTCCACGTTCCATTCCATTTCATTTCAGGTTCCATTCCATTCCTTTTCACGTTTGATTTCATTCCGTTTCACGTTCCATTCCAGATTCAATTTCACATTCCTTTCCACCTTCCATTCCATTGCATTCCATTCCACATTCCATTTCAATCCATTCCACTTTCCATTCCATACAATTCCACATTCCCTTCCGTTCCATTCCATTCCATTCCACATTCCATTGCATACTGTTCTGCATTCCATTGCATTCCACTCCATTCCACGTTCGATTCCATTCCTTTCCAGATTCCATTCCATTCCATTTCGTATTCTATTCCACATTCCATTCCACTTTCCATTCCGTTCCATTCCACATTCCATTGCCTTCCATTCCTCAATACATTCCATTCCTTTCCACATTCTATTCCACGTTACATTCAATGTTCCATTCCACGTTCCATTCGATTCTGTTCCATTCCATTCCATTCTGGATTCCTTTCATTCCATTCCTCATTACATTAGCATTCCATTTCATTCCATTCCACATTCCATACCATTCCATTCCTCATTCCATTCCACTCCATTCCACATTCCATTCCTTTCCATTCCACATAGCATTGCACTTTCCATTACACATTCCCTACCTCATTACAATATACGTTCCATACTACGTTCCACTCCATTCCATTCCACGTTTCCTTCTGCGGTCCATTCCACATTCCATTCCACATTCCATTCCACTTTCCATTCCATTCCATTCCACGCTCCATTCCAACTCCCATTCCTCGTTCCATTCCACATTCCATTCCACGGTCCAATCCATTCCATGGCCCGATCCATTCCACGTTCCAGTCCACAATCCATTCCACATTCCATTAAACTTTCCATTCTACATTCCTTTACATTCCATTCCACTTTCCATTGCATCCATTCCACATTGCATTCCATTGCAGCCCACATTCCATTCCACATTCAATTCCATTCCATTTAAACACTCCATTCCATTCCATTCCACATTCCATTCCACCTTCCATTCCATTCAGCATTCCATTCAACTTTCCATACCACATTCCATTCCACACTCTCTTGCATGCATTCCTCATTTCATTCCACACTCTATTCCATAACATTCCACATTCAATTCTACATTCCATTCCACATTCCATTCCATTCCTTTCCATTACATTCCACATTCCATTCCACATTCCATTCCACATTTCATTCAATTTCACTCCAAGTTCCATTCCACATTCCATTCCACATTGATTCCACGATCCTTTCCATGTTACATTCCAATCCATTCCACGTTCCATTCCACTTTCCGTTCCATTCGATTCCACTTTCCATTCCACATTCCTTTGTACATTCCATTCCAACTTCCACTTCACATTCCATTCCACGTTCCATTCCACGTTGCATTCCACTTTCCATTCAATTCAAGTTCCATTCCACATTCTGTTCCATTCCATTCCACGTTGCATTCAACTTTCCATTCCACATTCCATTCCACATTCCATTCCACATTCCATTGCACATTGCATGCCACGTAACATTCCACATTCCATTCCACGTTCTATTCTACTTTCCGTTCCATTCCTTTCCACTTTCCATTCCACATTCCTTTGTACATTCCATTCCAACTTCGACTTCACATTCCATTCCATGTTCCATTCCACGTTGCATTCCACTTTCCATTCAATTCAAGTTCCATTCCACATTCTGTTCCATTCCATTCCACGTTGCATTCAACTTTCCATTCCACATTCCATTCCACGATCCATTCCACATTCCATTGCACATTGCATGCCACGTAACATTCCACATTCCATTCCACGTTCCATTCTACTTTCCGTTCCATTCCTTTCCACTTTCCATTCCACATTCCTTTGTACATTCCATTCCAACTTCGACTTCACATTCCATTCCATGTTCCATTCCACGTTGCATTCCACTTTCCATTCAATTCAAGTTCCATTCCACATTCTGTTCCATTCCATTCCACGTTGCATTCAACTTTCCATTCCACATTCCATTCCACGATCCATTCCACATTCCATTGCACATTGCATGCCACGTAACATTCCACATTCCATTCCAAGTTCCATTCCACATTCCATTCCATGTTCCATTCCATTCAATTCCACGTTCCTTTCCACATTCCATTCCACTCCATTCCACGTTCCACTCCTCATCCCATTCCACCTTCCATTCCACATTCCATTCCATTCCACATTCCATTCCATTCCATTCCATTCCACCTACCATTCCATTCCATATTGAATACATTCCATTCCATTCCACATTCCATTACACATTGGATTCCGTTCCATTCCAGATTCCGTTGCACATTCCATTCCACATTCCTTTCCACAATCCCTTCCGTTCCATTACACTTTGCTTTCCATTCCATTCCACATTCCATTCCGCATTCCATTCCATTCCACCTTCCATTCCATGCCAGTCCATATTTCATTCCACATTCCATTCCATACCATTCCACATTCCATTCCACTTTCGATTCCATTCCATTCCATATTGCATTCCATTCCATTCCACATTCCATTCCACATTCCATTCCATTGCTTTCCATTCCACATTTCATTACACCTTACATTCCATTCCATTCCGCATTGCATTCCATTCCATTCCATTCCTCTTTCTAATCCACTTTCCATTCCATTCCATTCCACATTCCATTCCACATTTCATTCCATTCCATTCCACATTCGATTCCACATTCCATTCCATCTTCTATTCCGTTGCATTCCACATTCCATTCCACGTTCCATTCCATTCCATTCCACACTCTTTTGCATTCCATTCAACATTCCATTCTATTCAATTCCACATTCCATTACATTCCATTCCATTTCCTTCCACATGCTATTCCATTCCAATCCATATTGCATTCCAATCCTTTCCACATTCCATTCAATTCCATTTCACATTCCTTTCCATTGTGTTCCACATTCCAGTGCATTGCGTTTCACCTTCCATTCCAATCCATTCCATTACAGTTTCCATACCTTTCCATTCCATTCCATACTCCATTCATTCCATTACACATTCCATTCCATTCCATTCCACTTTCCATTCCATTCCATTCCCTTCCATTCCACATTCCATTCCATTCCATTCCACATATCTTTCCATGTTCCATTCTTCGTTCCATTCCATGATCCATTGCACGTTCAATTCCACGTTCCAATCCATGTTCCATTGCATTCCATACCACATTCCATTCCACATTTCATTGCTTTCCATTCCACATTCCATACCAGTAAATTCCATTGCATTCCATATTCCATTTCATTCCTTTAAACATTCCATTCCACATTCCTTTGCATTGCATTCCACATTCCATTCCGCATTCCATTCCATTCTATTACACATTCCATTACATTGCATTCCACATCCCATAACTTTCCATTCAAGATTCCATTCCACATTCCATTCCATGTTGCATTCCACATTCCATATCACATTCCATTCCAAGTTCCATTCCATTCTATTCCGCAATCCATTCCATTCCATTCCACATTCCATTCCATTTCATTCAATTCCATTTAACATTCCACAGCATTCCTTCCCACTTTCCATTCCATTCCAGTCCACATTCTATTCCACATCCCATTGAATTCCAGTCTGCATTCCATTCCACCTTTCATTCCATTCCATTCCACATTCCATTACATTCCAATCCACATTCCGTTCCATATTCCATTCCATTCTTTTGACCATTCTATTACACATTCAATTCTACCTTCCTATCCATTCCATTGCACATTCCATTCCACATTCAATTCCATTCCATTACACGTTCCATTCCACTTTCCATTCTACATTCCATTGCAGGTCCATTCCACGTTCCATTCCAAATTCCATTTCACATTCCATTCCACTTTCCTTTCCACAATCCAATCCAACCCCATTCCACATTCCTTTCCATTCCATTCCACATTCCATTCCACATTCTATTCCACATTCCAGTCCACATTCCATTCCATTCCATTCCACGTTAAATTCCACATTCCATTCCATTCCATTCCACATTCTATTCCCCATTCCATTCCACCTTCTGTTCCATTCCATTCGATGTTCCATTCCACTTTCCGTTCCATTCCATTCCATGTTCCATTCCACCTTACTTTCCATTCCATTCCATGTTCCCTTCCACATTCCATTCCACATTCCTTTCCACAATACATTCCACGTTCCATTCCACATTCCTTTCCATTCCATTCCACATTCCTTTCCAAATTCCCATACATTGCATTCCTCTTTTCATTTAATTCCTCATTCCCTTCCCCGTTCCATTCCACGTTCCACTCCATGATCCATTGAATTCCATTCGACGTTCCATTCCACATTCCATTCCATTACATTACTCTTTCCATTCCCCGTTCCATTCCACATTCCATTCCACGTTACATTTCTTTCCATTTCACATTCCATTCCATTCCATTCCACATTCCATTCCACATTGCAATGCATTCCATTCCACATTCGATTCCATTCCACTCCACATTCCATTCCATATTCCATTCCGTTTCTATCCACATTCCATTCCACATTCCACTCAACATTCCATTCCACATTCCATTCCATTCCATTGCACATTCCATTCCATTTCTCATTCCATTCCACATTCAATTCCATTCCATTCCACATTCCATTCCATTCCACTACACATTCCATTCCACATTCCTTTCCATTCCCCTCCACATTCCATTGCACATTCCATTCCGCATTCCATTCCATTCCATTTCACATTAATTTCCATTCCATTCCACCTTCCATTCCATTCCATTCCATTATATTCTATTCTGCATTCCATTCCATTCCATTCCATTCCATATTCCATTCCATTCCATTCCACATTCCATTCCATTCCATTCCACATTCCATTCCATTCCATTCGGTTCCATTTCACCTTCCATTCCATTTCATTTCACCTTCCATTCCATTCCATTCCTCATTCCATTCTTTTCCATTCCACTTGCCATCCCACTTTCCATTCCACATTCCATTCCATTCCATTGCATTCCATTCCGTATTCCACTCCATTCCATTACAAATTCCATTTAATTCCATTCCATATTCCATGGCATTCCATTAAGCATTTCGTTCCAATCCATTCCACATTCCATTCTGCATTCCATTCCATTCCATTCTACATTCCATTTCACATTCCGTTCCATTCCATTTTACTTTCCATTCCATATTCCATTCCATTCCACATTCCATTACATTCAATTCCACATTCCATTCCACTTTGCATCCCATTCCATTCCATATTACATTCCACAATGCTTTCCATTCAATTCCACATTCCATTCCATTCCATTGAAATCCACATTCAATTCCATTCCATTCCACATTCCATTACATTCCATTCTACATTGCATTCCATTTCATTCCACATTCCTTTGCATTCTACTTTCCATTCCATTCCATATTCCATTTCATTCCTTTCCATTGAATTCCAAATTCCACTCCACATTCCATTCTATTTTCTGTACCATTCAATTTGATTCCATTCCACATTTCACTCCATTCAATTCCAAATTCAATTCCCCAATCCATTCCACATTCCATTCCCCAATTCATTCCATCGCATCCCACATTCCACTCCACTATCCATTCCACATTCCATTCTATTCAATTCCACATTCCACTCGCCATTCCATTCCGCATTCCGTTCCACATTCAATTCCACATTCCATTCAACAATCCCTTCCAAATTTCATTCGAATCCATTCTATATTCAATTCCGTTCCTTTCCAGATTGCATTCCATTCCCCTTTCCATTGCATTCCACATCCCTTTCCATTCCATTCCGCCTTCCATTCCATTCCATTCCACATTCCATTCCATTCCATTCTATTCCACATTCTATTCCACATTCCATTCCACATTCCATTCCACATTCCATCCCATATTTCATTGCACGTTCCACTCCATCTTCTATTCCATCTTCCATTCCATTCCATTCCATTCTACATTCCATTCCGTTCCATTCCGCATTCCACATTCCATTCCATTCCATTCCACATTCCATTCCATTCCATTCCATATTGCATTCCATTCCATTCCACATTACATTCCACATTCCATTCCATTCCATTTCATATTCCATAACTTTCTATTAAATTCCAAATTCCTTTCCTTTCCATTCCACAATCCATTCCATTCCATTCCACATTCCATTCCATTCCATTCCACATTCCATTCCACATTCAATTCCATTCCACACCACTTTCCATTCAACATTGCATTCCACGTTCCTTTTCACGTACCATTCCATGTTCCATTCCACGTTCCATTCCACGTATAATTCCACATTCCATTCCATTCCATTCCACATTCCATTCCACATTGCACTACACCTGCCATTCCACATTCCATTCCACGTTTCATTCCCTTCCATTCCACCTTCCATTCCAATCCATTCCACATTTCATTCCATGTTCCATTCCGTTTGAATGCTCTTTCCGTTCCACATTCCATTCCATTCCATTCCATTCCACGTTCCATTCCACATTCCATTCCACATTCCATTTCATATTCCATTCCACGTTCCATTTCATATTCCATTCCACGTTCCATTCCATTCCACTCCACGTTCCATTCCACGTTCCATGCCACGATCCATTCCATGTTCCATCCCACGATCCATTCCATGTTCCGTCCCATTCCATTCCAAGTTCCATTCCATTCCATTCCAGCTTCCATTCCACATTCCATTTCACATTCCATTCCATTCAATTCCACATTCCATTCCATTCCACATTCCATTCCATTCTATTCCACATTCCATTCCACATTCCACTCCATTCCTTTCAGCTTTCCATTCAACAATCCCTTCCATATTCCTTTCCATTCCATTCCACATTCAATTGCATCCAATTCCACATAGCATTCCATTCCTCTCCTCATTCCATTCCACATTCCATTCCATTCCACATTCCATTCCACATTCCATTCCACATTCCTATCCATTACATTCCACACTCCATTCCGCATTCCAATGCATTCCATTCCACATTCCATTTCTCGTTCCATTCCACGTTCCTTTCCACACTGCATTCCGCATTGCATTCTACGTTTCATTCCATTCCATTCCACATTCCATTCCACATTCCACTCCATTGCTTTCCTCATTCCATATCTCGTTCCATTCACATTCCATTCCATTCCATTCCATTCCATATTCCATTCCACATTCCAAACCATTCCACGTTCCGTTGCATTCCATTCCCCATTCCATTCTATTCAATTCGACACTCCATTCCACATTCCGTTCCACATTTCATTCCACATTCCATTCCATTCCACATTCCACTCCACATTCCATTACAGGTTACAATCCACGTTCCATTACACTTTCCATTCTATTCCATTCTGCGATCCATTCTATTCCGTTCCCCATTCCATTTCTATGCATTCCACATTCCATTCCACATTCCATTTCACTTTCCATTCCATTCCATTACACATTCCATTGCACTCTGTTCCACATTCCATTCAATTCCATTCCACTTTACATTCCGTTCCACATTCCATTCAATTACTTTCCACATTCCATTCCATACCATTCCACATTCCATTCTGTTACGTTCCACATTCCATTTCACATTCCATTCCATTCCATTCCACATTCTATTCTATTCCATTCGACATTCCATTCCATTTCAATACACAATACACTTCATTCCAGGTTTCATTCCAACTTCCATTCTATTTCAATCGACATTGCACTCCATTCCACATTTCATTCCACCTTCCATTCCATTCTATTCCACATCCATTCCATTCCACTACACATTCCATTCCTTTCCATTCCACATTGCATTCCATTCCTTTCCACATTCCATTACATTCCATTCAATTCCAAATTCCATTCCACATCCTATTCCATTCCACTCCACATTCCACTCCATTCCATACCATTTCATTCCACGTTCCATTCCATGTACCATTCCTCGTTCCTTTCCATTCCACTCCACGTTCCATTGAACGTTCCATTCCACGATCCATTCCATTGAATATCACATTCCATTCCTTTCCATTATATATTCAATTCCATTCCGTTCCACATTCCATTCCATTCCATTTCATATTCCTTTCCATTCCATTCCACATTCCTTTCCATTCCATTCCACATTCCATTCCGTTCCATTCCATATTCCGTTCCATTCCATTCCATATTCCATTACATTCCATTCCACATTAAATTCCATTGCATTATATTCCATTCCACATTCCCTTTCACATTCCATTTCACATTCCTTTATATTCCATTCCACATTCCCTTCCATTTCATTTCACATTCCCCTGGATATTCCATTCCACATTCCATTCCATTGCATTCCACATTCCATTCCACATTCCATTCCAATGCATTCCCTATTCCATCCCTCATTCCATTCCATTGTATTCCACATTTCTTTCCATTCCATTCAACGTTCCTTTCCAATGCACTGCATTCCATATTTCAGTCCATTCCATTCCTCATTGCATTCCTTTCCATTCCCTACAATTCCACATTCCATTCAATTCCACTACATTCCACATTTCATTTCATTCCATTCCGCATTCCATTCCATTACATTCCACTTTCTATTATATTCCATTCCAATCCATTCTATTCCACATTCCATTCCATTCCACTTCGTTCCAATTTTTATTCCATTCCACATTCCGTTGCATTCCTCTCCACATTCCATTCCTTCCATTCCATTCCAATACTCATTCCCTTCCATTCAATTCTACATTCCATTCCATTTCACTGCGTTCCACATTCTATTCCATTCCACATCCCATTGCATTCCACATTCGTTTCCACATTCCATTCCAAATTCCATTACATTCCATTGCACTTTCCATTCCAATCCATTCCACATTCCATTTCATTCAATTAAACATTCCACTCCACATTCCATTCCGTTCCATTCCACATTCCATTCCATTCCATTCCACATTGTATTCCATTCCATTCCATATTCCATTCCATTCCATTCCACATTCCATTCCACATTCTATTTCACATTCCGTTCCATTCCGTTCCACATTTCACTCCATATTCCTTTCCATTTCATTCCACCTTCCATTCGATTCATTTCCACTTTTGACTTCATTCCGTTCCACATTCCATTCCACACTACATTTCACATTCCATTCCACATTCCATTTCACATTCCTTTCCATTCCATTCCATTCCATGCCATTCCATTCCACATTCCCTTCCATTCCATTCCACATTCCGTTCCATTCCCTTCCACATTCCATTCCATATTCTATTCCACATTCTGTTCCATTCCATTCTATTCTACTTTCCATTCCATTTCTTTCCACATTGCATTGCATTCCATTCCACATTCCTTTGGACATGCCATTCCACATTCCATTCCACGTTCCATTCCACATTCCATTCCACATTCCACACCATTACATTACACATTCCATTCCATTTCATTCCACATTTCTCTGTACATTCCATTCCACTCTATTGCATTCCACATTCCATTCCACATTCAATTCCACTGCATTCCACATTCCATTCCATATTCAATTCCACATTCCATTGTATGATACATTTCACATGCCATTGCACATTCCATTTCAGGTTCCATTCCACGTTCCATTCCATTCCATTCCACGTTCCATACGATGTTCCATACCGATCCATTCCACTTGCCAATCCATTGCATTCCACGTTCCATTTCATTTCATTCCATGTTCCATTCCAGATTCCATTTCACATTCCATTCCGCAATCCATTCCATTCCACATTCCATTAAGTTCCATTAAACGTTCCATTAGATTCTATTACACATTCCATTACTTTCCTTTGCTTTCCACATTCCATTACATGACTTTCCATTCCACATTCCATACCATTCCAGTCAAATCCACATTCTATTCCATTCCATTCCACATTCCATTCCTTTCCAATCCATTCCATTCCGTTCCACATTCCATTCCCTTCCATTATACATTCCATTTCATTCCATTCCACATTCCATTCCATGTTCCATTCCACGTTCCATTCCATTCCATTCCACATTCCATACCATTCCTTTCTATTTCATTCCGGATTCCATTCCATTCCATTCCACATTCTATTCCACATGCCATTCCATTCCACTCCATATTCCATTCCATTCATTTCCACATTCCATTCACTTACAATCCACATTATATTCCACATAACATTCCTTGGTCCATTCCACGTTCCATTCCAGGTTCCATTCCATTCCATTCCATGTTCCATTCCAAGTTCCATTCCACTTTCCATTCCACATTCCATTACACGTTCCTTTCCATTCCATTCCATGTTCCATTCTACTTTCCATTCCATTCCATTCCACATTCCATACCATTCCATTACACATTCCATTCCACATTCCTTTCCACATTCCATTCCACATTGCATTCTATTCCATTCCACATTCCATTGCATTCCATTCCATTCCATTCCAAATTCCTTTCCACATTCCATTCCCTTCCATTCCACTTTCCATTGCATTCCATTCCACATTCCATTCCCCGTTCCATTCCACATTCCATTCCATTCCATTCCATTACTTTCGATTCTGAATTCCTTTCCATTCCATTCCAAATTATATTCGACATTCTATTCCATTCCATTCAACATTCCATTCCATTGAATTCAACATTCCATTCCATTCCATTCCACGTTCCTTTCTACCTGCGTTCAATTCCATATTCCATTACTGGTTCCATGCCATTCCATTCCACTTTCCATTTGATTCCACTCCATTACACTTTCCATTCCACATTCCATTTCAGATTCCATTCCAATTTCATTTCATTCCATTCCATTCCATTCCACATTCCACTCCTTTCCATACTGATTTGCATTCCATTCCATTGAATTCTTCATTCCATTCCATTCCATTCCCCTTTCCATTCGATACCATTCCGCGTTCCATTCCATTGCCTTCCATTCCATTCCACTTTCGTTTCCATTCCCTTGCAAATTCCATTGCATTCCATTCCACTTTCCTTTCCACATTCCATACCATTCCATTCCATTCCACATTCCAATCCACATTCCCTTCCATTGCATTCTAAATTCCATTCAATTTCATTCCATTCCATTACACATTCCATTCCAGATTCCATTACCTTCCATTTCACATTCCATTCCATTTCATTCCACATTCCATTCCACGTTCCATTCCACGTTCCATTCCACGTTCCATTCAATTCCATTGTATTCCATTCCATTCCATTCCATTCTGGATTCTTTGCATTGCAATACAAATTTTACTCGACATTCCGTTACACTCCATTCCACATTCCATTCCATTCGTTTCCTTTCCACATTCCATTCCACGTTCCGTTCCACTTTCCTTTGCACATTACATTCCACATTCCAATCGACATTCAATTCCACATTCCATTCCACATTCCATTCCATTCCATTCCACATTCCATTCCACATTGCATTCCTTTTCATTCCACATTCCATTCGGGATTCCATTCCACATTGCATTCCCCATTCCCTTTCTCACTCCTTTCCATTCCGTTACACATCCCATTCCACAGTCCATTTTATTCTATTACACATCCCATACCACATTCCATTCCACATTCCATTCCATTCCATTCTGCATTCCATACCACATTCCATTCCATTGCATTGCACGTTCAATTCCATTACATTCCACATTCCATTCCACATTCCATTCCACGTAACATTCCATTTCATTCCATGTTACATTATACTTTCCATTAGACGTTCTGTTCCATTGCATTCCACTTTAATTTCTACATTCCATTAGAGGTTCCATTCTGCATTCCGTTTCACGTTACATTCTATTCCATTCCACATTACATTCCATATTCCATTCCATTCGCTTCCACATTCCATTCCATTCCACTCAACATTCCATTCCATTCCACTACATTCCACATTACATTCCATGTTCTCTTCCACGTTCCGAGCCACTTTCCATTCCACGAACCATTCCATTGCATTCTACTTTTCATTCCATGTTCCATTCCATTCCATTCCACGTTTCATGCCATTCCATTCAACGTTCCATTTACTTCCATTCCACTTTCCATTCCACATTCCATTTCACATTCCTTTCCAATTCCATTCCATTCCATTCCATTCCATTCCATTCCACTTTCCATTCCATTCCATTCCACTCTCCATTCCATTCAATTCCACATTCCATTCCATTCCATTCCATTCCATTCTATTCCATTCCATTCAACTTTCCATTTGATACCATTCCGCATTCCATTCTATTCCATTCCGTTCCATTCCACTTTCTTTTCCATTCCCTTGCACATTTTATTGCATTCCATTACACATTCCTTTCCATTTTCCATACCATTCAATTCCATTCCACTTTCCATTCCACATTCCATTCAACATTCCATTCCATTCCATTCCACATTCCATTGCATTCCATTCCATTCCATTCCACATTCCTTTCCACATTCTATTCCCTTCCATTCCACATTCCATTGCATTCCATTCCACATTCCATTGCACGTTCCATTCCATTCTATTCCATTCCATTCCTTTCGATTCGATTCTGAATTCCTTTCCATTCCATTCCAAATTATTTTCGACATTCCATTCCATTCCATTCAACATTCCATTCCATTCCATTCCACTGTCCTTTCTACGTTCCATTATGCGTTCAGTTCCATGTTCCATTCCACGTTCCATGTCATTCCATTCCACTTTTCATTTCATTCCATTGCATTCCACTTTCCATTCCAAATTACATTTCACATTCCATTCCAGTTGCTTTCCACTGTATTCCATTCCATTCCGCATTCCATTCCACTCCATTCCTCTTTGCATTCCATTCCATTCAATTCCACATTACATTTCACTCCATTCCATTGCATTCTTCTTTCCATTAGATAACATTCCGCTTTACATTCCATTCAATTCCATTCCATTCCATTCCACTTTCATTTCCATTCCCTTGCACATTCCATTGCATTCCATTTCACATTCCATTCAACATTCCATACCATTCCATTCCATTCCACATTCCATTCCACATTCCATTCCATTCCATTCCACATTTCATTTCACATTCCATTCCACTTTCCATTCCATTCCATTCCACATTCCATTGCATTCCATTGCATTCCATTCCACATTCCTTTCCACTTTCCTTTCCCTTCCATTCCACATTCCATTGCTTTCCATTTCACATTCCTTTCCACATTCCTTACCATTCCATTCCATTCAATATTCCATTCCACATTCCATTCCATTCCATTCCACATTTCATTCCATTCCACTCCATTCCGTTCCACATCCCATTCCCTTCCATTCCACATTCCATTGCATTCCATTCCACATTCCATTCCACGTTCCATTCCACGTTCCATTCCACGTTCCATTCCACGTTCCATTCCATTCCATTATATTACATACCATTCGATTCTGAATTCCTTTCCATTCCATTCCAAATTATATTCGACATTCCATTGCATTCCATTCAACATTCCATTCCATTCCATTCCACGTTTCTTTCCACTTTCCATTCTGCGTTCTATTGAATGTTCTATTCCACTTTCCATTCCATTCCATTCCATGTTCCATTTCATGTTCCATTCCATTTCATTCCACGTCCCATTCCATTCCATTCTACATTTCTTTTCATTCCATTCCACTTTCCATTCCGCATTCCATTTCACATTCCATTGCACCTTCCATTCCATTCGATTCCATTCCATTCCATTGCATTCCACATTCCTTTCCAAACCATTTCGCATTCAATTCCTTTCCGTTCCATTCTACAATCGAATCCATTCCATTCCAAATTGCATTCCATTCCATTACACACTCCATTCCACATTCCATTCCATTCCATTCCAAATTGCCTTCTATTCCATTACACATTCCATTCCACATTCAAGTCCATTCCATTCCATTGCCTTCCACATTCCATACCATTCCATTAAATTCCACGTTCCATTCCACATTCCATTCTGCATTCCATTCCATTCCATTCCACATTCCTTTCCACATTCCATTCCACTTTCCATTGCATTCCATTCTATTCCACATCCCTTTCCACCTTCCATTCCATTACTTTCCACATTCCATTCCACATACCATTCCACATTCCATTCCATTCCATTCCACGTTCCGTTCCACTTTCCATTCCATTCCATTCCACGTTCAGTTCCACATACCATTGCACATTCCATCCCACTTTCCATTGCCCATTCCATTCCGCGTTCCAATCCATTTCATTCCACTTTCCATTCCACATACCATTCCATTCCATTTCATCTTGCTTTCCATTCCATTTTCCATTTCACTTTCCAATCCACACTGCATTCCACATTGCAATCCTTTCCATTCCACGTGCCACTCCACATTCTTTTCCACATTCCATTCTATATTCCTTTCCATTCCATGCCATATTACATTACGTTCCATTCCACATTCCATTCCATTCCATTCCACTTTCCATTCCGCATTCCATTTCATTCCATTCCACATTCCATTCCACTTTCTATTCCATTCTATTCCATATTCCATCCAACATTGCAATCCATTCCATTTCACAATCCATTCCATTCCATTCATATTACATTCCACATTCCATTACACTTTCCGTTCCATTCCATTGAACGCTCCACTCGATCTTCCATTCCACGTTCAATTCCACGTTCAATTCCATTCCATTCCATGTTCCATTCCAAGTTCCACTCCACGTTTCATTCCACATTCCATTAAACATTCCATTCCACAATCCATTCCTCCCTATTCCACCCTACATTCCACGTTCCATTCCACATTCCTTTCCACGTTTCATTCCATTCCATTCCACGTTACATTCCACATTCTATTCCATTGCATTCCACATTCCATATCATTCCATTCTATTCGATTCCACATTCCATGCCATTCCATACCACATTCTATTCCACATTCCAATCCATTCCATTCTTATTCTTTTCCATTCCATTCAACTTTCCATTCCACGTTCCATTCCCCATTCCATTCCGCGTTCCATTTCGCATTTCATTCCATTCCATTCCATTCCATTCCATTCCGGATTCCATTCCATTGCATTAGACATTCTATTCCACTTTCCATTCCATTCCATTCCACTTTCCATTCCATATTACATTCTATTGCATTCCACATTCCACTCCTTTCCATTCCACATTCCATTTCTTTCCATTCCACGTTACATTGCACATTTCATTCCATCTTTCTTTCAACATTCGATTCTACTCCATTCCAAATTCCATTCCATTCCATTCCAAATTCCATTCCACATTCCATTCCACATTACATTTCATTCAATTGTACATTTCATTCCATTCCATTCCACTTTCCATTTGACGTTCCATTCCACTTTCCATTCCACTTTCCATTACAAGTTCTGGTACATCCCATTCCACGTTCCTTTCCATTGCATTCCACTGTCTATTCCACATTCCATTCCACATTACTTTCCACAATCCATTCCATTCCATTCCATTCCATTCCACGTTCCATTCCTCATTCCATTCCACATTTCACTCCTTTAAATTCCACATTCCTTTCCACATTCCTTTCCACATTCCATTCCACATTCCATTCCATTCCATTCCATTCCATTCCATTCCACATTCCATTACACATTCCATTACACCTACCATTCCAAATTCCATTCCATTCCATTCCGTTAAATTCTACATTCGATTCCACATTCAATTCCACATTCAATTCCACATTGATTTCCATTCCATTCCAGGTTCCATTCCACATTCCATTCCACATTGTATTCCACGTTCCTTTCCATTCAATTCCACGTACCATTCCACTTTGCATTCCATTCCTTTCCACATTCCATTGCACATTCCATTCCACGTTCCATTCCACATTCCATTCTGCGTTCCATTCCACATTTCATTCCACATTCCATTCCATTCTACATTTCATTCCACGTTCCATTCCATTCCTTTGCACGATCCATTCCACATTCCATTCCATTCCATTCCATTCCACTTTCCATTCCACATTCCATTCCATTCCAATCCACTTTCCATTTCACATTGCTTTCCATTCCATGTTCCATTTCACATTCCATTTGACATTCCATTCGACATTGCACTCCGTTCCATTCCACGTGCCATTCCACATTGCATTCCACATTCCATTCCAATTTCCATTGCATTCCATTCCACATTGCATTCCATTCCTTTCCACATTCCATTGCATTCCATTCCACATTTCATTCCACATTCCATTCCACATTCCATTCCACATTCCATTCCATTACATTCCCCTTTCCTTTCCACATTCCATTCCGTTCCATTACCCATTCCATTCCACTTTCCTATCCATTGCATTCTACATTGCACTCCATTCCATTCCACATTCTATTCCACATTCCATTCCACGTTCCATTGCATTCCATTCCACGCTCCATTCCACCTTCCATTCCATGTTCCATTCCACGATCCATTCCACTATCCATTCCATTCAATTCCACGTTCCATTCCATGTTCATCTCCAGATTTCATGCCACATTCCGTTAAACATTACATTCCACATTCCATTCCATTCCATTCCACATTGCATTCCATTGCAGTCCACATTCCATACCACATTCCATTCCATTTCATTTAAACATTCCAATCTATTCCATTCCACTTTCCATTCCACCTTCCATTCCATTCCACATTCCATTCCACACTCCATTCCTCCCTCCATTCCTGACCATTCCATATTCCATTCCACATTCTGTTCTATTCCATTCCACATTCCATTCCACTTTCCATTCCACATTCTATTCCACTTTCCATTCGAAGTTCCATTCGATTCCATTCCACATTCCATTCAACTTTCCATTCCATTCCATTCCAGTTTCCTTTCCACATTCCATTATACATTCCAACCCAAGTTCCATTCAACATTATATTCCCCGTTCAACTTTCCATTATATTCAACTTTCCATTATATTGAAGTTCAACTTTCCATTATATTCAAGTTCCATTTTACATTCACTTCCATTCCATTCCATGTTCCATTCCAAATTTCATTCCACATTTCATTCCACCTTCCATTCCACATTCCATTGCACATACCATTACACGTCTCATTTCACATTCCATTCTAATTTCCATTCCACGTTCCATTCCATGTTCCATTCCATTCATTTCCACGTTCCATTCTACCTTCCATTCCATTCCATTCCAAGTTCCATTTAACATTCCATTTCACATTCCATTCCACATTGCATTCCATTGCATTCCACATATCTTTCCAAATTCCATTCCATTCCATTCCGCATTACCTTCCACATTCCATTCCATTCCATTCCATATTCCTATCCACATTCCATTCCATTTTATTCCACATTCCATTCCACATTCTATTCCACATTCCATTCCACGTTCCATTTCATATTCCATTCCACGCTCCATTTCACTTTCCATTTCACGTTGCATTCAATTCCTTTCCATTCCATATTCATTTCCTTTCCATTCCACATTCCAATCCATTCCATTACACATTCAATTCCATTACATATTCCATTCCATTCCTCTCCATTCCATTGCACATTCCATTCCATTACACATTCCATTTCATTCCATTCCCTTCCATTCCACATTCCATTCCATTCCACATTCCATTCCATTACACATTCCATTCCATTACACTCAACATTCCATGGCACATTCCATTCCTTTTGTTTCCACATTCCAATCCATTAAACTTTCCATTCCATTCCACATTCCATTCCATGCCATTCCATTCCACATTCCATTGCATTCTACCTTCCCTTCCATTCCATTCCATTCTGCATTCCATTCCATTACACATACCATTCCATTCCAATCCATTGCTCATTCTTTTCTACTTTCCAGTCTACGTTCCATTCCACATTATATTCCATTCCATTCCACATTCCATTCCATTTAATTCCAACTTCCTTTCCATTCCATTCCACACCCCGTTCCATTCCATTCCACATTCCATTCCACTCCATTTCAAGTTACTTTCCATATTCTATTCCACTTTCCATTCCACGTTCCATTCCATGTTTCATTCCACTTTCAATTCCATTCCATTCCACACTCTATTCCAAATTCCATTCCATTCCATACCACATTCCATAACATTGCATTCCATTCCATTCCACCATCCATTCCATTCCTTTCCACATTCCATTCCACCTTTCATTCCGTTCCATTCCACGTTCCATTCCACGTTCCATTCCATTCCACTCCACATTGCATTCCACATTTCATTCCATTCCTTTTCACATTCCATTCCACATACGATTGCAGTCCATTCCACATTCCTTTCCACATTCCATTCCACTTTACATTTCATTCGATTGCACGTTCCCTTCCACGATCCATTAGACTTTCCATTCCATGTTCCATTCCATTACATTCTACGTTCCATTCCATATTGCATTCCGTTCCATTGCACATTCCATTCCTTTCCACATTCCATTCCACATACCATTGCTTTCCATTCCACATTCCATTCCATTCCATTTCACATTTCATTACACGTTCCTTTCCATTCCTTTCCACATTCCTTTCCACATTCCTTTCCACGTACCTTTGCATGTTCCATTCCAGGTTCCATTCCAAGTTCCATTCCATTCCACTACAAGTACAATTCCATTCCATTCTACGTTCAATTTCATTCCATTCCACGTTCCATTCCACATTCCATTCCACATTCCATTTCAGCATCCATTCCATTCCATTCCACATTCCATTCCATTGCATTCCGCATTTCATTGCATTGTATTCCACTTTCCATTCCGCATTCCATTGCACATTCCATTCAATTCCATTCCATTCCACATTTAATTACAGTCCATTCCACATTGCATTACATTCCATTCCATGTTCCATTCCATTCAGTTCCATTCCACATTCCTTTCCATTCCATTCCACATTCTATTGCACATTCCACTACATTGCATTCCATTCCACCTTGCATTCCACATTCCATTCCATAGCATTCCACATTCCATTCCACATTCGATTACACCTTCCATTCCACCTTCCATTCCAGGTTCCATTTCACTTTCCTTTCCACATTCCTTTCCACTTTCCTTTCCACGTTCCATTCCATTACATTCCACGTTCCATTCCATTACATTCCACGTTCCATTCCACATTCCATACCATTCCTTTCCACGTAAAATGCCATTCCATTCCACGTTCCATTTCATTCCATTCCATTTTCCATTCCACATTCCATTTCACATTCCATTGCACCTTCCGTTGCTTTCCAATTCCCATTCTATTCCCCTTTACATTCCATTCCATTACACTTCCCATTCCATTCAATTCCACATTCATTTCTATTCCATTATATTCCATTCCTCATTCCATTCCATTCCATTCTGCATTCCACTCCAATCCATTCCATTTCACTTTCCATTATGTTCGATTCCACATTCCATTCCATTCCATTACACATTTCATTCCACTCCATTCCATTCCACATTCCATACCATTCCATTCCATTCCACATTATATTCCATTCCATTCCACATTCCATTCCACATTCCATTCCATTCCTTTTCATTCCACATTTAATTCCACATTCCATTCTTTTAAATTCCAATTTCCTATCCATTCCATTCCGCATTCCATTCCATTCCATTCCATATTCCATTGGACATTCCATTTCATTCCATTCCACATTCCATTCCACTCCATTCCACATTCCATTCCATTCCATTCAATTCCATTCTGCATTCCATTCCATTCCATTCCTCATTACATTGCATACCATTCCACAATACATTCCGTTACATTCCATTTCACATTGTGTTCCATTCCACATTCCATTCCATTCTAATCCAAATTCCTCTCCATTCCATTCCATTCCTCTTTCCATTCCATTCCTTTCCATTCCACATTCGATTCCATTTCATTCCTTTCCACATTGCATTCCATTCCACATTCCATTACATTCAATTCCATATTCCATTCCGTTCCATTCCATTCCAGTCCAGGTACCTTTCCATCCATTCTTTTCGATATTCTATTCTATTCTACACTCCATTAAATTCCATTACAAATTCCAGTACATTCCCTTCCATTCCATTGCACATTTCATTACATTCCGTTCCACATTCCATTCCATTCCACAACCTATTCCATTCCACATTCCATTACACATTGCATTCCACATTCCGTTATACATTGCATTCCACATTCCATTAGAATTTCCATTCCCTGTACCATTCCACATTCCTTTCCACGTTGCATTCCACGTTCCATTACACATTACATTCCATGTTCCTTTCCACTTTCCATTCCATATTCCATTCCATTCCATTCCACCTTCCCTTCCATTCCAGTGCACATTCCATTCAACATTCCATTCCATTCCATTACACATTCCATTCCACTTTCCATTTCATTACATTCCACATTCCATTCCACTTTACCTTCCATTCCATTACACATTCCAATCCATTCCATTCCATTCCACTTTCCATTCCATATTCCATTCCATTCCTTTCCACATTGCATTCCACATTACTTTCCACATTCCATTCCACGTTCCATTCCGCATTCCATTCCACATTCCATTCCACTTTCCATTCCATTCCATTCCATTCCACATTCCATTAGGCATTCCATTCCTTCCACATTCCATTCCGCTTTCCATTCCATTCCACATTCCATAAACATTTCCATTACATTCTATTCCACTTTCCATTCCATTGCGTACCACTTTCCTTTCTAATCCATTCCACGTTCCTGTCCACTTTACTTTCCATGTTCCTTTATATGTTCTATTACACATGCTATGCCATTGCATTCCACTTTCCATTACAGATTTCATTCCAATACATTCCACTTTGCAGTCCACCTTCCATTCCACATTCCAGTCCACGTTCCATTCCATTCCATTTCAAATGCCATTCCATTCCATTCCACATTCCTATACATTTCATTTCACATTTCATTCCACTTCATTCTCTTCCACTTTCTATTCCAATCCACATTCCATTCCATTCCATTCCACATTCTATTCCAATTCATTCTGTTCCATTCCATTCCACATTCCGTTCCATTCCATTTCATTCCACTTTCTATTCCATTCCACATTCCATTACATTCCAGTCCACATTTCATTCCATTCCATTGCACATTCCATTCCATTCCATTCGACGTTCCATTCCATTTCACTCCATTCCTCATTCTATTCCATTCCACAATCCATTCCATTCCACATTCCATTCCACATTCCATTCCACATAACATTACATTCCATAACACTTTCCATTCCATTCCACATTGCATTTCAATCCATTAAACATTCCACTCCACATTCCATTCCATTCCATTGCATTCAATAGTACATTCCATTCCATTGCATTCCAAATTCCATTTCACATTCATTTCCACGTTCCATACCACATTCCCTTCCTCCTTCCATTCCACGTTCCATTTCACGTTCCATTTCACTTTCCTTTCCATTCAATTCCACGTTCCATTCCACATTCCGTTCCATACTATTCCAATTTCTTTTCCACATTCCATTGCACATTTCATTCCACATTACATTCTTTTCCATTCCACATTCCATTCCACAATCAATTACACAATCCATTCCATTCCATTCCACTTTCCATTCCACATTCCATTGCACACTCAATTCCACGATCCATTGCACAATCCATTCAACGATTCATTCCCATTCCAATCCACTGCTTTTCACATTCCATTCCACTCCTTTACACATTCCATTCCATTCCATTCCACGTGCTATTCCACATTCCATTCCACATTACATTCCAGATTCCATTCCACATTCCATACCATTCTATTCCACATTCCATTCCACATTCCATTCCTTTCCATTCCACTGTCCATTTCACTTTCCATTCCATCTTCAATTCCACTTTCCATTCCACATTTCATTCCACATCCCATTCCTTTCCATTTCACAATCCATTCCATTTCATTCCATTCCACATTCTACTCCAATCCACATTCCATTCCAATGTATTCCACGTTCCATTCCACATTACATTCCACATTCCGTTTCACCTTCCATTCCAGTCTATTCCACATTCCATTCCTTTCCATTCCACTTTCCTTTCCATTCCATTCCATTTTACGTTCCATTCCTTTCCATTCTACTTTCCATTCCATTCTATTCCACTTTCCAGTCCATTCCATTCCATTCCATTCCATTCCACATTCCATTCCCTTCCATTCGAAATTCCTTTCCATTCCATTCCACATTCCAGTCCACATTGCATTCCACTGCAGGTTCCATTACACGTTCCGTTTCGTACCATTCCACATTACATTCCATTCAATTCCACATTCCATTCCATTCCATTCCCTTCCATTCCGCATTCCATTCCATTCCATTCTGCATTCCCTACCATTCCATTAAATTCCACATTCCGTTCCATTCCATTCCACATTTCGTTCCACATTCCATTCCACATTCCATTACTTTCCATTGCATTCCACATTCCATTCCTCATTCCATGACATGCCAAAACATTCCATTATACAGTCCATTCCATTCCACTCCATATTCCATTCCACATTCCAATCCATTCCATTCCATATTGCATTCCATTCCATTCCACATTCCATTCCACGTTTCATTCCACTTTCCTTTCTATTTCATTCAACCCTCCTTCCCAACTTCCATTCCACGTTACATTCCACATTCCATTCCACGATCCATTCCATTGCATTCCACGTTCCATTCCACGTTCCACTCCACGTTTCATTCCACATTCCATTAAACATTCCATTCCACATTCCATTCCATTCCATTCCACAAAGCATTCCATTCCACATTGCATTCCATTCCATTCCATTCCACATTCCATTCCATTCCACATTCCAATCCATTCCATTCCATTCCACATTCCATTCAATTGCATTCCATTCCACATTCCATTCCATTCCACCTTCCATTCCATTCCATTCGGTTCCACATCCCATTCCATTCCACATATCATTCCATTCCATTCCATTGCTCACTTATTTCCACTTTCCAATCTACTTTCCATTCCACATTCTATTCCGTTCCATTCCACATTCCATTCGATTCAATTCCAACTTCCGTTCCATTCCATTGCACATTCCATTCCATTACAGTCCGCATTCCATTCCAGTGCATTCCACATTCCATTCCATTCCATATCATTCCCAGTTCCTTTCTGTACTCCATTCTACGTTCTATTGCACGTTCCATTCCACGTTGCATTCCACTTTCAATTCGAATCCATTCCACACTCTATTCCACATTCCATTCCATTCCGTTCCACATTCCATTCCATTGCATTCCATTCCATTTCATACCATTCCACATTCCATGCCATTCCAATCCACTTTCCATTCCATTGCACATTCCATTCCATTCCATTCCACATTCCATTCCATTCCATTCCACATTCCATGCCATATTCCTTTCCATTCCATTCCATTTCACATTCCATTTCATTTCATTCCCTTCCATTCCACATTCCAATCCATTCCATTCCATTCCATCCCATTCCATTCCATTCCATCCCATTCCATTCCAAATTCCATTCCACATTCCATTCCACATTCCATTCCTTTTCATTCCATTACACTCCACGTTATAATCCATTCCATTTAATTCCACATTTCATTCCACTTTCCACTCCATTTTCACTTACATTCCATTGAATTCCTTTCCAAATAACATTCCTTTCCATTCCACATTCCATTCCACATTGCAACCCATTCCATTCCAAATTGCATTCCATTCCTTTCCACATTCAATTCCATTCCATTCCATTCCATTCCATTCCACATTCCATTCCATTCCATTCCACATTCCATTCCACTCCATTCCATTCCACATTCCATTCCACTTTCCAATGAGCATACCTTTCCACATTCCTTTCAATTCCATTCCACATTCCGTTCCACAGTGCATTTCATTCCAGTGCACATATGATTGAACATTCCATTCCGTTCCATTTAAACATTCCATTCCATTCCATTCCACATTCCATTCCACATTCCATTCCATTCCGCATTCCATTCCACATTCCATTCCAGGTTCAAATCCATTCCATTCCACATTCCATTGCATTCCATTCCACATTCCATTCCATTGCATTCCACATTCCATTCCATTGTATTCTATTCCTTTTTCCATTCCATTCCATTCAACATTCCATTCCATTCCATTCCACATTCGATTCTACGTACCATTCCACATTCCATTCCGCATTCCATTCCATTCCATTCCAAATTCCATTTCATTCCATTCCACATTCCATTCCACATTCCATTGAGCATACCTTTCCACATTCCTTTCAATTCCATTCCACATTCCATTCCACAGTGCATTTCTTTCCAGTGCACAAATGATTCAACATTCCATTCCATTTCATTTAAACATTCCATTCCATTCCACATTCCTTTCCACCTTCCATTCCATTCCGCATTCCATTCCACATTCCATTCCTGGTTCCAATCCATTCCATTCCACATTCCAATGCATTCCATTCCACATTCCATTCCATTCCATTCCACATTCCATTCCATTCCGTTCCACATTCCATTCCATTGTATTCTATTCCTTTTTCCATTCCATTACATTCAACATTCCATTACATTCCATTCCACATTCGATTCTACATACCATTCCACATTCCATTCCGCATTCCATTACGCTATCCATTCCATTCCATTCCACATTCCATTCCATTCCATTCCACATTCCATTCCACTGCATTCCACATTCGATTCCACATTCCATTTCACATTCCATTCCACTTTCCATTCCACATTTCATTCCACTTTCCATTCCATTCCATTCCACGTTCCATTCCAGTTTCCATTCCATTCCATTCCACGTTCCATTCCACATTACATTTTACATTCCAATCCAAGTTCCATTCCACATACCATTCCAAGTTCCATTCCATGTTCCATTCCACGTTCTATTGCATTCAAGTTCCATTCCACATTCCATTCCTTTCCATTCCATTCCACTTTCCATTCGACATTCTATTCCAGTGAATCCCACATTCCTTTCCATATTCTATTCCACATTCCATTCCATTTCTTTCCATGTTCTAATTCTTTCCAATCGACATCTCATTCTACGTTACATTCCTTTCCATTCCACATGCCTTTCCATTCAATTCCTCATTTCTTTGCATTCCATTGGTTTCCACATTCCATTCCATTCCATTCCCATTCCATTCAATTCCATTGCATTCTATTCCACATCCCATTCCATTCCATTCCACTTTCCATTCCATTCCATTGCACTATCCATTCCACATTCCATTCCATATTCTTTTCCACGTTCCATTCCTTTTCACTCCACATTTCATAACGTTCCTTTCCATATGTCATTCCATTCCATTCCACATTCCATTACACACTCCATTTCATTCAATACCCCATTACTTTCCACTTTCCATTCCATTCCATTCCACATTCCTTTCCACATTCCATTCCATTCCATTCCACATTCCATTGCGTTCCATTTCACTTTCCATTCCATTCCATTTCACATTCCATTCCATTCAATTCCACGTTGCATACCTTTCCATTCATTTCAACATTGCATTCCGTTACATTCCATTCCATTTCCTTCCACATACGTTCCATTCCATTAAACATTGCATTCCACTCCATTCCATTCCGCATTTCACTGCACATACATTTCCATTCCATTCCACATTCCATTCCACATTCCATTCCATTCCATTCTACATTCCATTCCACATTCCATTCCATTCCGTGCCACATTGCATTCCACATTCCATTCCATTTCATTCCAGTTTCCATTCCACTATCCATTCCATTCCACATTCCATTTCATTCCATTCCACTTTCCATTCCACATTCCATTTCACATTCCATTCAAATTCCATTCCATTCCACTCCAATCCATTCCACATTCCACTCCATTCCATTCCACTTTCCATTCGATTCCATTCCATATTCCATTCCACATTTTATTACACATTCCATTCCATTCCTTTCATTATTCCATTCCACTCCATTGCATTCCATTCCATTCCATTACACATTCCATTCCACATTTCATTGCCTTCGATTCCACATTCCATTCCATTGCATTCCACATTCCATTCCACGTTCCTTTCCAAATTCCATTCCATTCCATTCCACTTTCCTTTAAATATTCCATTCCATATTCTATTCCATTCCATTCCGGATGACATTCCAGTTTCCTTTCCACATTCCATTCCACATTCCTTTCCATTCCATTCCATTCCACATTTCTTTCCACATGCTATTCCCCATTCCATTACACATTCCATTCCATTCTATTCCACATTCCATTCCACATTCCATTCCATTCCATTCCTCGTTGCATTCCACGTTCCATTCCATTCCATTTCACATTCCATTCTGCATTGCGTTCAACGTTCCATTCCATTCCATTCCACGCTCGATTCCACCTTCCATTCCAGGTTGAATTCCACGTTCCATTGCACGATGCATTCCATTCCATTCCACGTTCCATTCCTTTCCATTCCACGTTCCATTCCATTCTATTCCACCCTCTATTCCCCCTGTCATTCCACATTCCATTCCACAATGCATTTCATTCTTTGCACGTTCCATTCCACCTTCCACTACATATTGCATTCCACTTTCCATAAACTTTCCATTCCATGTTGCACTCCACATTGCATTCCATTCCACTCCACATTCCTTTAAACATTCCATTACACTACCTTCAATAATTTCATTCCACTCCACTCCACATTCAATTCTACATTCCATTCCATACCACAAACCACTGCACACTCCATTCCACATTCCATTCCATTCCATTCAAGGTTCCATTCTACGTTCCATTCCTCATTCACTTCCACATTCCATTCCACATTCCTTTCCATTCCACAATCCATTGCATATTCAATTCCTTTGCATTCCACATTCCATTCCACTTTCCATTCCACTTTCCATTCCACATTAAATACCATTCCGTTGCATTCCATTCCGTGATCCATTCTATTCCATTTCACATTCTATTCCACATCCCATTCCTTTCCATTGTACTTTCCATTACTTTCCATTCCACATTACATTCCACGTTCCAATCCACGTACCATTCCACATTGCATTTGACGTTCCATTCCATGTTCCATTACACATTCCATTCCACATTCCTTTCCACGTTCCATTCCATTCCATTCCAGTTTCCATTCCAAGATCAATTCTATTACATTCCACGTTCCATTCTGCATTCCATTGCACATTCATTTCCACTCTCAATACCACCTCCCATTCTGCGTTTCATTCCACATTCCATTCCACATTCCGTTCCACATTCCCGTCCATATTCCATTCCATTACATTCCACATTACATTCCCCTGCAATCCACGTTCCATGCCATTCCATATTCCATTCCATTCCTTTCCACATTCCATTCCATTCCATTCCACATTCCATTCCACATTGCATTCCATTCCAGTCCACATCCCATTCCACATTCCATTCAATTCCATACCACTTTCCATTCCATTCGATTCCACATTCCATTACGCATTCCATTCCACCTTCCATTCTATCCCATATTTCATTATATTCCATTCCACATTCCATTTCATTCCATTAAATTACACATTCCATTCCATTCCATTCCAAATTCCATACCATTCTATTCTATTCCACATTCCATTCCTTTCCATTCCACAATCCATACCACTCCACTCCATTCCACGTTCCATTCATTTCCATTCTACATTTCATTCCATTCCATTCCACATTGCATTTCATTCCATTCCATTCCATTCCTCATTCCATTCCCTTCCATTCCATGTTCCTTTCCGTTGCATTCCACATTCCATTCCACATTCCATCCCATTCCGGATTCCTTTACATGTTCCATTCCTTTTCATTCCACATTCCATTCCATACAATTGCACATTCGATTCCATTCCATTCTCTTCCATTCCCCATTCCATTCCATTCCACTCCGGATTCCATTCCATTCCATTCCGTTCCACATTCAATTCCATTACATTAAATTTCACATTGCATTCCATTCCATTCCACATACCATGCCAATCCATTCAACATTCCATTCCATTGTATTCCATTCAATATTACATACCATTCCATTCTATTCCACATTCTAATGCATTCCATTCCATTCCATTCCACATTCCATTCCCTTGCATTCCACATTCCTTTCCATTCCATTCCACATTCAATTCCACGTTCCATTCCACGTTCCATTCCATTGAATTCCACATTGCATTCCATTCCTTTCAACATTCCATAACTTTCCATTCCCTTGCATTCCGCATTCCGTAACATTCCATTCCACATTTTATTGTCATTCCATTCCATTCCATTCCACATTCAATTTCACAATCTATTCCATTCCATTCCACATTCCATTCCATTCCATTCCACATTCAATTCCATTCCATTCAACGTTCCATTCCACATTCCATTCCATTGCATTATACATTGCATTACACGTTCCATTCCACATTCAATTCCACAATCCATTGCGTTCCATTCCACATTCCATTCCACATTCCATTCCACTTTTCATTGCATTACATTCCACATTCCATTCCAGATTATATTTCACATTCCATTCCACATTCCATTACCTTCCATTCCACCTTCCTTTCCAGTTTCCATTAGACGTTTCATTCCACATTTCACTCCTTTCCTTTGCACATTCCATTTCACATTCCATTCCACTTTCCATTCCTTTCCATTCCATTCCACATTCTATTCCACATTCCATTACTTTCCATTCCACATTCAATTCCACATTCCATTCCATTCCATTCCACATTCCTTTCCACATTCCAATCTGTTCCATTCAATATTCCAATCCATTCAATTCCACATTATATTCCACGTTCCATTCCACATTCCATTGCATTTCATTTAACGCTCATTTCCAAAGTCTTTTCCCTTTCCATACCACGATCCATTCCATCGCATTCCACATTCCAATCCACGTTACACTCCACATGTCTTTCCACATTCCTTTAACATTCCATTCCACATTCCATTCCATTCCATTCCACATTTCATTCCATTGCAGTCCACATTCCATCCCACATTCCTTTGCACAACATTTAAACATTCCCTTCAATTCCATTCCAAATTCCATTCCAGCTTCCATTGCCTTCCACATTAAATTCCACATTTCATTCCATACAATTCCACATTGCATGCCACATTCTCTTCCATTCCCTTGCACGTTCCATTCCACGTTCCATTCCACATTCAATTCCACATTCCATTCAACATTCCATTCCATTCCATTACATTACATTACGTATGGTTTTCCACATTCCATTCCATATTTCATTCCATACAATTCCACATTACATTCTACATTCTGTTCCTTTCCATTCCACGTTCCATTCCACGTTCCATTCCACATTCAATTCCACATTCCATTCAACATTCCATTCCATTCCATTCCATTCCATTACATATACTTTTCCACATTCCATTTCATTGCACTCCACATTCCATTCCACATTCCATTCCACAATCCATTCCATTCCGTTCCACGTACCATTCCACATTCCATTCCACGTTCCATTCCATGTTCCATTCCATTCCATTCTAAGTTCCATTCCACTTTAATTTAAATTCCATTGCACGTTCCATTCCACATTGCATTGTACATTCCACTGTAACTTCCATTCCACATTCCATTCCCCGTTTCCTTCCACATTCCATTCCATTCCATTCCATTCCATTCTGAAATCCTTTCCATTCCATTCCATATTTTATGCGACATTCCATTGCTTTCCATTTCACATTCCATTCAATTCCATTCCATATTCCATTAAATTCCATACCATATTCCATTCCATTCCACATTCCATTCCTTTCCATACCACTTTACATTCCACTTTCCATTCCACGTTCCATTCCGCATTCCATTCCACGTTCCATTCTAAGTTCCATTCCACTTTCCATTCTACTTTCCATTTCATTCCATTCCACGATCCGTGCCATTCCAATCCACGTTCCATTCTACTTTCCATTAGACTTTCTATTCTGTTCCATTCCACGTTCCATTCTACATTCGATTAGTGGTTCCATTTCACTATCCATTCTACTGTCCGTTCCACTCCTCTCCACGTTACATTCCATATTCCATTCAATTCCATTGCGCGTTCCATTCCATTCTCTTCAACATTCCATTCCATTCCATTCGACATTGCATTCCACGTTCCATTCCATGTTCCATTCCACGTTCTATTCCACATTGCTTTCCACTCCATTCCACGTTCCATTCCATTCCATTACAATTTCCATTCCATTCCATTCCACGTTCCATTTCATTCAATTCCATTCCACATTCCATTCCAAGTTCCATTCCACGTTCCATTCCACGTTCCATTCCATTCAATTCCAAGTTCCGTTCCGCATGCCATTGCATTCCACTTTCCTTTCCACATTCCATTCCACACTCCATTCCACGTTACATTCTGTTCCACTCCACATTCCATTCCACATTCCATACCACATTCCAATCCATTCCATTTCACTTTCACTTTCATGTTCCATTCAACATTCCATTCCACATTCCATTCCATTCCATTCCACATTCCTTTCCACTTTCCATTCCATTCCATTCCACGTCGCATTCCACATTCCTTTCCTTTCCTTTCCAAATTGCATTCCGCATTCCTTTCTATTCAATTACACACTCCATTCCACAATCGATTCCATTCCATTCCACTTTCCATTCCACTTTCTATTCCACATTCCATTCAACATTCCATTCCACGTTGCACTCCATTCCATTCCAGGTTCCATTCAATATTCCATTCCATTCAATTTCACGTTCCATTCCATACTACATTCCATATTCCATTCCACATTCCATTCCACTTTCCATTTCACAATCCATTCCACATTCCATGCCATTCTACATTCCATTCCACAGTCCATTCCATTCCATTCCTGATTCCATTCCTCATTACAATCCATTCCATTCAACGTTCCATTACACGTTCCATTCCACAATTCACACCACTTTCCATTCCACGTTCCATTCCACTTTCCGTTCCATTCCATTACCCGTTCCATTCCACGTTCCATTCCACTTTCCATTCCACTTTCCATTCCATTCCACTCCCCATTCCATTCCGCATTTTATTCCATTTCATTCCACTTTCCATTCCACATTCTAATCCACATTCCATTCAATTCCATTCCACATTCCATACCATTCCACTCTGTTCCATTCCACAATCCATTCCATTCCTTTCCAGATTCCATTCCACACTGCATTCCGTTCCCTTCCACATTCCATATCATTCCATTCCATTCCATTACAGAATCGATTCCATTCCATTCCACATTCCTGTCCACGGTACATTGCACATTCCATTCCTCGTTCCATTCCACGTTCTATTCCACGATACATTCCACACTCTATTTCATTCAATTTCAAGTTCCATTCCACATGCCATTCCATTCCACTTTACTTTCCACGTTCCTTTCCACATTCCATTCCATGTTACATTCTTTTCCACTCCACATTCCATTCCACATTCCATTCCACATTTCATTGCATTCCGTTTCACTTTCCATTCCACGATCCATTCAACATTCCATTCCACATTCCATTCCATTCCATTCCACATTCCAATCCATATTCCATTCCATTACAGATTCGTTTCCATTCCATTCCCCATTCAATTCCATTAAATTCCACATTCCAATAAATTCCATTGCATTCCATATTGTATTCCATTCAATTCCACATTCCATTCCATTCCATTTCGTTCAATTCCAGATTCCAATCCACATTCAATTCAATTCCATTCCACATTCTATTCCATTCCATTCCACATTGCATTTCATTCCATTCCATTACACATACCATTCCATTGCATTCGTTTCCATATTCCATTGCATTCCATTCCACTTTGCATTCCATTCCCTTCTACTCCACGTTCCATTCCATTCCATTCCATTCCATTGAACATTCCATTCCACATTCCATTACATTGAATTCCACATTCCATTCCATTGCATTCCACATTCCATTCTATTGCATTACACATTCCATTCATTTCCATTATACATTCAATTCCGTTCCACAATCCATTGCATTCCTTTCCAATCAAATCCAAATTCCATTCCACATTCCATTCCATTCCATTCCACATTCCATTCCATTCCATTCCACATTCCATTCCATTCCATTCCACATTCCATTCCATTCCATTCCACATTTATTTCCATTCCTTTGCATTCTCTTCTAAATTCCATTCCACATTAAATTCCATTGCATTTAACATTCCATTCCATTCCATTAAACATTCAATTCCTTTCCAGTCCACATTCCATTCAATTAAATATTCCATTCCATTCCATTCCACATTCCATTCCATTCCTTTGCACGTTCCATTGCATTGAATTCCACATTCCATTCCAGTCCATTCCACATTGCATTGCATTCCAATCCATTGAACACTTCATTCCATTCCATTCCATTCCACACTTCATTCCATTCCATTACACTTAGCATTCCATTTCATTACATTCCACTTTACATTCCATTCCATTCTACTTTCAGTTCCATTACATTACTCTTTCCATTCCATTCCATTCCATTCGATATTCCATTCCATTGCATTCCACATTCCATTCAATTCCATTCCATTCCATTCAAAATTCCGTTCCATTCCTTTCCACATTCCATTCCATTCCATTCCACATTCATGTCCATTCAGTTCCACATTGCATTCCATTCCATCCCTTTAAACATTCCATTCCATTCCATTCCAAATATATTCCATTGCATTCCACTTTCCATTCCACATTCCATTCCATTCCATTGTACATTCCATTGCACGATCCATTCTGTTTCACATTCCATTCAACATTCCATTCCATTACATTCCACATTCCATTCCACATTCCATTCCATTCCATTCCAAATTCCATTCCATTCCTTTCCATTCCACGTTCCATTTCACTTTAAATTCCATTCCATTTCACATTCCTTTCCTTTCCATTCCACATTCCATTCCATTCCATTCCACATTCCATTCCATTCCACATTCCATACCATTCCACATTCCATTCCATTCCTTTCCATTTAAATCAATCTTCCATTCCACATTCCATCCCATTCCATTGAATATTCCATTACATTCCATTCCACATTCAATTCCATTCCCTTCCACATTCCATTCCATTCCATTCCACATTCCATTCCATTCCATTCCACTTTGCATACCATTCCATTCCATTCCATATTGCATTTCATTCCAGTCTTTTCCACATTCCATTCCATTCCATTCCACGTTCCATTCCATTCTATTCCACATTGCTTTCCATTCCATTCCATTCCACATTCACTTCCATATTCGTTTCCATTCTATTCCACATTCCATTTCCCATTCCATTCCACATTCCGTTCCACATTCTATTCCATTCTATTCCACATTCCATTGTACATTAAAATTCATTCCATTCCACATTCCATTCCATTCCAAATTCCATTCCATTCCATTCCACAATCCATTCCATGATCCATTCCATTCCACATTCCATTCCACATACCATTCCATTCCATTCCACAATCCATTCCACATTCCATTCCATTCCATTCCACTTCCTTTCTATTCCTTTCCATTCCACATTCCATTCCATCCGATTCCACATTCAACTCCATTCCATTAAATATTCCATTCCATTCCATTCAACAAACGTTCCATTCCATTCCATTCCACATTGCATTCCAATCCATCCACATTCCTTTCCATTCCATTCCACATGCCATTCCATTCCATTCCACTCCACATTCCTTGCCATTTCATCCACATTCCATTCCATTCCATTTCGCATTCATTTCCATTCCATTCCACTTTCCATTCCATTTCATTCCACATTCCATTGCATTCCATTCCACATTTCTTCCAGTTCAATTCCATTCCTCATTTTCTTGCCTCCAGTTCCATTCCATTGCACATTTTATTCCACATTCCATTCCATTCCATTCTACATTCCATTCAATTCCATTCCACATTCCATTCCATTCCACATTCCCTTCCTCATTCCATTCCATTCCATTCAACGTTCCATTCCATTCCACATTGCATTTCACATTCCATTCCATTCCATTGCATTCGACACTGCATTCAACATTTCATTCCACATTCCATTCCATTCAATTCCACATTACATTCCCCATTTCATTCCATTCAATTCCACGTAGAATTCCCCATTCCATTCCACATTCCATTCCCTATTCCCTTCCATTCCATTCCACATTTCATTCCAAAATCCATTCCATATTCCATTCCGTTCCATTCAACATTCCATTCCTCATTCCGTTCCATTCCATTCCACATTCCATTCCATATTCGATTCCATTCCATTATACATAAAATTCCACATTCCCTTCCATTCCATACCACATTCCATTCCACATTCCATTCCTTTCCATTCAATTCCATTCCATGTTCCATTCCATTCCATTGCATTCCTCATTTCATTCCATTCCATTCCTTTCCACATTCCATTCCATTCCATTACATTACATTCCACATTTCATTTCATTTCATTCAATTCCACATTACATTCCACATTCCATTCCATTCCATTCCAAGTTCCATTCCATTCCATTCCACATTCCATTCCATTCCATTGCATTCCACATTCCATAGCATTCCATTCCATTCCACTTTTCATTACTTTCCTTTCCTCATTCCATTCCATTCCATTCCCTGTTCCTTTCCATTGCATTCCACATTCCATTTCACATCCCTTTACATTCCATTCCACATTCCATTCCACCTTCCCTTCTACCTTCCATTCCACATTCCATTTCATATTCCTTTCCACTCATTTCCACATTCCATACCATTACATTACATTCTATTCCACATTCAATTAAATTCCTTTCCATATTCCATTCGAAATTCTATTGCATTCTATTCCACATTCCATTACGTTGCATTCCACGTTCATTCCATTCTATTACACATTACATTCCTTTCCATTCCACATTTGATTCCGCATTCCATTAAACTTTCCATTCCAAATACCCTTCCAAGTTCCATTCCATTCCATTTATCATTCCATTCTTTTCCATTCCACGTTGCATTCCACATTACATTCTGCATTCCATTCCACCTTCCATACCACTTTCCATTCCATTCCATTACACGTTTCATTCCATGTTCCGTTCCATTGTATTTCACATTCCATTCTATTTCACATTCCATTCCACATTCCATTCGACATTCCATTTCATGTTCCATACCACGTTCCATTCCACTCAACTCCACCTTCCATTCAACATTCCATTACATTCCATTCTACGTTCCACTCCACATTCCATTGCACATTCCATTCCGCGTTCCATTCCACATTCCATTCCACATTCTATTCCACGTTCCATTCCACATTCCATTCCATTCCATTCCACAATCCATTGGATTCCAATCCAAATTCCATTCCATTGCATTCCACTTTGCATACCATTCCATTCCATTCCACATTGCATTTCATTCTAGTCCATTCCACATTCCATTCCATTCCATTCCACATTCCATTCCATTCAATTCCACATTGCTTTCCATTCCATTCCATTCCACTTTCCCTTCCATATTCGTTTCCATTCTATTCCACATTCCATTTCACATTCCATTCCATTCAATTCCTTTCCATTCCACATTCGGTTCCACATTCCATTCCATTCCATTCCACATTCCATTGTACATTCCATTTCATTCCATGCCACATTCCATTCCAAATTCCATCCCATTCCATTTCACATTCCATTCCATGATCCATTCCATTCCACATTCCATTCCTCTTACCATTCCATTCCATTCCACAATCCATTCCACATTCCATTCCATTCCATTCCACTTTCTTTCTATTCCATTCCATTCCACTTTCCATTCCTTTCGATTCTACATTCAACTCCATTCCATTAAGTATTCCATTCCATTCCATTCAACAAACATTCCATTCCATTTCATCCAAATTCCTTTCCATTCCATTTTGCATTCATTTCCATTCCATTCCACTTTCCATTCCATTTCATTCCACATTCCATTGCATTCCATTCCACATTTCTTCCAGTTCAATTCCATTCCTCATTTTCTTGCATCCAATTCCATTCCTTTGCACATTGTATTCCACATTCCATTCCATTCCATTCTACATTCCATTCAATTCCATACCACATTCCTTTCCATTCCACATTCCCTTCCTCATTCCATTCCATTCCATTCAACATTCCATTCCATTCCACATTGCATTCCACATTCCATTCCATTCCATTCCATTCCACACTGCATTCAACATTCCTTTCCTTATTCCATTCCATTTAATTCCACATTACATTCCCCATTCCATTCCATTCAATTCCACATTGAATTCCCCTTTCCATTCCACATTCCATTCCCTATTCCGTTCCATTCCATTCCACATTCCATTCTAAAATCCATTCCAAATTCCATTCCGTTTAATTCAACATTCCATTCCACATTCCATTCCATTCCATTACACATTCCATTGCATATTCGATTCCATTCCATTATACATACAATTCCACATACCATTCCATTCCATACCACATTCCTTTCCACATTCCATTCCTTTCCATTCAATTCCATTCCATGTTCCATTCCATTCCATTCCATTGCATTCCACATTTCATTCCATTCCATTAGAATTCCATTCCATTCCATTCCTTTCCACATTCCATTTCATTCTTTTACATTCCACATTTAATTTTATTTCATTCAATTCCACATTACTTTCCACATTCCATTGCATTCCATTCCAAGTTCCATTCCATTCCATTCCAAATTCCATTCCATTCCCTTCTATTCCTTTCCACATTAGATAGCATTCCATTCCATTCCACTTTTCATTACTTTCCGTTCCGCAATCCATTGCATTCCATTCCCTGTTCCTTTCCATTGCATTCCACATTCCATTCCACATCCCTTTACATTCCATTCCACATTCCATTCCATTCCATTACATATTCCATTACTTTCCATTCCACATTCCATTCCATATTCCATTCCATGTTCCATTGTGCGTTCCATTCCACTATTCATTGCATGTAACATTCCATTCCATTCCACTTTCCATTCACCATTCCATTTTATATTCCACTGCATTGTATTCGACATTCCATTCCACATTCCATTCGACATTCCATTCCATATTCCATTCCATTCCGTTCCACATTCCATTCCTCATTCCATTACATTCCATTCCAGATTCCATTCCCTTCCACTCCACAATCCATTCCACATTCCATTCCATTCCATTGTCTATTCCCTTCCACTTTCCATTCCATTACACTCCACCTTTTATTCCAAATTCCATTCCGTTCTATTCTACATTCCGTTCCACTTTCCTTCCAACATGCCTTTCCACATTCCATTCCATTCCATTCATCATTCCGTTCCACAGTCCATTGCATTCCATTCCACATTCGATTCCACATTCCATTGCATTCCATTCCACATTCCATTCCATTCCACTGCACATTGCATTCCACGTTCCATTCCATGTTCCTTTCCACGTTCCATTCCACTTCCCATTCCATTGCATTCCGTGTTCCATTCCATTCCATTCCACGTTCCTTTTCATTCTGATTCGCATTTCTTTCCACATTCCATTTCACGTTCCATTCCACATTCCATTTCACTTTCCATTCCATTGCATTCCATTCCATTCCACATTCGATGCCATTCCATTCCATATTCCATTCCACGTTTCATTTCACATTCCAGTCCACATTCCATTCCACATTCCATTCAAATGTCCATTGCGCATTCTAATCCAAACTGTTCCACATTCCATTCCTCATTACATTTCATTCCATTTCACATTCCATTCCATTCCACTCCACATTGCATTCCACATTCCTTTCCATTCCATTCCACATTCCATTCCCCATTCCATTCCACAATCCAGTCCCTTCCATTCCGCATTCCATTCCACGTTCAATTACATTCCTGTCCACCTTCCAGTCCACGTACCATTCCACATTCCATTCCAAGTTCTATTCCGCATTCCTTTCCACGTTTCATTTCATTGCATTCCATGTTCCATTCCATTACATTCTACTTTCCTTTTCTTTTCGTTTCAAATTCCTTTCCACATTGCATTTCACATTACATTCCGCATTCCATTTCACATTCCATTCCATTCCATTGCATTCCATTCCATTCCACATTCCATTCCATTCCATTCCACTTTCCATGCCATTCCATTCCATTCTGCATTCCATTGTTTCCATTCTTCATTCCATTCCATTCCATTCCACATTCCATTGCATTCCATTCCATTCCACATTCCATTCCACATTCCATTACATTCCATTGTACATTCCATTCCATTCCGTTCCTTTCATTTCCACGTTCCGTTCCACTTTCCATTCCATATTCCATTCTACAGTACATTCCGTTCAATTCCACATTGCATTCCACATTTCATTCCACATTCCATTCCATTCCATTCCACAATCCATTCCATATTCCATTCTATGTTCTATTCTGCGTTCCATTTGACTATTCATTTCACGTTCCAGTCCATTCCATTCCACTTTCCATTCAACATTCCACTTCACATTCCATTCCATTCCATTCCACATTCATTTCCATTCAATTCCACATTGCGTTCCATTCCATCCCTTTAAACATTCCATTTAATTCCATTCCAAATATATTCCATTGCATTCCACTTTCCATTCGACATTCCATTCCATTCCATTGTACATTCCGTTCCACGATCCATTCTATTTCACCTTCCATTCAACATTCCATTCCATTCCATTCCACATTCCATTCCGCATTCCATTCCATTCCATTCCACATTCGATTCCATTCCTTTCCTATCCACATTCCATTTCACTTTAAATTCCATTCCATTTCACATTCCTTTCATATCCATTCCACATTCCATTCCATTCCATTCCACCTTCCATTCCATTCCACATTCCATACCATTCCACATTCCATTCCATTCCTTTCCATTCAAATCCAACTTCCATTGCACATTCCATTCCATTCCATTGAATATTCCATTACATTCCATTCCACAATCAATTCCATTCCCTTCCACATTCCATTCCACTCCATTCCATTCCAAATTCCATTCCACTCATTCCACATTGCTTTTCATTACATTCCACATTGCATTACATTGCATTCTATTCCACATTAATTTCCATTCCATTCCATATTCAATTCCATTCCTTTCCACCTTCCATTCCATTCAATTGCATTCCTTTCCATGTTACATAACATTCCATTCCACATTCCGCTTCATTCCATTCGATTCCATTCGAAATTCCATTCCACATTCCATTCCATTCCACATTCCATTGGATTCCATTCCACATTCCATTCCATTCCATTCCACTTTGCATACCATTCCATTCCATTCCACATTGCGTTTCATTCCAGTCCATTCCACATGCCATTCCATTCCACGTTCCATTCCATTCAATTCCACATTGCTTTCCATTCCATTCCATTCCACATTTCCTTCCACATTCGTTTCCATTCTATTCCACATTCCATTTCACATTCCATTCCTTTCCATTCCACATTCGGTTCCACATTCTATTCTATTCCATTCCACATTCCATTGTATATTCCTATACATTCCATGCCACATTCCATTCCATTCCAAATTCCATCCCATTCCATTCCACATTCCATTCCATGATACATTCCATTCCACATTCCATTCCACATATCATCCCATTCCATTCCACAATCCATTCCACTTTCCATTCCATTCCATTCCACATTCCATTGCATCCGATTCCACATTCAACTCCATTCCATTAAATATTCCATTCCATTCCAATCAACACACATTCCATTCCATTCCATTCCATTCCACATTCCATTCCATTCCACATTGCATTCCAATCCATCCACATTCCTTTCCATTCCTTTCCACATTCCATTCCATTCCATTCCACATTCCTTCCCATTTCATCCACATTCCATTCCATTCCATTCCATTTCGCATTCATTTCCGTTCCATTCCACTTTCCATTCCATTTCATTCCACATTCCATTGAATTCCATTCCACATTTCTTCCAGTTCAATTCCATTGCTCATTTTCTTGCATCCAATTCCATTCCATTGCTCATGCTATTCCACATTCCATTTCATTCCATTCTACATTCCATTGAATTCCATTCCACATTCCATTCCATTCCACATTCCCTTCCTCATTCAATTCCATTCCATTCAACATTCCATTCCCTTCCACATTGCATTCCACATTCCATTCCATTCCATTCCATTCCACACTGCATTCAACATTCCATTCCACATTCCGTTCCATTCAATTCCACATTACATTCCCCATTCCATTCCATTCAATTCCGCATTGAATTCCCCATTCCATTCCACATTCCATTCCCTATTCCGTTTCATTCCATTCCACATTCCATTCCAAAATCCATTCCAAATTCCATTCCGTTCCATTAAACATTCCATTCCACATTCCATTCCATTCCATTCCACATTCCATTCCATATTCGATTCCATTCCATTATACATACAATTCCACATTCCCTTCCATTCCATACCACGTTCCATTCCACATTCCATTCCTTTCCATTCAATTCCATTCCATATTCCATTCCATTCCATTGCATTCCACATTTCATTCCATTCCATTCCATATTCCATTCCATTCCATTCATTTCCACATTCCATTCCATTCCATTACATTCCATATTTCATTTCATTTCATTCAATTCCACATTACATTCCACATTCCATTCCATTCCATTACACATTCCATTGCATATTCGATTCCATTCCATTATACATACAATTCCACATACCATTCCATTCCATACCACATTCCTTTCCACATTCCATTCCTTTCCATTCAATTCCATTCCATGTTCCATTCCATTCCATTCCATTGCATTCCACATTTCATTCCATTCCATTAGAATTCCATTCCATTCCATTCCTTTCCACATTCCATTTCATTCTTTTACATTCCACATTTAATTTTATTTCATTCAATTCCACATTACTTTCCACATTCCATTGCATTCCATTCCAAGTTCCATTCCATTCCATTCCAAATTCCATTCCATTCCCTTCTATTCCTTTCCACATTAGATAGCATTCCATTCCATTCCACTTTTCATTACTTTCCGTTCCGTAATCCATTGCATTCCATTCCCTGTTCCTTTCCATTGCATTCCACATTCCATTCCACATCCCTTTACATTCCATTCCACATTCCATTCCATTCCATTACATATTCCATTACTTTCCATTCCACATTCCATTCCATATTCCATTCCATGTTCCATTGTGCGTTCCATTCCACTATTCATTGCATGTAACATTCCATTCCATTCCACTTTCCATTCACCATTCCATTTTAAATTCCACTGCATTGTATTCGACATTCCATTCCACATTCCATTCGACATTCCATTCCATATTCCATTCCATTCCGTTCCACATTCCATTCCTCATTCCATTACATTCCATTCCAGATTCCATTCCCTTCCACTCCACAATCCATTCCACATTCCATTCCATTCCATTGTCTATTCCCTTCCACTTTCCATTCCATTACACTCCACCTTTTATTCCAAATTCCATTCCGTTCTATTCTACATTCCGTTCCACTTTCCTTCCAACATGCCTTTCCACATTCCATTCCATTCCATTCATCATTCCGTTCCACAGTCCATTGCATTCCATTCCACATTCGATTCCACATTCCATTGCATTCCATTCCACATTCCATTCCATTCCACTGCACATTGCATTCCACGTTCCATTCCATGTTCCTTTCCACGTTCCATTCCACTTCCCATTCCATTGCATTCCGTGTTCCATTCCATTCCATTCCACGTTCCTTTTCATTCTGATTCGCATTTCTTTCCACATTCCATTTCACGTTCCATTCCACATTCCATTTCACTTTCCATTCCATTGCATTCCATTCCATTCCACATTCGATGCCATTCCATTCCATATTCCATTCCACGTTTCATTTCACATTCCAGTCCACATTCCATTCCACATTCCATTCAAATGTCCATTGCGCATTCTAATCCAAACTGTTCCACATTCCATTCCTCATTACATTTCATTCCATTTCACATTCCATTCCATTCCACTCCACATTGCATTCCACATTCCTTTCCATTCCATTCCACATTCCATTCCCCATTCCATTCCACAATCCAGTCCCTTCCATTCCGCATTCCATTCCACGTTCAATTACATTCCTGTCCACCTTCCAGTCCACGTACCATTCCACATTCCATTCCAAGTTCTATTCCGCATTCCTTTCCACGTTTCATTTCATTGCATTCCATGTTCCATTCCATTACATTCTACTTTCCTTTTCTTTTCGTTTCAAATTCCTTTCCACATTGCATTTCACATTACATTCCGCATTCCATTTCACATTCCATTCCATTCCATTGCATTCCATTCCAATCCACATTCCATTCCATTCCATTCCACTTTCCATGCCATTCCATTCCATTCTGCATTCCATTGTTTCCATTCTTCATTCCATTCCATTCCATTCCACATTCCATTGCATTCCATTCCATTCCACATTCCATTCCACATTCCATTACATTCCATTGTACATTCCATTCCATTCCGTTCCTTTCATTTCCACGTTCCGTTCCACTTTCCATTCCATATTCCATTCTACAGTACATTCCGTTCAATTCCACATTGCATTCCACATTTCATTCCACATTCCATTCCATTCCATTCCACAATCCATTCCATATTCCATTCTATGTTCTATTCTGCGTTCCATTTGACTATTCATTTCACGTTCCAGTCCATTCCATTCCACTTTCCATTCAACATTCCACTTCACATTCCATTCCATTCCATTCCACATTCATTTCCATTCAATTCCACATTGCGTTCCATTCCATCCCTTTAAACATTCCATTTAATTCCATTCCAAATATATTCCATTGCATTCCACTTTCCATTCGACATTCCATTCCATTCCATTGTACATTCCGTTCCACGATCCATTCTATTTCACCTTCCATTCAACATTCCATTCCATTCCATTCCACATTCCATTCCGCATTCCATTCCATTCCATTCCACATTCCATTCCATTCCTTTCCTATCCACATTCCATTTCACTTTAAATTCCATTCCATTTCACATTCCTTTCATATCCATTCCACATTCCATTCCATTCCATTCCACCTTCCATTCCATTCCACATTCCATACCATTCCACATTCCATTCCATTCCTTTCCATTCAAATCCAACTTCCATTGCACATTCCATTCCATTCCATTGAATATTCCATTACATTCCATTCCACAATCAATTCCATTCCCTTCCACATTCCATTCCACTCCATTCCATTCCAAATTCCATTCCACTCATTCCACATTGCTTTTCATTACATTCCACATTGCATTACATTGCATTCTATTCCACATTAATTTCCATTCCATTCCATATTCAATTCCATTCCTTTCCACCTTCCATTCCATTCAATTGCATTCCTTTCCATGTTACATAACATTCCATTCCACATTCCGCTTCATTCCATTCGATTCCATTCGAAATTCCATTCCACATTCCATTCCATTCCACATTCCATTGGATTCCATTCCACATTCCATTCCATTCCATTCCACTTTGCATACCATTCCATTCCATTCCACATTGCGTTTCATTCCAGTCCATTCCACATGCCATTCCATTCCACGTTCCATTCCATTCAATTCCACATTGCTTTCCATTCCATTCCATTCCACATTTCCTTCCACATTCGTTTCCATTCTATTCCACATTCCATTTCACATTCCATTCCTTTCCATTCCACATTCGGTTCCACATTCTATTCTATTCCATTCCACATTCCATTGTATATTCCTATACATTCCATGCCACATTCCATTCCATTCCAAATTCCATCCCATTCCATTCCACATTCCATTCCATGATACATTCCATTCCACATTCCATTCCACATATCATCCCATTCCATTCCACAATCCATTCCACTTTCCATTCCATTCCATTCCACATTCCATTGCATCCGATTCCACATTCAACTCCATTCCATTAAATATTCCATTCCATTCCAATCAACACACATTCCATTCCATTCCATTCCATTCCACATTCCATTCCATTCCACATTGCATTCCAATCCATCCACATTCCTTTCCATTCCTTTCCACATTCCATTCCATTCCATTCCACATTCCTTCCCATTTCATCCACATTCCATTCCATTCCATTCCATTTCGCATTCATTTCCGTTCCATTCCACTTTCCATTCCATTTCATTCCACATTCCATTGAATTCCATTCCACATTTCTTCCAGTTCAATTCCATTGCTCATTTTCTTGCATCCAATTCCATTCCATTGCTCATGCTATTCCACATTCCATTTCATTCCATTCTACATTCCATTGAATTCCATTCCACATTCCATTCCATTCCACATTCCCTTCCTCATTCAATTCCATTCCATTCAACATTCCATTCCCTTCCACATTGCATTCCACATTCCATTCCATTCCATTCCATTCCACACTGCATTCAACATTCCATTCCACATTCCGTTCCATTCAATTCCACATTACATTCCCCATTCCATTCCATTCAATTCCGCATTGAATTCCCCATTCCATTCCACATTCCATTCCCTATTCCGTTTCATTCCATTCCACATTCCATTCCAAAATCCATTCCAAATTCCATTCCGTTCCATTAAACATTCCATTCCACATTCCATTCCATTCCATTCCACATTCCATTCCATATTCGATTCCATTCCATTATACATACAATTCCACATTCCCTTCCATTCCATACCACGTTCCATTCCACATTCCATTCCTTTCCATTCAATTCCATTCCATATTCCATTCCATTCCATTGCATTCCACATTTCATTCCATTCCATTCCATATTCCATTCCATTCCATTCATTTCCACATTCCATTCCATTCCATTACATTCCATATTTCATTTCATTTCATTCAATTCCACATTACATTCCACATTCCATTCCATTCCATTCCAAGTTCCATTCCATTCCATTCCACATTCCATTCTATTCCATTCCATTCCTTTCCACATTCCATAGCATTCCATTCCATTGCACTTTTCATTACTTTCCGTTCCGCATTCCATTCCATTCCATTCCCTGTTCCTTTCCATTTCATTCCACATTGCATTCCACATCCCTTTACATTCCATTCCACATTCCATTCCACCTTCCATTCTACCTTCTATTCCACATTCCATTTCATATTCCATTCCATTCATTTCCACATTCCGTACCATTACATTACATTCTGTTCCACATTCAATTAAATTCCTTTCCATATTCTATTCGAAATTCTATTGCATTCTATTCCACATTCCATTACATTCCATTCCGCGTTCATTCCATTCTGTTACACATTACATTCCTTTCCATTCCACATTTGATTCCACATTCCATTAAACTTTCCATTCCAAATACCCTTCCAAGTTCCATTCCATTCAATTTCTCATTCCATCCTATTCCATTCCACGTTGCATTCCACATTACATTCCACATTCCATTCCACCTTCCACACCACGTTCCATTCCATTCCATTCCACTTTTCATTCCAAGTTCCATTCCATTGTATTCAACATTCCATTCCACATTCCATTCGACATTGCATTTCATGTTCCATTCCACGTTCCATTCCACTCAACTCCACCTTCCATTGAGCATTCCATTACATTCCATTCTACGTTGCACTCCACATTCCATTGCACATTCCATTCCGTGTTCCATTCCACATTACATTCCACATTCTATTCCACGTTCCATTCCACTTTCCATTCCATTCCATTCCACGTTCCATTACACATTCCATTGCACATTCCATTCCATGTTCCATTCCACTATCCATTCACGTTCCATTCCACGTTCCATTCCACATTCCATTGCAAGTTCCTTTCCACGTTCCATTCCACTTTCCATCATACGTTCCTTTCCACATTCCATTCCATTATATTCCACGTTCCATTCCACATTTCACTGCATTCCATTCTACATTCCATTCAACATTCTTTTCCCCATTCCATTCCAGTTTCCATTCCATTCCATTCCGGATTTCTTTCCACATATCATTGTCTTCCATTCCACATTACCTTCCACATTCCATTCCACGTTCCACTCCACGTTCCATTCTACGTTCAATTCCATAAGATTCTACGTTCCATTCCATTCACTTCCATGTTCCATTACATTCTATTCCACGTTGAATTCCACATTCCATTCCACCTTCCAATTCGCATTCCATTTCGCATTCCATTGCATTCCATTTCATTGCATTCCACATTCCATTCCCCATTCCATTCCGCAGTCCACTTCGCATTCTTTTTCGGATTCCATTCCATTCCATTCCATTCCATTCCATTCCATTCCACATTCTATTCCATTCCACTCCACATTCTTTTCCATTCCATTCCACTTTCCTTTCCATACCACAATCCATTCCATTACATTCTGCATTCTTTCAACATTCCCTTCTTTTCCATTCCACGTTCCATTCCATTCCATTCCGCATTCTGTTCCATATATCCTTCCTTTACATTCCTCATTCCCTTGCTTTCCATTCCACATTCCATTCCATTCCATTCCACCTTCCATTCCACATTTCCTTCTTTTCCATTCCACGTCCATTCCACTCCATTCCACATTCTATTCCACATTCCATTCTACATTCCATTCCACATTCCATTCCACTTTCCTTTTGACGTTTCATTCCATTCCATTACATTTTCCACTCCTTTGCTTTACACATTCCATTTCATTCCATTCCACTTTCCATTTCACATTCCATTCAACATTCCGTTTCGCATGGCCCTCCATTCCACTCCACATTCCATTCCATTCCAATCTATATTCCATTCCATTCTATTCCATGTTGCATTCCATTCCACATTCCATTGAAATCGGCATCCCATTGCATTCCACGTCCCTTTTCATTGCATTCCACATTCCACTCCATTCCATTCCACATTCCGTTCCATTCCATTCTATTCCACATTGTATTCCTCATTCCATTCCTTATTCCATTCCGCGTTGCATTCCATTCCATTCCACTTTTTTCCATTCCATTGCATACCGCATTCCACATTCCATTCCATTCCACATTCCATTCCATTCTTTTACAGATTCCTTTCCATTCCACATTCCATTCCACATTCCATTCCTTTCCATCCCACACTCCATTCTATTACATTCCACATTCCATTCCATTCCATTCCACATTCCATTCCAGATTAAATTGCATTCCACACCACATTCCATTCCATATTCCATTCCACGTTCCCTTGCAAATTCCATTTAACTTTCCATTACACTTTCCATTCCATTCCATTGCATCTTAAATTCCGTGTTCCATTCCATATTCCATTCCACATTCCATTGCATGTTCCATTCCAATTCATTCCATATTCCTTACCATTTCATTCATTCCATTCCGCAATCCTTTCATTTCCATTCCACGTTCTACTCCAAGTTCCATTCCATTCCATTCAACATTCCATGCCACATTCAATTCCATTCCATTCCACATTCCATTTCACACTCCATTTCATATTCCATTCCATTCCATTCCGCATTCCATTTCACATTCCATTAGACATTCCATTCCGTTCTATTCCACATTCCATGACACGTTCCTTTCCACATTCCATTTCACAATCCTTTCCATTCCATTCCATTCCACATTCCATTCCACATTCCATTACACATTCCATTCCATTCCATTCCACATTCCATTTCACGTTCCATTCTACATTCCTTTCCGTTACATAACATGTTGCATTCCATATTCCATTCCACATTGCATTCCACGATCCATTCTGTTGAATTCCATATGCCAGTCCACATTGCATTCCACATTCCATTCCACATTCTATTCCACATTCCACGCCACATTCCATTCCACTCTTTTCCACATTCCATTCCACATCCCATTCCATTCCATTCCACGTTCTTTTCCACATTCCATTCCACATTCCATTTCATTCCATTCCAGATTACTTTCCACATTCCATTCCTTTCCATTCCGCATTCCATTCCACATTACATTCCATTCCGTTCCATTCCACATTCCTTTCCTCATTCCCTTCCGTATTCCATTCCATTCCACTTTCCATTCAGCATTCCATTACATTCCATTCCACATTCTATTCCACATTCCATTACACAATCCATTCCATTCCATTCCACATTCTATTCTATTGCATTCCAAATTCCATTCCTTTCCACTCCACGTTCCATTCCACATTCCATTGCATTCCATTCCATTCCTTTACACATTCTATTCCACATTCCATTCAATTCCATTCCACATTCCATTGCACATTCCCTTCCACATTCCATTCCATTCCATTCCACATTCCATTCAACATTCCACTCCTCAATTCTTTCCACATTCTATTACAATCCTTTCCACATTCCATTCCATTCCATTCCAAATTCCATTCCACCATCTATTCCATTCCATTCCACGTTTCATTCCACCTTTCTTTCCACGTTCCATTCCACATTCCCTTCGATGTGCCATTCCATTCCATTCCATTCCACGTTCCTTTACAACTTCAATTCCACATTCCATTCCACTCCATGCCACACTTCATTCCACATTTCGTTCCAAATTCCATTGCACTTTCCATTCCATGTTCCATTCCGCATTCCATTCCGTTTCATTCCTCCTTCCGTTCCATCCTAGTACATTCCACATTCCATTCCATTGTATTCCATTCCACCTCCCATTCCACATTCTATTCCATTCCATTCCTGTCCATTCCATATCAATTTCAACATTCCACATTCAATTCCACGTTCCATTCCATGTTCCATTTCATTCCATTCCCCATTGCATTCCATTCCTTTCCAATTTCCATACCATTCCATTCCATATTCCATTCCATTGCATTCCGCATTCTATTATAAATTCCAGTCCATTCCCCTGCAGATTCAATTCCAAATTCCATTCCATTCCTTTTCACATTCCATTCCATTTCTTTCCATTCTTCATTCCATTCCCTTGCATTCCACATTCTATTCCTAATTCCATTCCCTTCCATACCACTTTCCATTACCTTGCACTCCACATTTCATTCCATTCCATTCCACATTCCATTCCACTTAATTCAACATTCCATTCCACATTCCATCACATTCCAATCCACATGACATTCCACATTCCATTTCACTGCATTCCACATTCCATTCCACATTCCATTCCACATACCATCACATTCCATTCCACATGACATTCCACATTCCATTTCATTGCATTCCACATTCCTTTCCGCATTCCACTCCACATTCCATTCCACAATCCATTCCACATTCCCTTCCACATTCCATTCCATTCCATTCCCCATCCCATTCCACATTCCTTTCCATTACTTTATACATTACACTCCACATTCCATTCCACAATCCCTTCCACATTCCATTCCATTCCTTTCCTCATTCCATTCCACATTCCAATCCATTCCATTCTATTCTATTCCACATTTCATTCCACATTTGATTTCTTTCCTTTCCACTTTCCATTCCATTCCATTCCTCCTTCTATTCTATTCCATTCCACGTTTCATTCCACCTTGCCTTCCTTGTTCCACTCCACTTTCCATTCCACTTTCCATTCCATTCTACTCCATTCCACATTCCATACCATTCCATTTCATTCCATTTCACAATCCATTCCATTCTGTTCCACGTTCCATTGTACTTTCCATTCCACATACCATTCCATTCCATTCCACATTCCATTCCACATTCCATTCCGTTCCATTCCACCTTCCATTGCATTCCACTTGACATTGATTTCCACATTCCATTCCTTTCCATTCCATATTACATTCCATTCATTTCCACATTCCCTTCCACGTTCTATTCCACATTCCATTCCACATTCCATTCCATTCCATTCTATATTCCATTCCATTCCTTTAGACATTCTATTCCACATTCTATTCCACACTTCTTTCCACAGTCAATTCCATTCCATTTCACATTTCATTCCACATTCCAATCCACTTTCCATTCCACATTGTATTCCATTCCATTTCACGTTCCTTTCCACGTTCCATTTCACATCCCATTCCACATTATATTCCGTTCTATTCCACATTCCATTTAACATTCCATTCCATATTCCATGACTTTCCATTCCACATTCCAGTCCACACTCCACTTCACTTTTCATTCCATTCCACATTCCTTTCCATTCCAATTCGCATTCCATTCCATTCCATTCCTCATTCCATTCCATATTACAGTCCACATTCCATTCCTTTCTATTCCACATTCTATTCCATTCCATTACACATTCCATTCCATTCCATTCCACATTCCTTTCCACAATCCATTCCAGATTCCAGTCCATTCCAATCCACATTCCATTCCACTCCATTCCACATTTCATTCCATTGCATTGCATTCCACATTCCTCTCTGTTGAATTCGGCATTCCATTCCTTTCCATTCTATTCCATTCTATTCCACTTTCCATTATATTCCATTCCACATTCCATTCCATTCCATTCCACATTCCATTTCACATTGCATTCCACATTCTTTTCTGCATTCCATTCCATTTCATTCCACTTTCTATTCCATTCCATTCGACATTTCATTATACGTTCTGTTCCATTACATTCCACATTCCTTTCCATTCAATTATTCGTTTTTTTCCCTTCCATTGCATTCCACATACCATTCCATTCCATTCCACTACACTCCATTCTATTCCACATTCCATTCCATTCCATTCCACATTCCATTCCATTCCATTCCACTTTCCATTCCACATTCCATTCCATATTCTTTTCCACGTTCCATTCAATTCCATTCTATATTACTTTCCTTAAATTCCTCATTTGTTTCCATTCCGTTGCATTCCACATTCCATTCCATTCCATTCCCATTCCATTCAATTCCATTCCATTCTATTCCACATTCCATTCCATTCCATTCCACATTCCTTTCCATTCCATTCCTCTTGCCATCCCACATTCCATTCCATTCCACTTTCCATTCCACCTTCCATTCCATTTCATTTCACATTCCATTACACGTTCCGTTCCATTCCATTCGACATTCTATTCCATGTTCCATTCCAAATTCCATTCCATTCCTTTCCATTCCGTGCCACATTTCATTCCATATTCCATTCCACATTCCATTCCTTTCCATTTCTCACTCCATTCCACATTCCATTCCACATTCCCTCCCACATTCCATTCCATTCAATTCCACTTTTTATTCCCTTTTCCATTCCATTATATTCTACATTACATTCCACATTCCATTTCACATGCCCTTCCACATTCCCTTTCATTCCATTCCACATTCCAGTCCACTTTGCAATCTATCCATTTCCACATTCCATTCCACATTTGATTACATTTTTTCCACGTTGCAATCCATTCAATTCCACATTCCATTCCACGATCTATTCCATTCCATTCCACGTTTAATTTCACCTTCCATTCCACGTTCCACTCCACATTGCATTCAATTCCGTTCCACATTCCATTCCACATTCCATTCCTTTGCACATTCCATTCCACATTCCATTCCACATTCCATTCCTTTCCACCTTCCATTTCATTGTATTCCAAATTGCATTGCACATTCCGTTCCATTGCATTCCACATTCTATTCCATTCCATTCCAAATTGCATTACACATTCCATTACACGTTCCATTCCACGATCCATTCCACATTTCATTCAAAACTCCATCCCATTCGATTCCTCATTCCATACCATTCCATTCCATACTGGATTCCAATCCATTCCATTCCACATTGTATTAATCATACCATTGCATTCCATTACACATTCCGTTGCATTCCATTCTACATTCTATTAATCATTCCATTCCATTCCATTACACATTCCATTCCACATTCCTTTCCATTCCACTCCACATTACATTCCTGTCCATTCCGCATTACATTCCACATTCCATTCGAGGTTCCTCTCCACATCCACTTCCATGTTCCATTCCACGTTCCATTCCATTACATTCCACTTTCCATTCCACATTCCATTTCACATTCCTTTCCAGATTCCATTCAACGTTCCCTTCCATTCCATTCCACGTTTCATTCCACGATCCATTGCATTCCATTCCACGTTCCATTCCACATTCCATGTCACATTCCATTCCACGCTGCATTCTACATTCCATTCCACGTTCTATTCCAAGTTCCATTCCACGTTCCATTCCATTCCACTGCTTGTTCCACTCCACATTGCATTCCATTCCATTCCACTTTCCATTCCACATTCCATTCAACATTTCATTCCACATTCCATTCCGTCCCATTCCACATTACATTCCACCTTCAATTCCACATTCCATTCAACATTCCGTTACATTCCATTCCACATTCCATTCCACATTGCATTCCATTCCAGTCCACATTCCCTTCTACATTCCATTCCACGTTGCATTCCATTCCAGTCCACATTCCATTCCACATTCCATTCCATTCCATTACACATTCCATTCCTTTCCATTCCACATCCCATTCCATATTCCATTCCATGTTCCATTGTGCGTTCCATTCCAGTATTCAGTGCACGTAACATTCCATTCCATTCCACTTTCCATTGACCATTCCAGATTACATTCCACTGCATTCCATTCGACATTCCATTCCACATTCCATTCGACATTTCATTCCATATTCCATTCCATTCTGTTCCACATTCCATTCCTCATTCCATTTCATTCCATTCCAGATCCCATTCCATTCCACTCCACAATCCATTCCACATTCCATTCCATTCCACTTTCCTTTCCAAATTCCATTCCACATTCCATTCCATTCCATTCCCTATTCCCTTCCACTTTCCATTCCATTACACTCCACCTTTTATTCCACTTTACATTACATTCTATTCCACATTCCATTCCACTGTTCTTTCCACATGCCTTTCCACATTCCATTCCATTCCATTCATCATTCCGTTCCACAGTCCATTGCATTCCATTCCACATTCCATTCCACATTCCATTCCATTCCATTCCACATTACATTCCATTCCACTGCAAATTGCATTCCACGTTCCATTCCATTTTCCATTCCATGTTCCATTCCATTTTCCATTCCACTTCCCATTCCATTGCATTCCATGTTCCATTCCATTCCATTCCACGTTCCTTTTCATTCTGATTCGCAATTCTTTCCACATTCCATTTCACGTTCCATTCCACATTCGATTTCACTTTCCATTCCATTGCATTCCATTCCATTCCACATTCGATGCCATTCCATTCCACATTCCATTCCACGTTCCATTTCACATTCCAGTCCACATTCCATTCCACATTCCATTCAACTGTCCATTGCGCATTCTAATCCATACTGTTCCACATTCTATTCTCATTCCATTTCATTCCATTTCACATTCCATTCCATTCCACTCCACATCCCATTCCAGATTCCTTTCCATTCCATTCCACATTCCATTCCGAATTCCATTCCACAATCCAGTCCCTTCCATTCCGCATTCCATTCCACGTTCATTTACATTCCAGTCCACGTTCCATTCCACGTTCCTTTCCACATTCCATTCCAAGTTCTATTCCGCTTTCCTTTCCACGTTCCATTTCATTGAATTCCATTTTCCATTCCATTGCATTCCACGTTCCTTTTCTTTTCGTTTCAAATTCCATTCCACATTGCATTTCACATTCCATTCCACATTCCATTTCACATTCCATTCCATTCCATTCCATTCCACATTCCATTCAAGTCCATTCTACTTTCCATACCATTCTTTTCCATTCCGCATTCCATTGTTTCCATTCTACATTCCATTCCATTCCATTCCACATTCCATTGCATTCCATTCCATTCCACATTCCCTTCCACATTCCATTACATTGCATTGTACATTCCTTTCCATTCCGTTCCTTTCAGTTCCAGGTTCCGTTCCACTTTCCTTTCCATATTCCATTCTACAGTACATTCCGTTACATTCCACATTGCATTCCACATTTCATTCCACATTCCATTCCATTCCATTCCACATTCCATTCCATATTCCTTTGCATGTTCTATTCTGCGTTCCATTTCACTATTCATTTCACGTTCCAGTCCATTCCATTCCACTTTCCATTCAACATTCCACTTCACATTCCATTCCATTCCATTCGACATTCCATTCCATATTCTATTCGACATTCCATTCCATAGTCCATTCCATTCCATTCCACATTCCATTCCTCATTCCATTCCATTCCGCTCCACATTCCATTCCATTCCATTCCACTTTCCATTCCAAATTCCATTCCACATTCCATTCCATTCCATTCCCTATTCCCTTCCACTTTCCATTCCATTACACTCCACATTCCATTCCACATTCCATTCTGTTCTATTCCACATTCCTTTACCCTTTCCATTCCACGTGCCTTTCCACATTCCATTCCATTCCATTCCTCATTCCATTCCACAGTCCATTCCATTCCATTCCAAATTCCATTCCATTCCATTCCATTCCACATTCCATTCCTTTCCATTACATTCCACATTCCCTCCATATTCCATTCCACGTTCCATTCCATGTTCCATTCCATGTTCCATTCTATGTTCCATTCCAAGTTCCATTCCTCTTCCCATTCCATTGCATTCCGTGTTCCATTCCATTCTATTCCACGTTCCTTTTCATTCTGATTCGCTTTTCATTCCACATTCCATTTCACGTTCCATTCCACGTTCCCTTTCACTTACCATTTCATTTCATTCCATTCCATTCCACATTCGATGCCATTCCTTTCCACATTCCATTCCACGTTCCATTTCACATTCCAGTCTACATTCCAGTCCACATTCCATTCAACTTTCCATTGCAATTTCTATTTCATTCTGTTCCACATTCTATTCCTCATTCCATTAAATTTCCTTTCACATTCCATTCCATTCCACTCCACGTTCCAATCCACATTCCTTTCCATTCCATTCCACATTCCATTCCAAATTCTATTCCACAGTCCACTCCGTTCCATTCCACATTCCATTCCACGTTGAATTACATTCCAGTCCACGTTCCATTGCACATTCCATTCCACATTCCTTTCCAAGTTCTATTCCACTTTCCATTCGACGTTCCATGCCATTGCATTCCATGTTCCATTACATTACATTCCACGTTCCTTTTCATTCCGTTTCAAATTCCATTCCACATTGAATTTCATATTCCATTCCACATTCCTTTTCACATTCCATTCCTTTCCATTCCATTCCATTCCATTCCATTCCACATTCCATTTCATTCCATTCCATTCCACTTTCCGTCCCATTCCATTCCATTCCGCATTCCATTCTTTCCATTCCACATTCCTTTCCATTCCATTCCACATTCCATTGCATTCAATTCATTTCCACATTCCATTCCACGTTCCATTCCCTTCCATTGTACATTCCATTCCATTCCATTCCTTTCCGTTCCACATTCCGTTCCACTTTCTATTCCACATTCCATTCTACAGTACATTCCATTCCATTCCACGTTGCATTCCACATTTCATTCCGCATTCCATTCCATTCCATTCGACATTCCATTCCATTCCATTCCACATTCAATTCCATATTCCATTCCATGTTCCATTCTGCTTTCCATTCCACTATTAATTGCACGTTCCATTCCATTCCATTCCACTTTCCATTCAACATTCCATTTCACTTTCTATTCCATTCCATTCGACATTCCGTTCCACATTCCATTCTACATTCCATTCCATATTCCATTCCATTCCGTTCCACATTCAATTCCTCATTCCATTTCATTAGATTCCACATTCCATTCCTTTCCACTCCACATTCCATGCCACATTCCATTCCATTCCACTCCACTTTACATTCCAAATTCCATTCCACATTCCATTCCATTCCATTCCCTATTCCCTTCCACTTTCCATTCCATTACACTCCACTTTCAATTCCACATTCCATTCCGTTCTATTCCACATTCCATTCCACAGTCCATTCCATTCCATTCCACATTCCATTCCACATTCAATTCCATTCCATTCCACATTCCCCAAATATTCCATTCCACGTTTCATTCCATGTTACATTCCATATTCCATTCCACATTCCATTCCACTTCACATTCCACTGCATTCCGTGTTCCATTCCATTACATTCCACGTTTCTTTTCATTCCGATTCGCAGTTCATTCCACATTCCTTTTCACGTTCCATTCCACATTCCATTTCACTTTCAATTCCATTCCATTCCATTCCATTCCACATTCGATGCCATTCCATTCCACATTCCATTCCACGTTCCATTTCACATTCCTGTACACATTGCATTCCACTTTCCATTCAACTTTCCATTGCACAGTCTATTCCATTCTGTTCCACATTCCATTCCTCATTCCATTTCATTGCATTCCACATTCCATTCCATTTCACTCCACATTCCATTCCACATTCCTTTCCATTCCATTCCACATTCCATTCCAAATTCCATTCCACAATCCACTCCGTTCCATTTCGTATTACCTTCCACGTTCAATTAGATTCCAGTCCACTTTACATTCCACGTTCCATTCCAAGTTCTATTACACTTTCCATTCCACGTTCGATTCCATTGCATTTCATGTTCTGTTCCATTACATTCCACGTTCATTTTCGTTACGTTTCAAATTCGTTTCCACATTGCATTTCACATTCCTTTCCCCCTTCCGTTTCACATTCCATTCCATTCCACACCATTCCTTTCCACATTCCATTCCATTCCATTCCACATTCCATTCCATTCCATTGCATTCCACCTTCCATACCATTCCATTCCATTCCGCATTCCATTCCAATCCACGTTTCGTTCCACATTTCATTTCATTCAATTCCACATTGCATTCCACTTTCCATTCCACATTCCTTTCCACGTTCCATTCCACATTGAATTCCACATTCCATTCCACATTCCATTCCATTCCACATTCCTTTCCACATTCCATCCTATTGCATTCCACATCCCATTACACATTCCATTCCATTCCGTTCCACATTACCTTCCATTCCATTCAACATTCCATTCCGCATTCCATTCCTCTTTCTTTTCCACGTTCTATTTGATTTCATTCCATGTTCCATTTCACATTCCATTCCATTCCATTCCACTTTCCATTCCACATTCCCTTTGACATTCCATTACACGTTACATTCCACATTCCATTCTCATTCCATTGCATTTCATTCTAAGTTCCATTCCACACTCCATTCCACATTCCATTCCACCTTCCACTCCATTTCATTCCACACGCCATTCCACAATCCATTGCACATTCCATTCCACTTTCCATTCCACATTCCATTAATGTCCATTCCATAGTACATTCGGTTCCATTCTACATTCCATTCCACATTCCATTCCATTCCGTTCCACATTCCATTCCATTACACTCCACAATTCATTCCACATTCCCTTCCTTTCCATTCCACATTCTATTTCATGTTCCGTTCAATTCCATTCCACGTTTTATTCCACATTCCGTTCCACTTTCCATTCCACATTCCATTCCGTTCCATTCCGCATTCCATTCCACATTCCATTCCACATTCCAATCCATTCCATTACACTTCCCATTACATTATAATCTACTTTCCATTCCATATTCCATTCTCATTCCATTGCATTAAATTCCACATTCCATTCCACATTCCATTCCATTGCATTTCACATTTCATACTACATTCCATTCCATTGCATTTCACATCCCATTCCATATTACATTCCATTCCATTCTATTCCACATTGCATTCCATTCCATTCAACAATCCATTCCACATTCCATTCTACATTCCATTCCAGGTTCCATTCCGTGGCATTCCAAATTCCAATCCATCCCATTCCACATTCCATTCCAATCAAATCCACATTCCATTCCATTGCATTCCATTCCATTCCACATTTCATTCCATTCGATTCCATTCCATTCCGTTCCACATTCCACTCCATTCCATTCCATTCTGCATTCCATTCCATTCCTTTCCATTCCATTCCATTCCACCTTCCAGTCCATCGCTTTTCATTCCACATTCCAGTCCATTCCTTTGTATTCCACATTCCATTCCATTCCATTCCACCTTCCATTACATTCCATTAAACAATCCATTCCACATTCCATTCCACATTCCATTCCATGTTCCATTCCGTTGCATTCCACATTCCAATCCATTCCATTCCACATTCCATTCCATTCAAATCCACATTGCATTCCATTGCATTCCATTTGATTCCACACTCCATTCCATTCCATTCCATTCCATATTCCATTCCATTGCATTCCGCATTCCATTCCATTCCATTCCATTCCATTCCACATTCCAGTCCATTCCATTGCATTCCACATTCCATTCCATTCCATTCCACAATCCATTCCATTCCATTCCATTGCATTCCATTCCACATTCCATTCCACTTTCCATTCCACGTCACATTTGATGTTTCATTCCACGTCCCATTCCATGTTCCATTGCTTTCTATTCCACATTCTATTCCATTCAATTCCAAATTCCATTCTATTCCATTCCACATTCCATTCCACGTTCCATTCTATTCCATTCAATGTTCCTTTTTGTTCCATTCAACGTTCCATTCCACGTTCCTTTCCTCAATCCTTTTCACATTGCATTCCAAATTCCATTCCATTCCATTCAACAATCCATTCCATTCCATTCCATTGCATTCCGTTCTACATTCCATTCCACTTTCCATTCCACGTCGAAATCAATGTTCCATTCCATGTCCCATTCCACGTTCCCTTCCTTTCTATTCCACATTCCATTGCATTCCATTCCAAATTCCATTCCATTCCATTCCACATTCCATTCCACGTTCCATTCAATTCCATTCAACTTTCCATTCCATTCCATTCAACGTTCCATTCCACGTTCCATTCCCCATTCATTTCCACACTGCCTTCCAAGTTCCATTCCATTCCATTCCACTTTCCATTCCTCGTTCCATTCCATTCAATTCCACGTTCCATTCCACATTGCATTCCTTTCCATTCCACTTTCCATTTCATTCCATTCCACATTCCTTTCCATTGCATTCCTCATTCCATTCCACGATCCATTCCACGTTGAATTCCATGTTCCATTCCACTTCCCATTCCACGTTCAGTTAATTACCATTCCGGATTCCATTCCATTCTATTCCACATTCCGTTCCATTTCATTCAACGTTCAATTCCACCTACCATTCCACCTTTCATTCCGCTTTGCATTCCAAGACCTATTCCATTCCTTTCCACATTCCATTCCATTCCATTCCATGTTCCATTCCACTTTCCATTCCACATTCCATTCCACATTCCATTCCATTCCATTCCACATTCCATTCCATTCCATCCCACTTTCCATTCCACATTCCATTCCACTCCATTCCACATACCATTCCACGTTGCATTCCACATTCCATTCCATTCCATTCTGCGTTGCATTCCACACTCATTTCCACATTCCATTCGACATTCCATTCCTGTCCAATCTACATTCGATTCCACTTTCCATTCCATTCCATTCCACTATCCATTCCACATTCCGTTCCACATCCCATTCCACATTAATTTTCGTTCCATTCCACATTCCATTCCAAATTCCATTCCTTTCCATTCCACATTACATTCAATTCCACTACACATTCCTTTCCACTTTCACTTCCATTCCATTCCATACTCTATTGCAAGTTCCATTCCATTCAATTCCATGATCCATTCCACGTTTCATTCCACATTCTATTCCACATTCCATTCCACATTCAATTACGTTCCATTCCACATTATATTCCACATTCCATTGCATTTCACATTCAATTCCACAGTGCATTCCACATTCCAATCCATTGAATTCCACATTCCATTCCATTCCATTCCATTCCATTGCATTTCACATTCAATTCCACAGTGCATTCCACATTCCAATCCATTGAATTCCACATTCCATTGCACAATCCATTCCATTGCATTCCTCATTTCATTCCACATTCCATTCCGCATTTCATTCCTCATTCCATTCTATTCCATTCCACATTCCATTCTATTCCATTCCACATCCCATTCCACTCCATTCTATATTGTATTACTGATTCCATTCCTTTCCATTCCATTCTTGTCAATTCCGCATTCCATTCCACATTCCATTCCTTTCCATTCCACATTCCATTCCACGTTCCATTCCACGTTCCATTCCATTCCATTCCACATTGCATTCCATTCCATTCAACATTCCATACCATTCCACCTTGCATTGCATTCCATTCCACATTCCATACCATTCCAATCCATTCCATTCCACATTCTATTCCACATTCCATTGCATTCCATTCCATTCCACATTCCATTCCATTCCATTCGACATTCCATTCCATTCCATTCCATTTCACATTACATTCCGTTGGATTCCTCATTCTTTTCCACATTCCATTCCATTCCATTCCACATTCTATTCCATTCCATTGCACATTCCACTCATTTCCATTCCACATTCCATTACACATTCCATTCCACGTTCCATTCCACATTCCATTCCACGTTCCATTCCACGTTCCATTCCATTCCATTCCACCTTCCATTCCAAGTTCCATTCCACAATCCATTCCACATTCCATTCCATTCCTTTCCTTATTCCTTAACATTGCATTCCATTCCATTCCGCGTTCCATTCCTTTCCATTCCACATTCTACTCCACATTCAACTCCATTCCTTTCCGCATTCCATTCCAGATTCCATTCCATTCCATTCCACATTCCATTCGATTCCGTGTTTCATTCCACGTTTCATTCCGTTCCTTTCAACGTTCCATTATGCATTCTATTCCGCATTCCATTCCACTTTCCATTCCACTTTCCATTACACATTCCGTTCCATTCCATTCCACTCTGCATTCTACATTCCATTCCACATTAAATTCTGTTCCATTCCACATTGCATTCCACATTCCATTCCTTTCCATTCCACATTCCATTCCATTCTATTCCACGTTCCATTCCACGATACATTCCACAATCCTTTCCACATTTCATTCCACATTCCAATTCACATTCCATTCCACATTCAATTTCATATTCCATTCCACATTCCATTTCATATTCCATTCCACACTCCATTCCACATTCCATTCCACATAACATTCCATTCCATTCCACATTCCATTCCACATTGCATGCCACATTCCATTCCATTCCATTCCACATTCCATTACACATTCAATTCCATGGAGCATTCCATTCAATCACACATTCCACTCCACATTCCGTTACATTCCTTTGCGTGTTGCATTCCACATTCCATTCCACTTTCCATTGCACATTCCATTCCATTGCATTGCATACTCCATGGCATTCCATACCATTCCATTCCAAAATCCATTCCATTCGTTTCCACTTTCGATTCCACATTCCACTCAACATTCCATTCTGTTCCATTCCACGTTCCGTTCCTCAGTACGTTCCACACTCCAATTCACATACCATTCCGCTCCATGCCACATTACATTCCACATTCCATTCCTTTGCATTCCACATTCTATTCCATTCCATTCCTCATTCCATTGCATCCCATCTTGTTCCATTCCACATTCCCGTCCATTCCATTCCACATTCCTGTCTCTTCCCCTTTCCATCCCACATTCTATTCCACATTCTTTTCCACGTTCCATTCCATTCCATTCCACACTCCATTCCATTCCATTCCACGTTCCATTCCACGTTCCATTCCACGTTCCATTCCATTACAATCCAGGTTCTGTTCCATTCCATTTCACGTTCCATTTCATTCAATTCCACGTTCCATTTCATTCCATTTCACTTTCCATTCCACATTTCATTTCACATTCCATTCCATTCTATTCCATTGCATTCAACATTCCTTTCCATTCCAATCCACATTCCATTCCATTACATTTAACAATCCATTCCTTTCAAAATTCCATTCCATTCCATTCCATATTCCATTCCATTCCATTCCATTCCATTCCATATTCCATTCCATTCCATTCCACATTCAATTCCACCTTCCATTTCATTCCATTCATTTCCACATTCCATTACATTCCAATCCACATTCCATTTCACATTCCATTCCACCTTCCTTTCCTTTCCCTTCCATTCCACTCCACATGACATTCCATTCCATTCCACTTCCCATTCCATTCAATTCCACATTCCATTCCATTGCATTCCATTCTACATTCCATTCCAATTCATTATATTCTATCCCACATTCCATTCCATTCCATAACATTCCATTTCACATTCCGTTCCATAGCATTCCACTTTCCATTCTAATATATTCCACGTTACATTCCACGTTCCATTGCACGTTCCATTCAACGTTCTTTTACACATCCGAATCCATTCCATTCCACGTTACATTCCACGTTCCATTGCACGTTCTATTCAACTTTCTTTTACACATCCCATCCCATTCCATTCCACGTTCCATTACACATTTCTTTAAATTCCATTCCACATTCCATTGAATTGCTTTCCACACCACAGTCCACATTCCATTCCACATTCCAGTCCACTTTCCATTCCATTCCTTTCCACATTTAATTCCATTAGATTTCATTCCATTCCATTCCTTTCATTCCACTTTGCATTCCACATTTCATTCCATTCCATTCCATTCCACATCCCATTCCGTTCCATTCCACATTCCATTCCATTGTATTCCATTTACCATTCCACATTCCATTCCATTGCACATTGCATTCCACACTCCCTTACAAATCCATTCCATTCCACATTGCATTCCTTTATATTCCTTTCCACATTTGATTCCACTTTCCATTGCATTCCACATTCCATTCCATTCCATTCCACATTCCATTCCATTCCATACCAAATTCCATAATAATCCATTCCACATTCCATTCCATTTTATTCCATTCCACATTCTGTTTCATTCCACATTCCATTTCTTTCAATTCAACATTCCATTCAATTCCATTCCTTTCCGTTTCACATTCCATTCCATTCCATTCCATTCCACATTCAATTCCACTTCATTCGATTCCACCTTCTATTCCATTCCACATTCCATTCCATTCCTTTCCATATTCCTTTGAATTCCATTATATTCCGTTCCCCATTCCATTCAATTCTTTTCCATTACACATTCTATTCCATTCCACATTCCATTCCACTCCATTTCACATTCCATTCCATTCCATTCCATTCCATTACACATGATTTCCATTTCATTCCATTCCATTTCATTCCATTCCACATTGTATTCAATTACATATTCCCTTCCTTTCCATTCCACCTTCTATTCCACTTCATTGTATTAAATTCCAATCTATATTCCATTCCATTCCATTCCATTCCAAATTCTATTCCATTCCATCACACATTCCATTACATTCATTTATTGCATTCTATTGCATTCCATTACACATACCATTCTTTCCACGTTCCATTCCACATTCTATTCCACTTTACACTCTGTTGCACTCCACATTCCAGTCCACATTAAATTCCGCATTCCATTCCATTCCATTCCATGTTCCATTCCACTTTCCATTCCATTCCATTCCATGTTCCATTCCATTCCATTCCACATTCCCTTCCACATTTCTTTCCATTCCATTTCACATTCCATTCCATTCTATTCCCCATCCCATTCCACATTTCATTCCATTCCATTCAACTTTCCTTTCCACATTCCAATCCATTCAATTCAACATTCCATTCAATTCCATTCCTTTCCATTTCTCATTCCATTCCATTCGATTCCACATTCAATTCCACTTCATTCGATTCCACCTTCTATTCCATTCCACATTCCATTCCATTCCTTTCCATATTCCTTTCAATTCCATTAAATTCCATTCCCCATTCCATTCAATTCTTTTCCATTACACATTCTATTCCATTCCACATTCCATTCCATTTCATTTCACATTCCATTCCATTCCATTCCATTCCATTCCATTACAGATGGTTTCCATTTCATTCCATTCCATTTCATTCCATTCCACATTCTATTCAATTACACATTCCCTTCCTTTCCATTCCACCTTCTATTCCACTGCATTCTATTAAATTCCAATCTATATTCCATTCCATTCCATTCCATTCCAAATTATATTCCATTCCATCACACATTCCATTACATTCGTTTATTGCATTCTATTGCATTCCATTCCACATACAATTCTTTCCACATTCCATTCCACATTCTATTCCACTTTACATTCTGTTCCACTCCACATTCCAGTCCACATTAAATTCCACATTCCATTCCATTCCATTCCACGTTCCATTCCACTTTCCCATCCATTCCATTCCATTCCACATTCCCTTCCACATTCCTTTCCATTCCATTTAACATTCCATTCAATTCTATTCCCCATCCCATTCCACATTTGATTCCATTCCATTCAACTTTCCTTTCTACATGCCATTCCGTTCCATTCCATTCCTCAATCCATTACGAATTCCATTGTACATTCCATTGCACATTCTATTCCATTCCATTCCACATTCCATTCCATAAATTCCACATTCCATTACACATTCCATTCCATTCCATTGCATTCCACATTCCATTCCACATTCCATTTCACATTCCATTCCATTCAATTCAACAATCAATTCCACAATCCATTCCATTCCATTCCATTCCATGTTCCACTCCACGTTTCATTCCACATTCCATAACACATTCCATTCCGCATTCCATTCCATTCCTTTCCACTTTCCATTCCACATTCCATTCCATTCCGTTCCACATTTCATACCATTCCATTTCATTCCATCCCACATTCGTTTCCCTTCCATTCCACATTCCATTCCAAATTCCATTCTACAATCCATTCCTTTCCTTTCCATTCTATTCCAGATTCCATTCCACATTCCATTCCACATTAAATTCCACATTCCATTCCTTTACATTTCACATTCCATTGCAAATTCCTTTCCATATCTCATTCCACATCCCATTCCATTCCATTCCATGTTCCATTCCATGTTTCATTCCATATTCCATAACACATTCCATTCCGCATTCCATTCCATTCCTTTCCACGTTCCATTCCACATTCCATTCCATTCCATTCCACGTTTCATACCATTCCATTTCATTCCATCCCACATTCCATTCCCTTCCATTCCACATTCCATTCCACATTCCATTCTGCAATCCATTCCTTTCCTTTCCATTCTATTCCGGATTCCATTCCACATTCCATTCCACATTAAATTCCACATTCCATTCCTTTACATTCTACATTCCATTGCAAATTCCTTTCATTATCCCTTTCCATATTCCATTCCATTCCATTCCATTCCATTCCACATTCCCTTCTGCATTCCATTCCACATTCCATTCCACAGCCCATTCCATTCCATTCCACTTTCCTTTCCGCATTCCATTCCATATTCCATTCCATTCCATACTACATTCCATTCCACTTTCCATTACATTCCTTTCCACCTTCCACTCCACATTCAATTGCACATTGCATTCCACCTTCCATTCCAAATAGCATTGCACGTTCCATTCCATTCCATTCCATGTTGCATTCCAAATTCCATTCCATTCCATTCCATTCTCCTTTCCAAATTCCTTTCCACGTTCCATTCCACGTTGCGTTCAATTCCATCGCACTTTGCATTCCACTTTGCATTCCTTTCCTAGTTCTATTTCAAATTCCCTTATACATTCCATTCCACATTGCACTCCGTTCTATTCCACGTGCCACTCCACATTCCATTCCATTCCATTCCAGATTCCATTCCATTCCACTTTCCATTCCATTCCTTTCCACATTCCATTCCACATTCCATTCCATTTCATACAACATTTTATTCCACATTTAATTCCATTCCATTCAACTTTCCATTCCACATTTCAATCCATTCCATTCCACATTCCATCTCATTCCATTCCACATTCCATTACACATTTCATTCCACATTCCATTCCATTCCATTCAACGCTCCATTCCACCTTCCATTCTACATGGCATTCCACGTTCCATTCCACTACTTTCCACGTTGCATTCCACGTTGCACTCCACATTTCATTCCTCATTCCATTAAACATTCCAATCTACATTCCATTCCATTCCATTCTACGTTCCATTCTACGCTCCATTCCACCTTCCATTCCACATTCCATTCCACGATCCATTGCATTCCATTCCACGTTCCATTCCACATTCCGTTCCATTCAATTCCACAGTCCATACCTTTCCATTCTATTCCATTCTACATTCGATTCCATTGCATTCCAGATTCCTTTCCTCATTCCATTCCATTCCATTCCACATCCCATTCCCCTTCCATTCCACATTCCATTCCCCTTCCATTCCACATTCCATTCCACTCCATTCCACTTTCCATTAAACGGTGCATTCCACATTACTTTCTTCGTTCCATTCAACGTTCCATTTCAATTTCCAATCCACTTTCCCTTCCATTACATTCCACGTTCCATTGCACATTCCATTCCATTCCATTCCACTTTCTATTCCACATTCCATTCGACATTCCATTCCTTTCCATTCCACATTCCTTTACATTCCATTCAACTTTCCATTCCATTGAATTCCACATTCCATTCCATGTTCGATTAGATTGCTTTCCATTTAATTTTCCCCATTCCATTCCACATTCCATTCCACATTCCATTCCGTTCCATTCCAAGTTCCATTCCACATTCCATTCCTCATTCCTTTCCTTTCCATTCCATTCCACATTCCATTCCCTTCCATTCCACATTACATTGCACGGTCCATTGCATTCAATTCCACATTCCATTCCCTTCCATTACACATTCCATTCCACGTTCCATTCCACTTTACATTCCACGTTCAATTGCATTCCATTCAACATTCCAAAACATTCCATTCCATTCCATTCCGGATTCCATTCCACTGCATTCCACACTCTATTCCACATTACATTACATTCCATTCCACATCCCATTCCACACTCCCTTCCATTCCATTCCACATCCCATTCCACATTCCCTTCCATTCCGTTCCATATTCCATTCCATTTCATTGTACATTCCATTCCTTTCAATTCCACATTTCATTCCACATTCAATTCCACGTTCCATTCCACGTTCCATTCCATTCCTTTCCACATTAGTTTCTACATTCCATTCCATATTCCTTTCCAGATTCCATTCTGTTCCTAGCACATGCCATTCCACATTCCATTCCACATTCTATTCCATATTCCATTCCATTCCATTCTATTCCTCATTCCATTCCGCATTCTTTTCCACATTCCATTCCACATTCCATTCCATTACACATTGCATTCCATTCCATTCCACCTTCCATTCCATTCCATTCCACATTCCATTCCACCTTCCATTCCACATTCCATTCCATTTCTTTCCACAGTCCCCTCCACATTCCATTATATTGCCTTCCATGTTCGATTCAACTTTCCATTCCCTTTCATTCCACACTGCATTCCACCTTCCATTGTACGTTCCCTTCCATGTTGCATTCCATAATCCTTTCCATTCCATTCCACGTTCCGTTCCACTTTCCATTCCACATTCCATTCCATTGCATTCCACTTTCCTTTCCATTGCATTCCATTCAACATTTCATTCAACTTTACTTTCCATTCCATTCCACGATCCATTCCGTTCCATTCCACCTTCCATTTCGTTGCATTCCACAATCCATTCTGCATTCCATTTCACTTTGCATTCCACGTTCCATTTCACATTCCATTCTGTTACTTTTCATTCCATTCCACATTCTATATTCCCTTCAACTTTCCACACCACATTCCATTGCACATTCCATTCCGTTCCATTCCACTTTCCATTCCACATTCCATTCCTTTCCTTTCCACATTGCATTCCATTTCATTCCCCCTTCCATTCCATTCCTTTCCACATTCCATTCCACATTCCTTTCCATTTCATTCCACGTTTCATTCCACATTGCATTCCATTCCTTTCCACGTTCCATTCCACTTTCCATTCCACGTTCCATTCCATTCCATTAAACACTCCATTCCACCTTCCCTTCTATGTTCCATTCCAAGTTCCATTCCAAGTTACATTTTACATTCCATTCCAAGTTCCATTCCACATTCCATTCCAAATTCCATTCCACGTTCCATTCCACGTTGCATTCCATTCAAATTCCCTTTGAAATTCCATTGCATTCCATTAAATTCCACTTTCCATTCCACATTCCATTCCAGTGCATTCCACATTCCATTACACATTCCATTCCACTTTCCATTCCATTCTTTTCCACGTTACATTCCGTGTTCCATTAGACGTTCCACACCACGTTCCATTCCACGTTCCACTCCATTCCATTCCACTTTCCATTCCCTATTCCATTCCATTCCATTCCACAGTCCATTCCATTCCATTCCACGCTCCATTCCACTTTCCATTCCACGTCCATTCCACGTTCCATTCCACGTTCCTTTCCACATTCCAATCCATTCCATTCCACGTTCCATTCCACATTCCATTCCATCTTCCATTCCACGTTCCAGTCCACGTTCCAGTCCACGTTCCATTCCTTTCCATTCCACGATAAATTCCACGTTCCATTCCAAATTCCATTCCATTCCATTCCAACTTCCTTTCCACATTCCATTCCATTCCCTTATACTTTCCATTACATTCCATTCCAGCTTCCATTCCACATTCCATTCCACATTCCATTCCTCTTTCCATTCCATTCCATTCCACATTCCATTGCATTCCTTTCCACTTTCCATTCCACATTCCATTCCATTCCATTCAACATTCCTTTCCACATTCCATTCCATTCCATTACACTTTCCACTCCATTCCATTCCAGCTTCCATTCCACATTCCATTCCACATTCCATTCCACATTAAATTCCTCTTTCCATTCCATTCCATTCCACATTCCATTGCATTCCAATCCACTTTCCATTCCACATTCCATTCCATTCCAGATTCCATTCCACATTCCGTTCCATATTCCATTCCATTCCATTCCACATTCCATTCCACGTTCCAATCCATTCCATTCCTTGCTCTATTCCACCTTCCATTCCACGTTCCATTCTACTTTCCATTGCACGTTCCGTTCCATTCCATTCCACTTTCCTTTACACTTTGCATTCCTCATTTCATTCCAAATTATGTTAAACGTTCAATTCCACATTACATTCCATTCCATTCCACATTACATTCCATTGCAGTCCACATTGCTTTCCACATTCCAATCCATTTAATTTAAACATTCCATTCCATGCCATTCCACATTCCATTCCATCTTCCATTCCATTCCACATTCCATTCCAAATTCCATTCCACACTCGATTCCATACCGTTCCACATTCCATTCCACATTCTCTTACATTCCATTGCACGTTCCATTCCACTTTCCATTCCACGTTCAATTCCACTTTCTATTCCACATTCCGTTCCTTTCCATTCCATTCCATTCCATTCTATTCCACCTTCCATTTCACATAACATTCCATTGCATTGCATATTCCATTCCACATTCAATTCTACATTCCTTTCCACATTCCATTCCATTCCATTCCACGTTCCATTCCACGTTGCATTCCACATTCCATTCCACGTTTCATTCCATGTTCCATACCATTCCATTCCACATTCCATTCCACTTTCCATTCCATTCCATTCCACGTTCCATTCCACATTCCTTTGAACATTCCATTCGACGTTCCATTGCACATTCCCTTACACATTTCATTCCACGTACCATTCCATGTTCCATTCCATTCCATTACACTTACCATTCCGTCTTCCATTCCATTGCATTGAACGTACCATTCCACATTCCTTTCCATTCCATTCCACTTTCCATTGTACATTCCATTCCACATTCCACTCCACATTCCATTCCATTGCATTCCACATTCCATTGAACATTGCATTCCATTCCATTCCATATTCCATTCCAGATTCCATTCCATTCCATTCCACATTCCATTCCATTCGATTCCACATTCTATTCTACATTCCATTCCACATTCTATTCTACATTCCATTCCACATTCCATTCCATTCCATTCCACATTCTATTCTACATTCCATTCCACATTCCATTCCATTACTTTCCACATTCCATTCCACATTTCATTCCACATTGCATTCCAAATTCCCATTCACATTCCATTCCATTCCATTCCACATTCCATTCCACATTCCATTCCATTCCATTACACATTCCATACCACATTCCATTCCACATTCCATTCTATTATGTTTCACATTGCATACCACATTCAGTTTCATTCCATTCTACGTTCCATTGCATTACATTCTACATTCCATTCCACATTTCATTCCACGTTCCATTCCATTCGAATACGCTTTCCATTCCACGTTCCATTTCACTTTCCATTCCATTACATTCCCATTTCCCTTCTACATTACTTTCAGTTCCATTCCATTCCACATTCCATTCCACTTTCCATTCCATTCCATTCCACATTCCGTTCCAGATTCCATTCCATTTCATTCGACATTCCATTCCACATTCCATTCCATTCCATTCCACATTCCATTCCACATTCCATTCCATTCCATTACACATTCCATACCACATTCCATTCCACATTCCATTCTATTATGTTTCACATTGCATACCACATTCAGTTTCATTCCATTCTACGTTCCATTGCATTACATTCTACATTCCATTCCACATTTCATTCCACGTTCCATTCCATTCGAATACGCTTTCCATTCCACGTTCCATTTCACTTTCCATTCCATTACATTCCCATTTCCCTTCTACATTACTTTCAGTTCCATTCCATTCCACATTCCATTCCACTTTCCATTCCATTCCATTCCACATTCCGTTCCAGATTCCATTCCATTTCATTCGACATTCCATTCCACATTCCATTCCATTCCATTCCACATTCCATTCCACATTCCATTCCATTCCATTACACATTCCATACCACATTCCATTCCACATTCCATTCTATTATGTTTCACATTGCATACCACATTCAGTTTCATTCCATTCTACGTTCCATTGCATTACATTCTACATTCCATTCCACATTTCATTCCACGTTCCATTCCATTCGAATACGCTTTCCATTCCACGTTCCATTTCACTTTCCATTCCATTACATTCCCATTTCCCTTCTACATTACTTTCAGTTCCATTCCATTCCACATTCCATTCCACTTTCCATTCCATTCCATTCCACATTCCGTTCCAGATTCCATTCCATTTCATTCGACATTCCATTCCACATTCCATTCCATTCCATTCCACATTCCGTTCTACGTTCCCTTCCATTCCATTACACTTTCCATTCCATACTATTCCACATTCCATTTCACATACCATTCCATTCCATTTGACATTCCATTGTACTCCATTGCACATTTCATTACATTCCATTCCACATTCCTTTCCATTCCTTTGCACTTTCCATTCCTTTCCACAGTCCACTCCACATTACATTCCATGTTTCTTTCCATTCCATTCCACGTTCCATTCCACGATCCATTCCATGCTCCACTCCATTCCATTCCACGTTGCATTTCACATTCCATTCCACTACATTTCAAGTTCCCTTCCACATTCCATTCCACATTCCTTTCGACTTTCCTTTGCGTTCCATTCCACATTCCATTCCACATTCCACTCGGCATTCCATTCTACATTCCATTCCACATTCCATTCCAGATTCCATTCCATTCCTTTCCGCATTCCATTCCACATTCCATTACACTTTCCTTTACAAGTTCCATTCCCCATTCCATTCCACTTTCCATTCCATTCCATTCCTCGTTTCATTCCACATTCCATTCCATTACATTCCACTTTCCATTCCACATTCCATTCCACATTCCATTCCACATTCCATTCCACGTTCCATTCCATTCCATTCCACATTCCATTCCACATTCCATTACACGTTCCATTCCAAGTTCCATTCCCCGTTCCTTTCCACTTTCCATTCCATTCCATTCCTCGTTTCCTTGTATATTTCTTTGCATTACATTCCACTTTCTTTCCACATTACATTCCACATTACATTCCACATTACATTTCGTTCCATTCCATATTCCATTCCACATTCCATTCCACATAACATTCCATTCCCTTCCATATTCCATTCCATATTCCATTCTACATTCCATTCCATTCCGTTCCATATTCCGAAGCACATTCCATTCAACATTCCATTCCACAGTCCTTTCATTTCGATTCTACATTACTTTCCACATTCCACTCCATTCCATTCCACATTCCATTAAACATTCCATTCCACATTCCATTCCATTCCTTTCCACATTCCATTACACGTTGCATTGAATTCTATACCACGTTAAATTGCATGATACATTCCACTTTCCATTCCATTCCGTTCCATATTCCGAAGCACATTCCATTCAACATTCCATTCCACAGTCCTTTCGTTTCGATTGTACTTTACATTCCACATTCCACTCCATTCCATTCCACATTCCATTAAACATTGCATTCCACATTCCATTCTATTCCTTTCCGCATTCCATTACACGTTTCATTCCATTCTATACCACATTAAATTCCATGATACATTCCACATTCCTGTCCACATTCCATTCCAAATTCCATTTCACATTGCATTCCACATTCCATTCCACATTCCATTCCACATTGCATGCCACATTCCATTCCATTCCATTCCACATTCCATTCCACATTCCATTCCACGGTCCAATCCATTCCATACCACATTCCATTCCACATTCCACTACATTTCATTCCACGATGCATTCTACGTTCCATTCCACGTTCCATTCCACGATCCATTTCACATCCCATTCCATTCTATTGCTCATTCCATACCATTCTATACCATTCCATTCCACAATCCATTCCATTACATTCCACTTTCGATTCCACATTCCATTCCACATTGCATTCGGTTCCATTCCACATTCCATTCTGCACTCCATTCCACATTCCATTCCACTTAACATTACTTTCCATTCCACTTTCCATTCCATGTGCCATTCCACATTCCATTCCATTTCATTACACATTACATTGCATTCCATTCCACATTCCTTTACACATTCCATTCCATTCCATTCCACTTTCCATTCCATTCAATTTCACATTCCATTCCACATTCTATTCCACATTCCATTCCACGTTCCATTCCATTCCATTCCACATTCCATTCCATTCTACGTTCCATTCCATTCCATTCCATGTTCCCTTCCAATTTCCATTAAATTCCATTCCACATTTCAGTCTATTTCGGTCCACATTCCATTCCACTTTCCATTCCACATTCCATTCCACATTCCCTTCCATTCCATTACACGTTCCATTCCACTCTCAATTCCACATTCCATTCCACATTCCTTTCCTTTCCATTCCACATTTCATTCCACTTTCTATCCCATGTTCAATTCCACATACCGTTCCACGTTCCATTCCACGTTACATTCCACGTTCTATTCCATTGCATTTCACTTTCCATTCCACATTCCTTTCCATTCTATTCCAAATTCCATTCCACATTCTATTTCTCTTTCCATTCAATTCCATTCTGCGTTCAATTCTACTTTGAATTCCATTCCATTCCACGTTCCATTCCACATTCCATTGCATTACTTTCCAAGTTCCAATCCACACTATATTCCACATTCCATTCCACATTCTTTTCCGTTCCATTCCACATTCCTTTCCACAATCCATTCCATATTCCAATCCACTTTCCCTTCCACATTCCATGAAATTCCCTGCCAAATTCCATTCCACATTCCATTCCATTCCATTCCACACTCCAGTCCACCTTCCATTCCACATTCGATTCTACTTTCCATTCCACGTTCCATTCGATTTCATTCCATGTTCCATTCCACAATTCACTCCATGCCATTCCACTTTCCCTTCCACATTCCATTCCACATTGCATTCCGTTACATTCCACGTTCCATTCCACTCTCAATTCCACATTCCATTCCACATTCCTTTCCATTGCGTTCCACATTTCATTCCACTTTCTATCCCACGTTCAATTCCACATTCCATTCCACGTTCCATTCCATGTTACATTCCACGTTCTATTCCATTGCATTTCACGTTCCATTCCACATTCCATTCCATTCCATTTCAAATTCCATTCCATATTCCATTTCTCTTTCCATTCAATTCCATTCCGCGTTCAATTCCACTTTCAATTCCATTCCATTCCACAGTCCATTTCGCATTCCTTTGCATTACACTCCATGTTCCATTCCACATTATATTCCACATTCCATTCCTCATTCTTTTCCGTTCCGTTCCCATTCCATTCCACAATCCATTCCATATTCCAATCCACTTTCCATTCCACATTCCATGAAATTCCCTGCCATATTCCATTCCACATTCCATTCCATTCTACACTCCATTCCACATTCCATTCCACATTCCATTCCATTTCAGTCCACCTTCCATTCCATATTCGATTCCACTTTCCATTCCACCTTCCATTTGATTTCATTCCATGTTCCAATCCTCATTCTATTCCATGCCATTCCACTTTCCATTCCACATTTCATTCCACATTACATTCCGTTCCATTCCACGTTCCATTCCACATTGCATTCCATTCTGCTCCACATTCTATTCCATTACACTCCATATTTCTTTCCACATTCGCTTCCATTCCATTCCACATCCTATTCCACTTTCCATTCCATTGCATTCCATTCCATTCCACTTTCCATTCCACATTCCATTCCATTGCATTCCATTCCACGTTCCATTCCACGTTCCATTCCACCATCCTTTCCATTGCTTTCCACGGTCCTTTCCACACTCAATTCCACATTCCATTGCACATTCCATTCCATATTCCATGCCACGTTCAATTCCTCATTCCTTTCCAGGTTCCATTTCACGTTCCTTTCCATTACATTTCACGTTCCATTCCATTCCATTTCAAGTTTCATTCCACATTCCAATCCAGTTTCCATTCCACATTCCATTCCATTCCATTCCACGTTCCATTCCACGTTCCATTACAGGTTCCAATCCATTGCATTCCACGTTGCATTCGACATTATATTGAATTGCATTCCTTCCCATTCCACATTCCATTCCACAATCCATTGCAAATTCCATTCCACTTTCCATTCCACATTCCATTAAATTCCGTTCCACATTACATTCTGTTCCATTCTACATTCCATTCCATTCCGTTCTACTTTCCATTCCATTGCACTCCACATTTCATTCCACATTCCCTTCCATTCCATTGCACATTCCATTCCAAGTTCCATTCCATTCCATTCCATGTTCCATTCCACGTTTCATTCCACATTCCATTCCACATTCCATTCCATATTCCATTCCTTTCCATTCCGAATTGTATTCCACATTCCATTCCTTTCCATTCCGAATTCTATTCCACATTCCATTCCACATTCGAATCCATTCCATTCCACATTATATTCCACATTCCATTTCATTCCATTCCATATTCCATTCTCATTCCATTCCATTACATTCCTCATTCCATTCCACATTCCATTCCATTCCATTTCACATTTCATACCACATTCCATTCCATTGCATTCCACATTCCTTTCCACATTCCATTCCACGTTCCATTCTGCATTAAATTCCACGTTCCATTCCATGCAATTCTCTGTTCCATTCCATTCCATTCCACTTTCCTTTTCATTCTGTTCCACATTCCATTCCACATTCCATTTCATATTCCGTTCCACATTCTTTTTCAATTTCCTTTCCATTAAATTCCTTTCAATTCCACATTCCAATCCATTTAATTCCACATTTCTTTCCACATTCCATTACATATTACATTCCATTCCAATCTATTCCACATTCCATTCCTTTCCATTAAACAATCCATTCCACATTGCATTCCACGTTCCATTCCACGTTCCATTCCGTTGCATTCCACATTCCAATCCATTCCATTCCATATTCCCTTCCATTCAAATCCACATTCCATTCCATTGCATTCCAGTGCATTCCGCATTCCATTCCATTCCTTTCCATTCCATTCCATTCCGTCCCATTCCATTCCACATTCCATTCCATTGCATTCTGCATTCCATTCCATTCCATTCCATTCAATTCCATATTCCAGTCCATTCCTTTGCATTCCACATTCCATTCAATTCCATTCCACATTCCATTCCATTCCATTCCACATTCCATTCCATTCCATTCAACAATCCATTCCACATTCCGTTCCGCATTCCATTCCACGTTGCATTCCATTGCATTCCACATTCCAATCCATTCCATTCCACATTCATTTCCATTCAAATCCACATTCCATTCCATTGCATTCCATTCCATTCAACATTCCATTCCCTTCCATTCCATTCCATTCCGTTCCATTCCATTCCATTCCACATTCAATTCCATTGCATTCCGCATTCCATTCCATTCCATTCCATTCACTGCCACATTCCAGTGCATTCCATTGCTTTCCACATTCCATTCCATTCCATTCCACAGTCCATTCCTTTCCATTCCATTCCATGCCAGTCCATATTCCATTCCACTTTCCATACCACGTCGCATTCGATGTTTCATTCCACGTCCTATTCAATTCCATTCCACATACCATTCCACATTCCATTCCACATTCCATTCCACGTTCCATTCCACCTTCCATTGCACGTTCAATTCCACTTTCCACTCCATGTTCCTTTCCATTCCATTCCGCGTTCCATTCCACTTTGCATTACACATTACATTCCACATTGCATTCCATGTTCCCTTCCCCTTTCATTTTCAGTTTCTGTTCCAACTTCCATTCCACGTCCCATTTCACAATCCATTCCACATTCCATTTCCTTCCATTCCACATTGCATTCCACGTTCCATTCCACGTTCTGTTCCACGTTCCTTTCCACCTTGCATTGCACGTTCCATTCCACTTTCCACTTCACGTTCCATTTCATTCCTTTCCACGTTCCATTACACTTTCCATTCCACGTTCCATTCCAAGTTCCGTTCCACCTTCCATTCCACTTTCCATTCCAACTTCCATTCCACTTTCCATTTCACATTGCATTCCACATTAAATTTCATTCCGTTCCACGTTCCATTCCACATTCTGTTCCACGTTCCTTTCCACCTTGCATTAGACATTCCGTTCCACTTTCCATTCCCTTCCATTCCACGTTCCTTTTCACGTTCCATTAGATATCATTCCACTTTCCATTCCATATTCCATTCCAATGCATTCCACATGCCATTCCATTCCATTCCAAATTCCATTCCACTTTGCATTCCATTTCATTCCACATTCCATTCCATTACATTGCACGTTCCATTCTACATTCCTTTCCCTTCCACATTCCGTTCAATTCCATTACATTCCGTGTTCCATTCCATTCCATTCCACCTTCCATTCCATTGCATTCCAGTTATATTCCATGTTCCATTCTATTCCAATACATTCCACATTCAATTCTATTTTTTTCCACATTCCATTCCACCTTCCATTCCATTCCATTCCCCATTCCGTTCCATTAAATTCCACATTCCATTCTGTTCCATTACGTTCCACATTCCATTCCATTTCATTCCACATTCCATTCCACATTCCATTGCATTCCATTCCACGTTCCATTCCATTCCATTCCACATTCAATTCCTCATTCAATTCTATTCCATTCCACATTCCATTCGATTCCATTCTACATTCCTTTCCTCATTCCATTCCATTCAATTCCACATTCCATTCCAATCCATTCCACATTCCATTTGATACCACATTCCATTCCTTTCCATTCCATTCCACTTTCCATTACATTGAATTCCACCTTCCATTTCATTCCATTCCACGTTCCATTCCATTCCATTCCATTGCACGTTCCATTCCACATACCATTTCATTCCATTACACATTCCACTTCATTCCATTCCACATTCCATTCCGCATTCCATTCCATTCCATGCCACATTTAATTCCACTTTCCTTTTCATTCCATTCCACATTCTTTTCCACATTCCATTCCATTTCTTTCCATTCCCTTCCACATTCCATTCCACCTTCCATTCCATTACACGTTCCATTCCATTGCATTCCACATTCCATTCCATTCCACATTCCATTCTATTCCATTCCACATTCCTTTCCATGCCATTAAACTTTCCATTCCACTTTCCATTCCAGTCCATCCCATAATCCTTTCCATGCCATTCCACATTCCATTCCACCTTCCATTCCTTTCCATTTCACATTCCTTTCCTTTCCAATTCATTCCAGTCTACATTCCATTCCACTGCATTGCATTCCACATTCCATTCCATTGCATTCCACACTCCTGTCCATTCCATTCCATTCCACATTCCATTCCATCCTACGTTCCATTCCAATACCTTCCACTATTCTTTCCATGTTCCATTCCACGTTCCATTCCATGTTCCATTCCGCTTTCCATTCCACATTCCATGCCATTACATTCCACGTTCCATTCCATTCCATTCCATTCCACGTTCCCTTCCACTTTCCATTCCAAATTCCATTCAAATCCACTCCACACTCCATTCCATTCCATTCCACTTTCCATTCCATTCCGTTCCATTCCCTTCTATATTCCAATACACATTCCTTTCCATACCATTGCATATTCCATTCCATTCCATTCCACATTCCATTTCACATTCTTTTCCAATGCATTCCACTTTCCCTTCCATTCCATTCCTCATTCCATTCCGTTCCATTCCACATTCCATTCCATTCAATTCCACATTACACATTGCATTCCATGTTACATTCTAGGTTCCATTCCCCATTCCATTCCACCTTCCATTCCATGTTCCATTCCATTCCATTCCACGTTCCGTTCCATTCCATTCCACGTTCCATTCCACTTTCCATTCCATTCCATTCGACATTCCATTCCATTCCACATTCCATTCCATTCCATTCCACCTTCCATTCCACATTCCATTCCATTCCATTCCACTTTCCGATCCACATTCCATTCCTTTCCATTCCATATTCCATTCCACGTTCCATTCCATTGTATTACACATTCCTTTCCACATTCCCTTATACATTCCATTTCAACCGATTCCATTCCACATTCCATTCCATTCCACTCCACTTTCCGTTTCATTCCTATCCACATTCCAATCCATTCCATTCGCTTCCATTCCAGATTGCATTCCACATTCAATTCCAATCCATTCCATTTCACTTTCCATTCCATTCCATTCCACATTCCATGCCATTCCATTCCACGTTCCATTCCATTTCATTGCGCATTCCCTTCACACAATCCATTCCATAATCTATTCCATTAGATTCCAATCCACTTTGCATTCCATTCCATTCCATTCCACATTCCATTCCATTCTATCGCATTCCATTGCACATTGTATTCCACATTCAACTCCATTCCATTTCAATGCACATTCCATTCAATTCCATACCAAATTCCATGGCATTCCAGTCCACATTCCATTCCTTTCTATTCCATTCCACATTCCATTCCACATTCCAATCCATTCACCATACTATTCCACGTTCCTTCTCTTTCCATTCCAATTTCCATTCCTTTCTATTCCATATTCCATTCCATACCATTTCATATTCCATTCCATTCTTTTACACATTCCATTCCACATTCGATTCCATTCCATTCCTCATTCCATTCCATTCCACATTCCATTCCATTCCACTTTCCCTTCCATTCCACATTCCATTCCACGTTCCTTTCCATTCTATTGCATATTCCATTCCACTTTCCATTCCATTCAATTCCATTCCATATTCCATTCCATTCCATTCCATTCCACATTCCATTCCATTTGATTCCACATTCCATTCAATTCCATTCCTTTCCATTTCAAATTCCATTCCACAATCCATTCCATTCCATTCCAATTCCTATTCCAAGTTCCATTCCACATTCCATTCCACGTTCCATTCCGCATTGCATTCCACATTCCGTGCCATTGCATTCCACATTCCAATCCATTACATTCCATTCCATTCAACATTCCATGACACATTCCATTCCATTCCATTCCAAATTCCATTCCTTTCCTATCCAAATTCCATTCCATTCAATTCCACTTTTCATTCCACTCCATTCCATTCCATTCTACTTTCCATTACACATTCCATTCCACTCCATTCCACATTTCATTCTATTCCATTCCTTTCCCTTCCACATTCCATTCTATTCCACATTCCATTCCATTCCATTCCACACTCTTATCCGTATTCCATTCCACATTACACTCCATTCGTTTCCATTCCAGTTTCCATTCCATTCCATTCCACTTTCCATTTCATTCCATTCCATATTCCATTACATTCCATTCGATTCCATTCCACATTCCCTTCCATTACATTCTACTTTCCATTCAATTCCATTTGACATTCCATTACATTCCAATTGATTCCATTCCACGTTCCATTCCAATCCATTCCATTCTCTTCCCCCTTCCCTTGAACATTCCTTTCCATTCCATCTCACATTCCATTGCATTCCATTCCAAATTCCATTCCATTCCATTCCTCATTCCATTCCATTCCATTTCACATTCCACTCCATTTCATTCCACTTTCCATTCCATTCCAGTTGGCATTCAATTCCATTCCACATTCCATTCCATTCTATTTCTCATTGCATTCCATTCCATACCATTCCTTTCCATTCCATTCTGTGTTGCATTCCATTCCATTCCACGTTCCATTCCATTCTATTCCACATTCCATTGTAAATTCCATTCGACTTTCCATTCCTTGCCATTCCGTATTCCATTCCAGATTCCATTCAATTCCATTCCAGTCCATTCCATATTCCATTCCATTCCTTTCCATTCCACATTCCAGTCCATTCCATATTCCATAACATTCCTTTCCATTCCACATTCCAGTCCATTCCATAACACATTCCATTCCATTCAATTACATATTCCTTTCCATTCCAATGCTCATTCCACCTTCCATTCCACTTTCCATTCCTTGTTCGATTCCACTTTCCATTCCATTCCACTTTCCATTCCACGTTGCATTCCATTCTGTCTTTCTTTCAATTCCACATTCCATTCCAAATTTCATTCCACATATCATTGCATTCCATAACACATTCAATTCCATTCCACATTCCATTCCTTTCCGTTTCACATTCCACATTCCGTTCCATTCCATTCCATATTCTACATTCCATTCCACTTTCCTTTCCACGTTAGATTACACATTCCTTTCCACATTCATTCCATTCCATTCTGTGTTCCATTTAACTTTCCATTCCATTCAATTCCACTTTCCATTCCACTTTCCATTCCATTCTATTCCATGTTCCAATTCACATTCTATTCCATTCCATTCCATATTCCATTCCATTCCATTCCACATTCCATTCCATTCCACATTCCATTCCACATTGCTTTCCATTCCATTCTACATTCCATTCCACTTTCCGTTCAGTTGCGTTCCACATTCCATTCCATTCCATTCCATTCCACAATCCATTCCACATTCCTTTCCGTGCCATTCCCGTTTCCATTCCACATTCCATTCAATTCCAATCCACATTCCTTTCCATTACATTACATTCCATTCCAGTCCTCATTCCATTCCATTCAATTCCATTCCACATTCCATTCCATTCTACATCTCATTCCCTTCAATTCCACATTCCATTAAATTCCATTCCACTTTGCATTCCATTCCATTCCACGTTCCATTCCATTTCATTCCATGTTCCATTCCACGTTCCATTCCATTTTCCCTTCAATGTTCCATTCCACATTCCATTCCATTCCATTCCACATTTTATTCCATCTCATTCCACATTCCATTTCGCATTAAATTCCATTCCATTCCACATTCCATTCCACGTTCCATTCCCCTCCCTTCCACATTGCATTCCACATAGCATTATATTCCATTCAACATTCCTGTCCATTCCATTCCACATTCTATTCCATTCCATTCTATTCCACATTTAATTCCATTCCATTCCACATTCTTTTCCATGCCACTCCACATTGCATTCCATTCCTTTGCATTCCACATTCCATTCAAAATTCCATTCCACATTCCATTTGATTGCATTCCACATTGCATTCAATTCCGTTCTACATTCCATTCCATTCCATTCCACAATCCTTTCCATTCCATTCCATTCCTTTACACATTCCATTCCACATGAATTTCCATTCCACCTTCCATTCCACATTCCATTCCTCAGTCCATTCCTTTTCATTCCACATTCCATTCCAGTTTCCATTTCATTTCTTTCCACAATCCATACCAAATTCCATTCCACAATCCATTCCACAGTACAGTCCATTCCGGAATCCATTCCACATTCCATTCAAACTTCCATTCCATTTCACGTTGCATTCCACATTCCATGTCATTCCATTCCAGAGTCCATTCCATTCTATTCCACATTCCATTCCATTGCATTCCACTTTACATTCCTTTCCATTCCACATTCCACTCCATTTCATTTCACATTGATTCCATTCCATTCCATTCCATTCCACATTCCATTCCATTCCACGTTCCATTCCACTCCATTCCATATTCCATTCCACATTCCATTCCACTCCATTTCATATTCCATTATATTCCTTCCGTTCCATTCTACATTCCATTCCCATTCCATTTCACTTTCAATTGCAGGTTCCATTCCACGTTCCATTCCACGTTACATTCCACATTCCATGCCACATTTCATTCCAATCCATTTCATGTTCCATTCCACATTCTATTCCATTCCATTCCGCATTCAATTGCATTCCATTCCACGTTGTATTCCACATTCCACCCCATTGCATTCCACATTCCATTCCATTCCATTCCATTCCGCATTTCATACCATTCCATTCCATATTCCATTCCGTTGCATTCCACATTTCATTCCATTCCATTAAACATTGCCTTCCATTGCATTCCATTCTACATTCCATTCTATTCCACATTCCATTCCATTCAATTCCACATTCCGATCCATTCCATTCCGTACCATTCCTTGTTCCATTCCATTCCGTGCCATTCCACATTCCATTCCATTCCACTCCACATTCCATTCACGTTCCATTCCACGTTCAATTCCGCGTTCCATTCTACATTCTATTCCGCGTTCTGTTCCTAGTTCCAATCTCTTACATTCTATTTTCTGTTCCACTTCCATTCCACGTTCCACGTTCCATTACACTTTCCATTTCATGTTCAATTCCACTTTCCATTCTATTGCATTCCACAGTCCATTCAATGCTCCATTCCACATTCTTTTCCATTCCATTCCACATTCCATTAAACATTCCTTTCCTTTCCATTCCACATTCCCTTCCACATTGCATTCCATTATATTCCACTTTGCATTCCACGTATCATTCCATTCCATTCCACACTCCATTCCATTCCATTCCACGTTCCTTTCCATTACATTCCCATCCATTCTACATTGCATTCTATTCCACTACACCTTCCATTCCACATTCCACTCCAATTCATTCCACATTCCATTCCACATTCCATTCCATTCCATTCCATGCCAAATTCCATTCCATTCCATTCCACACTCCATTCCTCATTGCATTCTATATTCCATTCTGTGCCATTCCACGTTCCATTCCAGTCCATTACACATTCCATTCCATCCCATTCCACAATCCATTCCATTCCACATTTCATTCCATTCCACATTCCATTCCACATTGCATTCCATTCCATTCCACATTTCATTCTTCATTCCATTCCATTCCCTTCAGCATTCCATTCCATTCCATTCAACATTCCATTCCATTACATTACTTTCCACATTCCATTCCATTTCATACTGCATTTCATTCCATTCCATCATTGCATTCCACATTCCATTCCACTCCATTCGACATTGCATTGCACATTCCTTTCATTTCCATTCCGCATTCCATTCCATTCCATATTCCATGACACATTCCATTCCATTCCATTCCACATTCCATTCCACATTCTTTTTGATTCCATTCCACATTGCATTCCATTCCAGTCCACTTGCCACTCCATTGCATTCCACATTCCATAACATTCCAATCCACATTCCATTCATTCCCTTCCATATTCCGTTCCATTCAATGCCATTCCACATTCCATTTCCTTTCACCTTCCATTCCTTTCCATTCCACATTCCATTCCACTTTCAATTTCCCTATCCTTTCCATTCCATTCCACTTTGCTTTAAAGGTTCCATTTCACGTTCCATTCCACGTTCCATTACACTTTCAATTCCAGATTCCATTCATTTCTATTCCAGTTTCCATTCCATATTCCATTCCACGTTCCATTCCACATGCCATTCAACATTCCATTGCACATTCCATTCCACATTCCGTTCCATGTTCCATTCCATTCCATTCCCCTTTCCATTACACGGTCCATTCCTTTCCATTCCACCATTCCATTCCACATTTCAATCCATTCCATTTCACATTCCATTCCGCATTTCATTCCAGAATCCATTCCACATTCCATTCCATTCCACGTTCCCTTCCACATTCCTTTCAACATTCCATTCTTTTCCACGTTCCATTCCACATTCCATTCCATTCCATTCCACATTCCATTCCACATTCTATTCCACATTAAATTCCACATTCCATTCCATTCCATTTCAAGTTCTCTTCGACCTTCCATTCCACCTTCCATTCCAGATTCCATTCCAGTTTCCATTCCACACTCCTTTTCATTCCATTCAACATTCCATTCAACAATCCTTTACACGTTCCTTTTCACAATCCATTCCACATTCCATTCCATTCCATTTCACATTTCATTCCATTCCACGTTCCCTTCCACATTCCATTCCGTGTTCCACTCCACATACCATTACATTCCATTCCACCTTCCATTCCATATTCCATTCCATTCAATTCCACTTTCCATTCTACATTCCATTCCATATTCCACTGAAGATTCCATTCTACATTCTATTCCATTCCATTCCACATTCCATTCCATTGCATTCCATTCTATTCCACCTTCCATTGCATGACATTCCATTCTGTATTCCATTCCATTACATTCCATATTCCATTCAATTACATTCCACATTCCATTCCACATGCCATTCCTCATTATATTCCACGTGGACTTCCATTCCATTGCACATTCTATTCCATTCCATTCCACATTCCATTACAATTAATTCCACATTTCATTCCATTCCGTTGCATTCCACATTCCATTCCATGCCATTCCGCATACCATTCCATTCCATTCTATTCCACATTCCATTCTATTACATTCCACATTTCATTCAATTACTTTCCACATTCCATTCCACATTCTATTCCATGTTGCTTTCCATTCTCTTCCATATTCTATTCCGTTACATTCCACGTTCCATTCCATTCAATTCTACATTCCATTCCATTTCATTGCATTCCACATTCCATTCCATTCAATTCCGCTTTCCAAAATATTCCATTCCATTATATTACACATTCCTTTCCATTACACTCCACATTCCATTCCCTTCAATTCCACATTCCCTTCCGCATTCCATTCCACATTCTTTTCCACATTCCATTCCATTCCATTCAGCATTCCATTCCATTCTATTCCACATTCCATTCCTTATTCTATTCCTTTCTTTCAACTTTCCATTCCTCATTCCATTCCATTCCATTCCACATTTCATTCCACGTTCCATTCCATTTTCCAATGCACGATCCATTCCACATTCTGTTCGACATTCCTTTCAACGTTCAATTGCATTCCAATCCACTTTCCATTGCATTCTATTCCACATTGCACTTCACATTCTAATCCATTCCATTCCACATTGCATTCCACATTTCATTTCACATTCCATTCCACATTCCACTCCATTCCATTCCACATTCCATTCCAATTTCCATTCCATGTTCCGTTCCACGTTCCATTCCACTCCATTCCATGATCCATTTCATTCCATTCCACTTTCCATTTCACATTCCATTCCACATTCCTTTTCACATTGCATTCCATATTCCATTTCACTTTCCATTCCATTCCACTCCATTACACTACAAATTCCATTCCATGCTAATATACATTCCATTCCATTCCAATACACATTCCATTCCATTCCACTCCACGTTCCTTTCCGTTCCACATTCCATTCCATTCCGTTGCAGTTTCCATTCCATTCCATTCCACATTCCATTCCATTACATTCCACATTCCATTCCACATATCATTCCATTCCATCCTATTCCACATTCCATTCCATTCCATTCAATTCCACATTACATTCCATTTCATGCCACATTACTTTCCACTTTCCATTTCACATTCCAATCCACTCCATTCCACATTCCTTTCCACACTGCATTCCACATTGCATTCCACTCTCCAATACATTCCATTCCTCATTCCATTCCACATTCAATTCCATTCCATTCAATTTCACATTCCATTACATTACATTGCATTTTACATTCCATTCCATTCCATTCCGCATTAAATTCCATTGCATTCCATTTTATTCCCCATTCCATTCCATTCCACTCTATTGCACAATCCGTTCCATTCCATTCCACACTCCATTCAATTACATTCCATGTTCCATTCCACATTACATTCCACATTCTATTCCACGTTCCATTCCACATTCTTTCCACTTTCCATTCCATTCCATCCCACATTCCATAACAAGTTCCATTCCGTGCCATTCAACATTCCATTCCACGATCCTTTCCCTTAAATTCCACATTCCATTCCACTTTCTATTCCGTTGCATTCCACCTTCCATTCCACGTTCCATTCCACGTTCCATTCCACGATCCTTTCCACGTTCAATTCCACATTCCATTCCATTCCTTTCCATATTCCATACCATTCCATTCCATTCCATTCCACAATCCATTTCCCAATCCATTCCATTCCATTCCATATTTCTTTCCACATTCCGTTCCACATTCCATTCCGTTCCATTCCACATTCCATTCCATTCCACATTCCATTCCATTCCATTCCACTTTCCATTCCACATTCCTTTCCATTTCATTCTATTCCATTGCATTCCATTCCACATTCCATTCCATTAAAATCCTCTCCACATTCCATTTTATTCCATTACACATTCTATTCTATTCCTTTCCAAATTCCAATACATTCCATTGCACATTCCATTCTATTCCATTCCATTTCATTCCACATTTCACACCATTCCATTGCATTACACATTCAATTCCTTTAAATTGCAGTATCCGTTCCACTCCATTCCACATTTAATTTCATTCCATTCAAACTTCCATTCCACGGTCCATTCCACATTCCCTTACATTTCATTCTATTCCATTGCATTCCATTCCGCATTCCATTCCATTCCATTCCATTCCACATTCCATTCCATTCCATTCCACATTCCGTTCTATTCCATTCCATTTACCATTCCATTCCATTGCACATTACATTCGATTCAACATTCCATAGAATTCCATGGCATTCCACATTCCATTCCTTTCCATTGCACATTCAATTCCATTCCATTCTATGTTCCATTCCATTCCCTTCCACAATCCATTCCATTCCATTCCGCTGTTCATTCCACGTTAAATTCCAGGTTCCATTCCACGTTGCATTCCACGTTCCATTCCACGTTTCATTCCATTCCATTCCACATTCCATTCCATTCCATTCCACTTCCCATTCCACATTCTACTCCACTCCTTTACACATTCCTTTCCACATTCCATTCCATTCCATTCCTCATACCATTCCATTCCATTCCACCTTCCATTCCATTCCATTCCACATTCTATTCCACATTCCATTCCATTCCATTCCACCGTCTATTCCACATTCCATTCCATTGAATTCCACCATCTATTCCACATTCCATTTCATTCCATTCCATTCTGCATTCCATTAAATTTCATTTCAAAATCAATTCCAATTCCTATTCCACATTCCTTTCCACATTCCATTCCACGTTCCATTCCATTCCATTCCATCTTCAATTCCACATTCCATTCCATTTCATTCCATTCAACATTCCATTCGATATTCCATTCCATTCCCTTCGATAATCCATTCCATTCCCTTCCACATTCCATTCCATTCCATTCCATTGAATTCCATTCCATTCCACATTCCATTCTTTTCCATTCTACATTCCATTCCACGCTCCTTTGCGCGTTCCATTCCACTTTCCATTCCACGTTCCTTTCCACATACCATTCCACATTAAATTCAACATTCCATTCCGAATTCCTTTTCATCCCGTTCCAGATTCCATTCCACATTCCATTTCATTCCATTTACACATTACATTCCATTCAACCTCACATTCCACTTCACATTCCATTCCACATTGCATTCCACATTGCATTCCACATTGCATTCCACGTTCCATTATATTCCAGTCCACGTTCCATTATATTCCAATCCACGTTCGATTCCACGTTCCATTCCACATTCCATTTCACATTCAATTCCACATTCTATTCCGTTCAATTCTGCATTACATTCCACATTACATTCCACATGCCCTTCCACATTCCATTCCATTCCATTCCACATTCCATTCCATGCGATTCCGCATTACATTGCATTCCATTTCACATTCCTTTCCATCCCATTCCGCATTCCACATTTCATTTCACCTTCCATTCCACGTTCCATTCCACATTCCATTCCATTTTCCATTCCATTCCATTCCGTGTTCCATTCCACATTTCATTCCACATTCCATTCATTCCATAGCACGTTTCATTCCATTACATTCCACATTCCATTCCTTTCCATTACATTTCCATCCACTGTCTTTCCATTCCATTCCATATTCTGTTCAATTCTATTCCACATTCCCTTCCATTCCATTCCACATTCCATTCTTTTCCATTCCATTCAGGATTCGATTCCATTCCACATTCCTTTCCGTTCCATTGCATTCCCGATTCCATTCCATTCCATTCCATTACACTTTCCATTCCATTCCATTCCTTTCCACATTCCATTCCATTCCAATCCACTTTCTATTCCATTCCACTCCACATTCCACATTCCATTCCAAGTTCCATTCCACTTTGCATTCCACATTCCATTCCAATTTCCTTTCCAATCCATTCCACGTTCCATTCCACTTTGCGTTTCTTTCCATTTCACATTCCTTTCCATTCCATTCCACATTCCATTCTGCATTCAATTCCGTTCCATTCCACATTATATTCCATTCAGTTCCACATTCCACTACATGTCCCATTCCATTGCATTCCACCTTAAATTCCACGATCCATTCCACATACCATTCCACATTCTATTCCATTCCATTTCTCATTCCATTTCACATTCCATTCCATTCCACTCCACATTTCATTACACGTTCCATTCCATTGCATTCCACCTTCCATTCCACGATCCATTAAACATTCCATTACACATTCCATTTCACATTCTGTTCCATTCCATTTCTCATTCCATTCCACAATCCATTCCATTCCATTCCTCATTTCATTTCACGTTCCATTCCATTTCATTCAATGATACATTCCACCTTCCATTCCACCTTCCATTCCAAATTCCATTCCATTCCATTCCACATTCCATTCCATTCCACATTCCATTCCATTCCACATTCCATTCCATTTATTCCATTCCATTCCACATTCCATTCCATTCCATTCCATTCTGTTAAACATTCCATTCCTCTTTCCATTCAATTTCACATTCCATTCTAGAACATTCCACATTCCATTCCATCCCATCCAATTCCATCCCACCCCATTCCATCCCACATTCCATTCCTTTCCATTCCACATTCCATTCCATTCAATTCCACATTCCATTCCATTCCGTTACATTGCTTTCCATTCCATTCTATTCCACATTCCATTCAATTCTACGCCGCATTCCATTCCATTCCATTCCATTCCTCATTTCATTCCATCTTCCTTTCCATTCCATTCCACATAACATTCCATTCCATTCCTCTTTCCATTCAATTCCATTCCACATTACTTTCACTTTCATTCCACATAATTTTCCATTCCATTCCTGTCAATTCCACATTCCATTCCATTCCGCATTCCATTCCATGCAATTCCGCATTCCATTCCATTCCATTTCACATTCCATTCCATCCCATTCCACATTCCACATTTCATTCCACCTTCCATTCCACGTTCCATTCCACTTTCCATTCCATTCCATTCCACGTTCCATTCCACATTCCATTCATTCTATTGCACATTTCATTCCATTACATTCCACATTCCATTCCTTTCCATTCCATTCCATTCCACATTCCTTTCCATTCCATTCCATTACATTCCACATTCTGTTCAATTCTATTGCACATTCCATTCCATTCCATTCCACATTCCATTCTTTTCCATTCCATTCATCATTCGATTCCATTCCACATTCCATTCCGTTCCATTCCATTCCAAATTCCATTCCATTCCATTCCATTACAGTTTCCATTCCATTCCGTTCCTTTCCACATTGGAATCCATTCCAATCCACCTTCTATTCCATTCCACTCCACATTCCACATTCCATTCCAAGTTCCATTCCACTTTACATTCCACGTTCCATTCCACTTTCCATTCCATTCCATTCCACGTTCCATTCCACTTTCCGTTTCTTTCCATTTCACATTCCTTTCCATTCCATTCCAGTTTCCATTCCGCATTCAATTCCATTCCATTCCACATTATATTCCATTCCATTCCACATTCCATTACATGTCCCATTCCATTGCATTCCAACTTAAATTCCACGATCAATTCCACATTCCATTCCACATTCTATTCCATTCCATTTCTCATTCCATTCCACATTCCATTCCATTCCAGTCCACATTTCATTACACGTTCCATTCCATTGCATTTCACCTTCTATTCCACATTCCATTTCACATTCTGTTCCATTCCATTTCTCATGCCATTCTGCAATCCATTCCATTGCATTCCTCATTTCATTTTACGTTCCATTCCATTTCATTCAACGATACATTCCTCATTCCATTCCACATTCCATTCCATATTCCATTCCATTCCACATTCAATTCCATTCCAATCCACTTTCTAATCCATTCCACTCAACATTCCACATTCCATTCCAAGTTCCATTCCGCTTTCCATTACACCTTCCATTCCACGTTCCATTCCACCTTCCATTCCATTCCATTCCACGTTCCATTCTTCTTTCCATTTCTTTCCATTTCACATTCCTTTCCATTCCATTCCACATTCCATTCCATTCCATTCCACATTCCATTACATGTTCCGTTCCATTGCATTCCACCTTCCATTCCATGCTCCATTCGACATTCCATTCCACATTCCATTTCACATTCCATTCCATTCCATTTCTCATTCCATTCCACATTCCATTCCATTCCATTCCACATTTCATTACACGTTCCATTCCATTCCATTCAACGGTACATTCCACATTCCATTCCACATTCCATTCCACATTCCATTTCACATTCCATTCCATTCCATTTTACATTCCTTTCCACATTCCATTCCACTTTCCATTCCACATTCCATTCCACTTTCCATTCCATTCCATGCCACATTCCATACCACATTCCATTGCATTCCCTTCCACGAGGCATTCCACGTTCCATTCCAGGGTGCATCCCACGATCCATTCCACGTTCCATTCCACATTCCTTTTCATTCCATTCCAGTTAACTTTCCATTCCACATTGCATTCCATTACATTCCATTCCATTCCACATTCCATTCTATTCCATTCCACATTGCATTCTCATTCCATTGCATTTCATTCAGCATTCCCTTACACATTCCATTCTATTCCATTCAACGATTCATACCACATTCCATTCCATTCCATTCTATTCCGCATTCCATTCCACTTTCCATTCCGTGATAAATTACACGTTCCATTGCAAGTTCCATTCCATTCCTTTCCACATTCCATTCCATTCCTTTCCACTTTCCATTTCATTCAGTTCCACATTCCATTCCACAATGCATTTCACATATTTTTCCACATTCTATTTCACTTTCCGTTCCATTCCATTACACATTCCATTTTGTTCAATTCCACATTCCATTCCATTCCATTCCATTCCATTGCACATTCTATTCCATTGCATTCCACATTTCATTCCACATTCCATTCCATTCCATTCCACGTTCCATTTTACATTCCATTCCTTTCCATTCTACATCTCATTCCGTTCCATCCTACATTCCATTCCGTTCTACTTTCTATTCCATTCCATTCGACATTCCATTCCTCATTCCATGCCACGTTGAAATCCGTGTTCTATTCCGCGTCCCGTTCCACGTTCCATGCCTTTCAATTCCACATTCCATTCCATTCCATTGCACAGTCCATTCTTTTCCATTACTCGTACATTTCGACATTCCATTCCACTGTCCATTCCATTGCATTCCACGTTCCATTCCACTTTCCATTCCATTCCATTACACGTTCCATTCCACATTCCGTTCCATTCCACATTCCATTCCATTTCATTTTACGATGCATTCCACATTCCATTGCTCGTTGCATTCCGCATTCCATTCCGTTCCATAATGCGTTCCATTCCACATTGCATTCCACTTTCAATTCCGTTCTTTTCCACATGCCACTCTATATTCCAGTCTGCATTCCACTGCATTCCATTCCACGTTCCATTCCACATTCCGTTCCTTTCCTTTCCACGATACTTTCCACATTCCATTGCACATTGCATTCCACATTCCTTTCCATTCCATAAAGCGTTCCATTCCACATAACATTCCACATTCCATTCCGTGGAATTCCACATGCCACTCCACATTCCAGTCCACATTCCATTCCATACCATTCCACATTGCATTCCACATTCCATTCCATTCCATTCCATATTCCATTGCACTACCCATACCATTCCATTCCATTCAACTTTCTATTCCACATTCCATTCTAAATTCCTTTCCATTCCATTCCATATTCCTTTACATTGCATTGCATATTCCATTCCACATTCCATTACATTGCATTCCACATTCTATTCCACATTCCATTACATTCCATTCCACTTTCCATTACATTCAATTCCACATTACATTCCATTCCATTCCACATTCCTTTCCACATTACTTTACATTTCATTTCACATTCCATTCCACATTTCATTCCACATTCCATTCCCCATTGCCTACCGTTCCATTCCACATTCCCTTCCACATTCCATTACAATCCATTCCACATTCCATTTCTCATGCCATTCCGCAGTGCATTCCACGTTCCATTTCACATGCCATTCCACAGTCCATTCCACAATCCATTAAACGTTCCATTCCATTCTATTCCACTTTCCATTCCATTCCAGTCCACATTCCATTCCATTCCTCATCCCATTCCACATTGCCTTGCATTCCGTTTCACATTCGAAACCAAATTCCATTACACATTCCATTCCAATCCATTCCACATTCCATTTCATGTTCCATTCCGCAGAGCATTCCACATTCCATTAAAATTCCATTCCATTCCATTCCACGTTCCAGTCCAGTTTACATTGCTTTCCATTCCACGTTCCATTCCACTTTCCATTGCACATTCCATTCCAAGTTCCATTGCACTTTCCATTCCACGTTCCATTCCATGTAGTATTCCAAGTTCCATTCCATTCCCTTCCACGTTACATTCAACATTCCATTCCATCTCATTCCACGTTCCATTCTGTTCCATTCCACTTTCCATTCCACATTCCATTCCACCTTCCATTCTACAATCCATTCCTTTCCATTCCATTCCATTCCACATTCCATTGCAGACTCCATTCCACATTCCATTCCGTTCCATTCCACATTCCATTCCACATTCCTTTCCACATTCCACTCCATTCCATTCCATTCCACATTCCATTCCACATTTTATTCCACTTTCCATTCCATTCCATTACACATTCCTTACCACATTCCATTCCACATTCCATTCTATTCAATTCCACGTTTCATTCCACATTCCATGTCACATTCCACTTCATTCCTTTCCAGTTTCCATTCCACTATCCATTCCATTCGATTCCATGCTCAATTCCACGTTGCATTTTACTTTCCATTCCACTTTGCATTCCATTCCATTAAATGTTCCATTCGACTTTCCATTGCATATTCCATTCCACGTTCCATTTTATTGCATTCCACGTTCCATACCACATTCCATTGTACTTTACATTCCAAGTTCCATTCCACATTTCTTTCCATGTTCCATTCCACATTCAATTCCATTCGATTCCACGTTCCATTCCACATTGCATTCCACATTCCATTCCTCGTTCCATTGCACATTCCATTGCAAATTCAATTTCACGTTCCATTCCACATTCTATTCCAGTTTCCATTCCATGTTCCATTCCATTCCATTGCACGTTCCATTCCACATTCGGTTCCATTCCATTCCAAGATCCATTCCACATTCCATTCCAGATTCCATTCCACATTCTTTTCCACTTTCCATTCCATATTACATTCCACATTCCCTTTCACATTCCATTCCGTTCCATTCCAGTGTGCATTCCACATTCCATTTCATTACATTCCACATCCCATACCACACTGCATTCCATATCCCATTCCATTCCATTCCACATTCCATACTGCATTCTATTCCATTCCATTCCACATTTAATTCTACCTTCCATTAGACATTCCATTCCATTCCATTCCACATTCCATTCTACATTACATTAGACGTTCCATTCCATGTTCCATTCCACGTTCCATTCCATTCCATTACACTTTACATTCCATATCCCATTCCATTACTTTCCATTTAATGGAAAGTGGAATATAATGTGGAATGGAATGGAATGGAATGGAATGTGGAATGGAAGTGAATGTCACATGGAATGAATTCGAATGTTGAATGCATTCCTTTCCATTTCACATTCCTTTCCACTTTCCATTTTGTGAAATGGAATGGAATATGGAGTGGAATTGAATAGAACGGAATGTGGAAAGGAATGTGGAATGGAATGGGATGGAACGTGGAATGGATAGTAGAATGGAATGGAATGGAATGTGGCAAGGAAGGTGGAATGGAATGTAATGGAATGTGGAATGCAATGTGGAATGGAATGTGAAATTAAATGGAATGGAATGCATTGCAATGTGGAATGGAATGGAATGGAACGTGGAATGGAATGTGGAATGTTATGGAAAGGACTGTGTAATGGAACTGATAGGAATGTGGAACGGAATGTGAAATAGAACGTGTCATGGAATCGAATGTAGTAAGGAATGGGCTGGAACGGAATTTGGAATAGAATGTGTAATGGAATGGAATGGAATGTGCAACAGAATGGAATGGAATGTGGAATGGAACGGAAAGGAAAGTGGAATGCAGTGGAATGTGGAATGTAATATGGAATGGAATGGAATGCAATGTGGAATGTGGAATGGAATGGAATGTGGAATGCAATGGAAACAATGTCGAGTGGAATGTGGAATGGAATGTAATGCAATGTGGATTGGAATAGAATGGAATGTGGACTGGAAGAGAATGGAATGTGGAGCGGAATGGAATGCAATGTGGAATGGAACGTTTAATGGAATGGAATGGAATGTGGAATGGAATTGAATTTGGAATGGAATGGAGTGGAATGGAATTTGGAATGGATTGGATTGGAATGGAATGGAATTTGGAATGGAATGGAAGGGAATGGAATGTGGAATGGAGTGGAATAGAATGTGAAATGGAATGGAATGGAATGTGGAATGGAATGGAATGGAATGAGGAAAGGAAATTGTAACGGAATGCGGAATGTAATGTGGGATGGAAAGGAATGCGACGTGGAAAGCAATGCGGAATACAATGGAATGGAAGGTGGAATGGAAAGGAATGCGATGTGGAATGGAATGTGGAATGGAATGGAATGGAAGGTGGAATTGAATGGAATACAATGTGGAATGGAATGTACAATGGAATGGAATGAAATGTGAAGTGGAATGTTGAATGGCATTGAATGCAATATGGAATAGGCTAGAATGGAATGTGAAATCGAATGTGTATTGGAATGGAAAGGAATGTGGAATGGAATGTGGAATGGAATGGAATGGAATGTGTAATGGAAACGATTGGAATGAGGAACGGAATGTGGAATGGAATATGGAATGAAATGTAATTCAATGTGGTATGGAATGGAATGGAATGTGGACTGGAAAGGAATGGAATGCGGAACGGAATGGAAAGGAGAATAATGTGGAATGGAATATGTAATGGAATGGAAATAAAGTGGAATGGAATGTGGAATGGAAAGGAACGGTATGTGGAAGGGAAAGTGTAATGGAATAGAATGGAATTTGGAATGCAACGTGTAATGGAATGGAATGGTATGTGGAAAGGAAAGTGGAATGGAATGTGGAATGGGAAGGGGAATGTAATGGAACGTGGAATGGAATGTGTAATTGAAAATTGAGTAGAATGGAATGTTGAATAAATTGTTGAAAGGAAAGTGGAATGGAATGTAGAATGGAATAGAATGGAATGTAGAATGGAATGTGGAATGAGATGGAAATGAATGTGGAGTGGAATGGAATGGAATGGAATTTGTAATGCAACGTTGAGTGTAATGGAACGGAATGGAATGTGAAATGGAATGTGGAATGCATTGGAATGGAATGTGAGATGGATTGGAATGGAATGTGGAACGGAATGTAGAACCGAATGTGAAACGGAATGTGAAATGGAATGAGGAAAGGAATCTGGAATTTAACGAAATGAAATGTGAAATGGAATGGAATGTGTAATGGAATGTGTAATGAAATGGAATGGAATGTGGAACGGAATGTGGGAAGGAATGTGGAAGGCAACCGAAAGGAATGTGGAATCGGATGTGGACTGGAGTGTGGAAAGGAATGTGGAATGGAATGGAGTGTGGAATAGAAAGTATTGGAATGGAATGTGGAATGGAATGGAATTGAATGTGGAATAGAAGGGAATGGAATGGAATCTGGAATGGAATGTCGAATGGAATGGAATAGAATTTGGAATAGAACGGAAAGGAATGGAATGTGGAATGGAATGCGAAATGGAGTGGAATACAATCTGAAATGGAATGTGGATTGCAATCTGGAAGGGTAAGTGGAATGCAACGTGGAATGGAAAGTGGAATGGAATGGAATGGAGCGTGTAATGGAATGTGGAATGGAATGGAAAGGAATGTGGAATGGAATGGAATGCAAGGCGGAATGGAATGGAATTTAATGTGGAATGGAATGTGGAAAGGAAAATGGAATGGAATGGAATGGAATGTGGAATGGAATGTGGAAATTAATTGAATGGACCTTAGAATGGATCATACAATGGAACGTGGAATGGAATGGAATGGAAAGGGGAATGGAATGGAATGGAATGTGGAATGGAAAGGAATGTGGAATGGAATGGAATGTGAAATGGAATGTGTAACGGAATGTGAAATGGAATGGAATGGAATGGAATGTGGAATGGAATGTTGAACGGAATGAGGAATGGAAAATGGAATGGAATGTGGAAAGAAAAGTGGAATGGAACGGAATGGAATGTGAAATGGAATGTGGAATGCATTGGAATGGAATGTGAGATGGATTGGAATGGAATGTGGAACGGAATGTAGAACCTAATGTGAAACGGAATGTGAAATGGAATGAGGAAAGGAATCTGGAATTTAACGGAATGAAATGTGAAATGGAATGGAATGGAATGTTTAATGGAATGTGTAATGAAATTGAATGGAATGTGGAACGGAATGTGGAAAGGAATGTGGAAGGCAACCGAAAGGAATGTGGAATCGGATGTGGACTGGAGTGTGGAAAGGAATGTGGAATTGAATGCAGAATGGAATGTGGAAAGGAATGTGGAATGCAACGGAACGGAATGTGGAATAGTATGAGGAATGGAGTGTGGAATGGAATATGGAATGGAATGGACTGGAACGTGGAATGGAATGTGGAATGGAATTTGGAATGGAGTGTGGAATATAATGTGGAATGGAATGGAAAGGAAGGTGGAATGAAATGTGGAATGGAATGTGGAATGGAGAGTGGAATGGAATGTGTAATGGAATGGAATGGAATGTGAAATGGAATTTGGAATGGAATGTGGAATGGAATCTCAAATGTAATGGAATGGAATGTGGAATTGAACGTGGTATGTAATGGAATGGAACGTGGAATGGAATTTGGCATGGAATGGAATGGGATGTGGAACGGATTGTGGACTGGAATGTGGAATGAAATGTGGAATGGAATGTAGATTGGAATGTGGAATAGAACATGGAATGGAACCTGGAATGGAAAGGAATGGGCCGTGTAATGGATGGTGGAATGGAATGGAATGTGGAATGAAATGTGGAATGGAACGTGGAATGCAAAGTGGAATGGAATGGAATGTGGAATGCAGTGTGGAATGGAATGGAATGGAATGTGGAATGGAATGGAATGGAATGTAGAATAGGAAGTGGAATGGAGTGTGGAATGGAACGGAATGTAATGTGGAATGGAATGTGGAATGGAATGCTGAAACGAAAGTGGAATGGAATGGAATGGAATGTGGAATGTAACGTGGAAAGATTTTGAATGGAACTTGGAATAGAACATTGAATGGAACGTGGAATGGAATGTGGAATGGAACGTGGAATGCAAAGTGGAATGGAATGGAATGTGGAATGCAGTGTGGAATGGAATGGAATGGAATGTGGAATGGAATTTAAAGGAATGTGGAATGGAATGTCCAATGGAATGTGGAATGGAATGTGCAACGAAATATGGAATGAAACGGAATGGAATGTGGAATGGAATGTGGAATGGAGTGTGGAATGGAATGTATAAAGGAACGGAATGGAATGTGAAATGGAATGTGGAATGGAATGTGGAATGGAGTGTGGAATGGAATGTATAAAGGAACGGAATGGAATGTGAAATGGAATGTGGAATGCAATGTGGAATAGAATGTCAAATGTAATGGAATTGAATGTGGAATTGAGCGTGGAATGTAATGGAATGGAACATAGAATGGAATGTGGGATGGAATGGAATGGAATGTGGAATGGAGTGTGGAATGGAACGGGGAATGGGATGTGGAATGGAATGTAGTGCAATGTGGAATGCAATGTGAAATGGAGTGTAATGGAATATGAAATGGAATTTGGATTGGAATGTGGAAAGGAATGTGGAATGGATCGTGGAATGGAATGTGCAATGGAATGGAATGAAACGTGTAATGCAATGTGGAATGGAATGGAATGGAATGTGGAATGGAAAGGAATGGATTGTAGAATGGAATATGGAAAGCAATGTGGAATGGAATGGAATGTAATGGGGAATGGAACGTGGAATTTAATTGAATGGACCTTGGAATGGAACCTAGAATGGAACGTTGAATGGAATGTGGAATGGAATGGAATGGAATGTGGAATGGAATGGAATGGAATGTGGAATGTATTGGAATGGAATGTGGAATGGAATGGGGAATGGAATGGAATGGATTGTGAACCGGAATGTGGAATGGAATGGAATTCAATGTGGAATGGAATGGAATGGAATGTGGAATGCAATGCGGAACGGAACATGGAATGGAATGTGGAAACGAATGTGGAATTGAACAGAATGGAAGGTGAAATGGAATGTTTAACTGAATGGAATGGAATTTGAAATGGAATGGAATGGAATGTATAATGGATTGGAATGGAATGGAATGGAATGTGGAATGGAAACGAGTGGAATGTGCAATGGAATATTGAATGGAATGTAATGGATCATGGAATGGAAGGTGGAATGGAACGTGGATTGGAAGGTGAAATGGAACTTGGAAGGGAATGCAATGCAACGTGGAATGAAATGGATTTGAAAGTGGAATGGAATGGAATAGCATGTGCAATGGAATTGAACGGAATGTGGAATGGAATGTGGAATGGAATGGAATGGAATTTGGAATGGAATGCGGAATGGAATGGGATGGAATATGGAATGTAAAGGAATGGAATTTGGAATGGGATGTGGAATGCAATAGAATGGAAAGTGCAATGCAATACGGAAATTAATGGAATGGAATGTGGACTGGAATGTGAAACGGAATGGAATGGAATCTGGAAAGCAATGGAATGGAATGTAATGGAATGTGGAATATGGGAAGGAATGGAATGGAAAGGAACAGAATGTGTAATGGAATGGAATGGAATGGAATGTGGAATGGAATGGAATGGAATCTGGAATTCAATGGAATGGAATCTGGAATTCAATGGAATGGAATGGAATGGAATGTGGAATGGAATGGTATGGAAAGGAACAGAATGTGTAATGGAATGGAATGGAATGGAATGTGGAATGGAATGGAATGGAATGTGGAATGGAATGGAATGGGATGCGGAAAGGAATGGAATGGAACAGAACGGAATCTGGAATGGTATGGAATGGAATGGAATGTCAAGTGGAAATAGAATGGAATGTTTAATGGAATGGAATTGAATGTGGACTGCAATGGAAAGGAATGTGGAATGGAATGGGATGGAATGTGGAATAGAATGGAATTGAATGTGGATTGGGATGTGGAATGCATTGTGTAACGGAATAGAATGGAATGTGGAATGGAAAGAGAAATGGAACGTGTAATGGAATGGAATGGAGCGTGGAATGGAACGTGGAATGTAATGTGGAAAGGAATGTGTAATGAAAAGGAATGTGGAATGGAATGCAAAGGAATGTGTAATGGAAAGTGGAATGGAATGGAATCGAATATGGAGTGCAATGTGGAATGGAATGTGGAATGGAATGGAATGGAATGTGGAATGGAATGTGGAATGTAATATGAAATAGAATGTGGAATGAAATCTGGAATGGAATGTAATGGAATGGAAGATGGAATGGATCGTGGAATGGAATGGAAAGGAATGTGGAATGGAATGTGGAATGGAACGGAATGTGGAATGGAATGGGATGTGGGATGGAATGGAATGGAATGTGGAATGGAATGTAACGTAATGTGGAATGGGATGTGTAATGGAATGGAATAGAACGTGGAATGGAACGTGGAATGGAACATGTAACGGAACGTGCAATGGATAGTGGAATGGAACATGGAATGGAATGACTAATGGAATGGAATGGAATGTGGAATGGAATGGAATTTTATGGAATGTGGAATGGAATGTGGAATGGAATGTGGAATGGAATGGACTGGAGCGTGGAATAGAATGGAATGGAATGTGGAATGGAATGGAATGGAATGGAATGGCATGTGCAATGGAAAGGAATGGAATGTGGAATCGAATGGAATGGAATGTGGAATGGAATGGAATGGAATGGAATGTTTAATGGAATGGAATGGAACGTGGAGTGGAATGGAATAGGGAATGGAATTTGGAGTGGAATGTGGAATGGAATGGAATGGAATGCGGAATGGAATGTAATGGAACGTGGAATTGATTGGAATGGGATTGAATGAGGAAAGGAATGTGGAATGATATGTGGAATGTAATCTAATGTTGAATTTAATTCTATTCAATTCCACATTCCATTTCACATTTCATTCCATTCCATTCTATTCCATTGCATTCCATTCCACATTCCTTTCCATTCAATTCCACATTCCATTCCATTCCATTCCACATTCCATTCCATTGTATTCCACATTCCATTCCACCTCCCATTCCACGTTCCATTCCACCTTCAATTCAATGTTCCATTCCACATTCCACGTTCCATTCCACGTTCCATTGAACGTTCAATTCCCCGTTCCATTCTATTCCATTCCATATTCCATAACATTCCATTCCGTTCCATTCCACAATGCATTCCATTCCATTCCACATTCCATTCCACATTCCATTTCGTTCAATTCCACATTCCATTCCACACTCCATTCCACATTGCATTCCACATTCCATTCCGTTACATTCTGCATTTCATTCCACACTCCATTACTCATTCCATTCCACATTCCATTCCAGTCCATTCCACATTCCATTCCAAATTCCATTCCGTTTCATTCCAAATTCCATTGCATTCCATTCAACATTCCTTTCCACAATCCAATCCATTCCATTCCACATTCCATTCCATTCCATTCCAACTTCCATACCACATTCTATTCCACATTCCATTCCACATTCCATTCCATTGCATTCCACATTCCATTCCACATTCTAATCCCCATTCCATTCCACATTCCATTCCATTCCATTTCATGTTCCCTTCCACATTATATTCCACATTCCATTCCAAAATCCATTCCACATTCCATTCAACATTCCTTTCCATTTCATTCAACATTCCATTCCACATTCCGTTTCACATTGCATTCAACTTTCCTTTCCACATTCAATTTCACATTCCTTTCCACATTCCCATACATTCCATTCCACTTTTCTTTTCATTCCATGTTCCCTTCCATGTTCCATTCAACGTTCCACTCCACGTCGCTTCCATTCCATTCCACATTCCATTCCATTCCATTACACTTTAAATTCCACTCTCCATTCCACATTGCATTCCACATTACATTCCATTCCATTCCACATTCTATTCCATTCCACTCCACATTAAATTCCACATTCGATTCCATTCCTTTAAACATTTCATTCCACATTCCAGTCAACATTTCATTGCACATTCCATTCCATTCAATTCCATGTTCCATTCCACGTTCCATTCCACGATACATTCTATTCCATTCCACTTTCCATTTCATTCCATTCCACTTTCCATTCCACATTCCATTCCACATTCCATTTCACATTCCATTCCACCGTCCACTTCACTCTCCATTCCATTCCATTCCATTCCATTACACATTCCATTGCATTAAAATCCACATTCCATTCCATTTCATTCCACGTTGCATTCCGTTCCACATTCCATTCCATTCTGTTCCGCATTCCAATCCATTCCAATACACATTCCATTCCATTACATTCCACATTCCATTCCAGGTTTCATTCCATTCCATTCTATGCCACATTCCATTCCATTCAATTCCACATTACATACCATTACATTGCGCATTCCATTCCACATTCCATTCAACATTCCGTTCCACATTCCATTCCACAATCCATTCCATTCCATTCCACATTCCATTGCACATTCCAGTCAACATTCCATTCCATTCCACATTCCTTTCCAAATTCCGTTGCATTCCATTCCACATTCCATTCCATTCCACTCCACATTCCATTCCACATTCCATTATATTCCATTGCACATTCCATTGCACATTCCATTCCACAATTTATTCCATTCCACATTTTATTCCATTCCATTTGACATTCCATTCCACGTTCCTTTCCATTCCACATTCCATTCCGCATTCCATTCCATTCCACTTTCCATTCAACTTTCCGTTAGACAATCCATTCCACATTCCATTCCAAACCATTCCACATGGCATTCTGTTCCATTGCACATTTCATTCCATTCCAAGTTCCATTCCATTCCACATTCCATTCCACATTCCACTCCATTCCATTCCATTCCACTCCACATTCCATTGCATTCAATTCCACATTATATTCCAGTCCATTCCCTATTCCATTCCACAATCCATATCCTTCCATACCACGTTCCATTCCACATTCCATTCCTCATTCCATTCCATTTTGCCTTTCCATTCCATATTCCATTCCGCATTCCATTCCACATTCCATTCCATTCCATTTCACATTACATTCCACATTCCCTTCCATTCCTTTCCATTCCACGTTCCATTCCACATTCCATTCCACATTCCATTCCGTTGCATTCCATATTGCATTCCTTTCCATTCCACATTTCATTCCATCCAAAATTTCATTCTATTCCATTCCATTCCATTCCACATTCCATTCAATTGCATTCCATTCCTTTCCATTCCATATTTCATTCCATTGCATTCCATTCCATTCCACATTCTATCCCACATTCCATTCCATTCAATTCCTTTCCATTCCACTCCATTCCACACTCTGTTCCATTCCCTTCCATTCTTCATTCCATTCCATTCAATTCCAATACAAATTCCATTCCATTTCGTTGCACATTCCATTCCATTCCAATTCACATTCCATTCCATTCCACCCCACATTCCATTCCACATTCCTTTCCATTCAATCCCATTTCATTCCATTCCATTCCATTCCATATTCCATTCCATTTCATTCCATTCCATATTCCATTCCATTTCATTCCATTCCATCCCATTCCATCTTCCACCTCATTCTATTCCATTCCATTTTCCATTCCATTCCATTCCTCATTCCATTCCATTCGATTCCACATTACATTTCATTCCATTTCACGTGCCATTCCATTCCATTCCATTCCACATGGCATTCCATTCCATTTCAAATTCCATTCCATTATTTTCCAAAATCAATTCCATTCCATTCGACATTCTGCTGAATTCCATTCCATTCCACATTCCCCTCCATTCCTTTACAAATTCCATTCCACTTTCCATTCCACATTCCATTCCACATTCCATTCCATTCCATTCCTCTTTCCACTTCATTCCATTGCATTCCACATTCCTTTCCATTCCATTCCGCATGCCAATCCATTTCATTCCACATTCCAGTCCATTCCATTTCACATTCCATTCCATTCCATTCAGCATTCCATTCCATATCGCATTCCATTCTATTACATTCCATTGCATTCCACATTCCATTCCATTCCATTCCATTCCACTTTCCTTTCCATTCCATTACTCATTCCATTCTATTCCATTCCACATTCCATTCCGTTCCATTTCAAATTATATTCCTTCCATTCCATTCTCTTCCTTTCCACATTCCATTCCATTCCATTCCACATTCCATTCCATAACTTTCCATTACAGATTCTATTCCACTCCATTCCTCGTTGCGTTCCACGTTCCATTACACATTCCATTGCATTTCATTCCACATTCCATTCCATTCAATTTCAAATTCCCTTCCATTGCATTCCACTCCATTCCATATTCCAATCCATTCCACTTCAAATTGCCTTTCCCTCCATTCCACCCCATTCCACAATCCGTTGCTTTCCATTACACATTACAATCCATTTCATTCCACGTTCCACTCCATTCCATTCCATGTTCCCTTCCACATTCCATTCCACTTTCCATTCCATTCCATTTCACATCCAATTCCATTCTATTAAACTTTCCATTCCACGTTTCATTCCAATCCATTCCATTTTCCATTCAACATTCCATTCCATTGCATTCCTCATTCAACTTCTTTCCTTTCCATTCCACATTCCACTCCATTCCATTCCACGTTCCATTCCACATTCCATTCCACTCCATTCCACTTTCCATTCCACAATCCATTCCATATTCCTTTCCACATTCCATTCCATTCCTTTCCGCGTTACAATCCATTCCATTCCATTGCATTCCACACTCCTCCCCATTCAATTCCACATTCCATTCCACATTCCACTCTATTCCATTCCACATTCCATTCCACATTCCTTTCCATTCAAATCCGCATTCCACTTCATTCCATTACAAATTCCATTCTATTCCATTCCACATTCTATTGCATTCCATTCCACCTTCCATTCCACATTCTCCTCCATTCCATTACACATGCCATTATGCATTCCATTCCATTCCTTCCCACATCAATTCCATTCCATTCCATTCCACATTCCTCTCCATTTAATTTCACATTTCATTCTATGCCTTTCCACATTCCAATCCACATTCCATTCCATTCCATTCCATTCCACATTCCATTCCATTCCATTCCATTCCACATTCCATTGCATTCCACATTCCATTCCATTCCATTCCATTCCATTCCACATTCCATTCCATTCCATTCCATTCTATTCCATTCCACATTCCATTCCATTCCATTCCATTCCACATTCCATTGCATTCCATTCCGTGCCACATTCCCTTTAATTCCATTCCACATTCCATTCAAAATTCCCTTCCATTGCATTCCACATTCCATTCCTTTATATTAACTTCAATTCCAAATTCCATTCCACATTCCCTTCCATGCCTTTCCACTTTCCATGGCTTTCCATTCCATTCCATTCCATATTCCATTCGATTCCATTGTACATTCTATTCCATTCCATTCCACATTCCACCCCATTCCATACCACATTCGATCCCAATCCATTCCATTACATTCCTTTCCACATTCCATTCCATTCCATGTCCCATTCCACTCCATTCCACATTCTATTCCTTTCCATTCAATATTCCATTCCACTCCATTCCACATTCCATTGCACTTCCCACCCACTCCATTCCACATTCCATTCCGTTCTATTCCATTCCATTCCACATTCCGTTGCATCCCATTCCATTCCCTTCCATGTTCCATTCCGTTCCTTTCCACATTCCATTGCATTCCATTCCACATCCCATTCCATTCGTTTACATTTGCTTCCATTCCACATTCCATTCCATTCCGTTCCATTCCACAATCCATTCCATTCCATTCCACATTCCATTACATTCATTTCCATTCCATTTCATTTTCCATTGCATTCCATTGCACTTTCCTTTCCATTCCATTCCATTCCACATTCCGTTCCTTTCCATTTCACATTCCTTTCCATTCCATTACATTCCATTTAGCATTCCATTCCATTCCACAATCCATTCCAGATTCTATTAAATTCCATTCCACGTTCCATTCCACATTCAATTCCATTCCATTCAACATTCCATTCCATTCCATTCCACATTGCATTCCATTCCATTCCACGTTGCATTCCATTCCATTCCACATTCCATTCCAAATTCAATTCCATTCCATTCCAAATTCCATGCCATTCCATTCCACATTCCTTTCCATTCTATTGAACATTCCATGCCACATCGCATTCCACGTTCCATTCCACGTTCCATTCAATATTCGTTTCCATTTTCTACTCCAAGTTCCACTTCACCTTCCATTGCATTCCATTCCACATTCCATTCCACATTCCATTCAACGTTCCATTCCATTCCATTCCACATTCAATTCCGTATTCCATTCCGCATTCCATTCCACATTCCATTCAACGTTCCGTTCCATTCCATTCCACATTCCATTCCACGTTCCATTCCCTTCCAATCCACATTCTATTCCTCATTCATTTTCACGTTCCATTCCATTCCGTTCCACATTCCATATCACATTCCATTCCATTCCATTCCACATTCCAGTCCACATTACATTCCCTTCCATTCCACATACCATTCCATTCCTTCCACATTCCAATCCATTCCACTCCACATTGCATTCCACATTCCATTTCATTCCATTCCTCATTCCATTCCATTCCATTACATTACATTCCGTTAAACATTGCATTCCAAATTCCCTTCCATTCCATTCTGCATTCCATTCCTTTCCATTCCATTCCATTCCATATTCGATTCGATTCCATTCTACATTCCATTCCATTCCATTCCACATTCCACTCCATTCCATTCCACATTCCACTCCATTCCATTACACATTCCATTCAATTCCATTCCACTACATTACATTGCTTTCCACATTGCATTCCATTCCTTATTCCATTCCATTCCATTCCATATTCCATTCCTTTCCATTGCATATTCCATTCCATTCCATTCCACATTCCATTCAACATTAACATCCATTACATTCCACATTCCATTCCTTTCCATTCTGTTCCACATTCCATTCCATTCCATTCCACATTGCATTCCAAATTCCCTTCCATTCAATTCTGCATTCCATTCCATTCCATTCCATTCCATTCGTTTCCTTTCCCTTCCATTCCACATTCCTTTCCATTGCATTCCATTCTGCAATACATTGCATTCCATTCCACATTCCATTCCATTCAATTCCATTCCATTGTACATTCCATTTCATTCCATTCCATTCAATTCCATTCCATTGTACATTCCATTTCATTCCATTCCATTCAATTCCATTCCATTGTACATTCCATTTCATTCCATTCCATTGCATTCCATTCCATTCCAATGCATTCCATTCCACATTCCATTGCATTCCATTCCACACTCCAGTCCATTCCATTCCATATTCCATTCCACATTCCACTCCATTCCATTCCAAATTCCATTCAACATTCCATTCCTCATTCCATTCCAATCAATTGCACATTCCACTCCTTTCCATTCCATTACATATTCCATTCCGTTCCACTCCACATTCCATTCGAAATTCCATTCCATTCCATTCCATTCCATTCCATTCCACATTCCATTCCGCATTCCATTGCATTCCATTCCATATTCCATTCGAAACCATTGCACATTCCACTCCATTCTATTCCGTTTCACTTTCCATTCCATTCCACTAAAGATTCCATTCCAAATTCCATTCCTTTCCATTCCATTCCATTCCCTGTGCCATTCAGCATTCCATTCCATTCCCCATTCCTTTCTATTCCATTCCTCATTCCATTCCATATTCCATTCCATTCTCATTCCGTTTCATATTCCTTTCCAACATACATTCCACGATCCATTCCACGTCCGATTCTACGTTCCATTCCGTTCCATTCAACATTCCATTCCACATTGCATTCCATATCATTCCACATTCCATTCCACATTCCATTCCATTCCATTCCATTCCTCATTCCATTCCATTCCATTCCACACTCCTCTCCATTCCATTTCATATTCCATTCCACAATCCAATCTATTCACATCCTCATTCCATTCCACATTCCATTCCACATTCCTTTCCATTCCTATCCAATTTCCATTTCATTCCATTACAAATGCCATTCCATTCAATTCCACGTTCCATTGCATTTGATTGCACTTTCCATTCCACATTCCACTCCTTTCCTTTCCACATTCCATTACAAATTCCATTCCATTCCTTTCTACTTCAATTCCTTTACATTCCATTCCACATTCCTTTCCATTCAATTTCACATTTCATTCCATTCCATTTCATATTCCATTCCACATTCCATTCAATTCCATTCCATTCCAAAATTCCATTCCATTCCACTGCAAATACCATTCCATTCCTTTCCACATTCCCTTCCATTCCATTCCACTTTCCATTTAAATTCCCTTCCATTCCATTACACATTCCTGTCTTTTCCATTCCATTCCATTCCATATTCCATTCTATTCCATTCTACTTTCCATTCAATTCCACATTCCACTCCATTTTTTCCACAGTCCATTCCATTCCATTCCATTACGTTTCTTTTCACATTCCATTCCATTCCATCTGCCTTTCCATTCCATTCCACATTCCATTCCTTTCCATTCAATATTGCATTCCATTCCATTCCATATTCCGTTCCACATTCCCATTCATTCCATTCCACCTACCATTCCTTTCACTTCCATTCCATTCCACATTTCATTCCATTCCATTCCATTCCACATTCCTTTGCATTCCATTCCACATTACATTGCATTCTGTTCCACATTCCATTCCATTCGTTTCCATTCCCTTACAACCCACATTCCATTCCATTCCGTTCCATTCCGCAATCCTTTCCATTCCATTCCACATTCCATTCCATTCAATACCATTCCATTGCACTTTCTATTCCATTTCATTCCATTCCACATTCCATTCCTTTCCAATTCACATTCCATTCCACTCCGTTCCAATCCATTTAACATTCCATTCCATTCCACATTCCATTCCAGATTCTATTCCTTTCCATTCCACATTCCATTCCACATTAAATTGCATTCCACTCCATTCCACGTTGCATTCCATTCCATTCCAGGTTGCAATCCATTCCATTCCACATTCCATTCCTAATTCAACTCCATTCCATTGCACATTTCATTCCATTCCGTTCCACATTCCTTTTCGTTCCATTCCACATTCCATGCCACATTCCATTCCACGTTCCATTCCATGTTCCATTCGATGTTCATTTCCACGTTCTACTCCACGTTCCACTTCAACTTCCATTGCATTCCATTCCACATTCAATTGCACATTCCATTCAAAGTTCCATTCCATTCCATTCCACATTCCATTCCACATTCCATTCCGCATTCCACTCGACATTCCACTCAACGTTCCATTCCATTTCATTCCACATTCTATTCCACCTTCCATTCCATTCCGTTCCCCATTTCATTCCACATTCCACTCCACGTTCAATTTCAGGTTCCATTCCTTTCCAATCCATATTCCATTCCAAATTCCTTTCCATTCCATTTCAAATTCCATTTCACTTTCCACTCCTTTCCTTTCCGCATTCCATTCCAAATTCCATTCCATTCCATTCCACATTCCATTCCACTTTCCATTCCATTCCATTCCACATTCCATGCCATTCCTTTCCATTCCGTTCCATTTAATTCCATTCCACATTGCATTCCAAATTCCCTTCCATTCCATTCTACATTCCATTCTTTTCCATTCCATTCCACTCCATTCCTTTTTCCATTTGATTCCATTCTGCATTACATTCCATATTCTGCTCCATTCCATTCCACATTCTGATCCATTCCATTCCATCTTCCATTCCATTCCATTGCACATTCCATTTCTTTCCATTCCACATTCCATTCCATTCCACATTCGCATCCATTCCATTCCACATTCCATTCCTTTCCGTTTCATTCCATTCCACATTTCATTACATTACATTACATTCCCCATTCCATTCCTTTCCTTTCCACATTCCATTGCATTCCATTCCGCATTCCATTCCTTTCTTTTCTATCCCCTTTCTTCCACATTCCATTCCATTCCATTCCATTCTTCAATCCATTCCATTCAATTCAATATTTCATTCCATTTAATTCCATTCCATTCAACATTGTGTTCCACATTCCATTGAGTTTCATTTCACATTCCATTGCATTCCATTCCATTTAACATTCCATTCCATTCCACATTCCATTCCAGGTTCCATTCCTTTTAACATTCCATTCCATTCCACATTCCATTCCAGATTCCATTCCATTCCATTTTACATTCCATTCCACATTCAATTCCATTTCATTCTATATTCCGTTCCGTATTGCATTCCATTGCATTCTACATTGCATTGCCTTCCATTCCACATTCCATTCCAAATTCAAATCTATTCCATTCCACATTCGATTCCACATTCCTTTCCAATCCATTCCGCATTCCATTCCACATTCCATTCCACATTCCATTCCATATTGCATTCCACGTTCCATTCCAGGTTCCTTTCCACGTTCCACTCCACGGTCCTCTCCACATTCCATTCCACTTCATTCCACATTCCATGCCACGTTCCATTCCACATTCCAATAAACGTTCCATGCCATGTTTCTTTCCACGTTCCACTCCACGTTCCACTCCACCATCCATTCCACGTTCCTTTCCACGTTCCACTCAACGTTCCACTCCACCATCCATTCCATTCCATTCCACATTCCATTCCATACTCCATTCAAGGTTCCATTCCATGCCATTCCTCATTCCATTCCACATTCCATTCCACACTCTGAAAAATATTCCATTACATTACATTCCACATTCCATTCCACATTCCATTCACGTTTCCATTCCATTCCATTCCGCATTCCATTCCAGATTCCATTCCATTCCATTCCACATTCCGTTCCACATTCCATTCCACATTCAATTCCACGTTCCATTCCATTCCATTCAACGTTGCATTCCACATTCCATTGCATTCCATTCCATTCTTCATTTTACTGCGTTACATTCCACATTCCATTCCATATTCCATTCCATTCCATTGCACCATACACATCATTCAATTCCATTGCACATTCCATTCCATAGCGTTCCACATTCCATTCTCTTCCATTTCACATTCCATTCCATGCCATTTCATATTCCATTCCATTACTTTCGAAAATCCATTCCATTCCATTCCTCATTCCATTCCATTCCCTTCCATTTCACATTAAACTCCATTCCATTCCAAATTCCATTCCACTTTCCATTCCAGTTTCAATTCAACTTTCCATTACACATTCCATTCCTTTCCACCTTACACTACATTCCATTCCATTCCACATTCCTTTCCATTCCATTCCACATTCCAATCCATTTCATCCCACATTCCATTCCATTCCATTTCACAATCCATTCCAGTCCATTCAGCATTCCATTCCACATTCCATTCCATTCCATTCCATTCCACATTCCATTCCATTACATTCCACATTCCTTTCCATTCCCTTTCACATTTCTTTCCATTCTATTCCACAGTCCATTCCATTCCATTTTAAATGATATTCCATTCCATTCCATTCCCTTCCATTCCACTTCCCATTCCATTCCATTACACTTTTCATTCCATAACTTTCCATTACATATTTCATTACACTCCATTCCACGTTCCATTCAATGTTCCATTACAAATTCCATTCCATTCCATTCCACATTGCATTCCATTCCATTTCAAATTCCATTCCATTGGAATGTGAAATGGAATGTGGAAAGGAATGGAAAGTGGAAATGAATGGAAGGGAAAGTTTAATGGAATGGAATGTGGAATGGAATGTGGAGTGAAATGTGGAATGGAATGTGGAAAGCATCGTGGAAAGGAATGGAATGTGGAATTGAAATTGGTATGGAATGGAATGGAATGTAGAATTTAAGGTGCAATGAAACACGGAATGGAATGGAATGGAAAGTGGAATGAAAAGGAATTGAATGTGGAATGGATTGTGGAATGGAATGGAATGGAATGGAATTCAATGTGGAATGGAATTGAATGCAATGTAGAATGGAATGGAATGGAATGGAATGTGGAATGGAATGGAATGTGGAACGGAATTTGGAGAGGACTAGAACGTGGAATGGAATGTGGAATACAATGTGGAATTGAATGGAATGGAATGTGCAATGGAATTTGGAATGGAATGTGATGGAACGTGGAAAGGAACGTGGAATGGAATGTAGAATGGAATGTGGAATATAATGTGGAATGTAATAGAATGGAATGTGTAATGGAATATACTGTAATGGAATGGAAAGTTGATGGGAAGCTGGAATGGAACGTGGAATGCATTGAAGAATGAAACGTGGAATTGTGCAATGCAATATGTGAAATACAATGTGGAATGGAACGTGGAATGAAATGGACAAGAAAGTGGAATGGAATGTGGAATGGAATGCGCAATGGCACAAGGAATGGAAATGGAATGGAAAGTGGAATGGAATGGAATGCAATGTGGAATGAAACGTGGAATGGAACGTGGAATGGAATGGAATGGAATGGAATGTAGAAAGGAATTGAATTAAATGTGGAAAGTAAGGAGGACAGGAATGGAATGCAATGTGGAAGGGATTGTGGAATGGAATGGAATGGAACGTGGAATTGATTCTGGAATGGAATCTGGAATGGACAGTGGAATGGAATGGAATTGCACTTGCAATGGAAAGTGGAAAAGAATGTGGACTGGAGTGGAATGGAATGTGGAATGGAACGTGGAATGGAATCAAATGGTATGTAGATTGGAATGAGTAATGGAATGTGGAATGGAATGTGGAATGGAATGGAATGGAATGGAATGGAATGTGGAAAAGAAAGTGGAATGGAATGTGGAATGGAAAGTGGAATGCAATGTGGAAGGGAACGTGGAATGGAATGGAATGGAATGAAATGTGGAATGGAATGGAATGTGGAATGGAAACGAATGGAACGTGGAATGCAATGTGGAATCGAGTGGAATGGAATGTGGAATGGAATGGATTGGAATGGAATGGAAATTGAAATGGAATGGATTGGAATGGAATTTGAAAATGAATGGAACGGAATGTGGAATGGAATTGAATGGAATGTGGAATGGAATGTGGAATGGAATGGAATGGGATGTGGAATGGAGTGGAATGGAATGTGGAATTGAACGTGGAATGGAGTGGAATGGAATGTGGATTTGAACGTGGAATGTATTGGAATGGAATGTGGAATGGAATGGAAAGGAACATGGAATGGGACGGAATGAAATGTCAAATGCATCGTCGAATTGAATGGAATGGAACGTGGAATGCTAGGGAAAAGAATGTGGAAGGGAACGTGGAATGGAATTTAATGGAACATCGAAAGAAATGGATTGGAATTTGGAATGGAATGTGGAATGCAAACTGCAATGGAATGGAATGTGGAATGGAATGTGGAATGGAATGTGGAATGGAATGGAAAGGAATGGAATGTGGAAAGGAATGGAATAGAATGAGGAATGGAATGGAATAATATGTGCAATGCAAAGTGGAATGGAATTTGGAATGGAATGGAATGGAATGTGGAATGGAATGTGGAATGGAATGGAATGAAATGTCGAAAGAAACGTGGAATGAAATGGAATGGATTGTGGAATGGAAAGGAATGGAATCTGGAATGGAACGTGGAATGGAATGGATGGTGCAATGCATTGTGTGATGGAATGGAATGGAATCTAGAATGGAACGAAATCTAGGATGGAATGTGGTATGGAATGAAATGCAATGTGGAATGGAACTTGGATATTGAATGTGGAACGGGACGTGGAATGGAATGGAATGTGGAATGGAACGTGGGAGGGAAAGAGTAATTGAATGGAATGTCTAACGCATTCTGGAATGGAATTTGCAATGGAATATTGAATGGCCTGTGTAATGGACTGTGGAATGGAATGTGGAATGGAATGGACTGAAATGTGGAATGGAAAGTGGAATGGAATGGAATGGAATGTGGAATGGAAAGTGGAATGGAAAGGAATGGATTGTGGAATGGAATGGAATGGAAAGTGGAAAGCAATGGAATGGAATGTTGAATGGAAACTGGAATGGAATGGAATGGAATGTGAAATGGAATGGAATGGAATGGAATGTGGAATAGAGAGAAATATAATGTGTAATGGAATGTGGAACGGAATTGAATGTAATGGAATGTGGAATGGAATGTGCAATGCAATGTGGAATGGAATGTGCAATGGAAAGGAATAGAATGTGGAATGGAATGTGGAATGGAAAGGAATGGAGTGTGGAAAAGAATGTGGAATGGAATGGAATATAATATTGAATGGAATGTGGAAAGCAATGGAATGGAATGTGCAATGGAAAGGAATGTGGAATGGAAAGTGGAATGGACTGCTATGAAATGTAGAATGGAATGTGGAATGGAATGGAATGGAATGTGGAATGGAATGGAATGGAATGTGGAATGGAATGAGAAATGGAATGGAATGGAATGTGGAATGGAATGGAATGGATGTGGAATGGAATGTGGAATGAAATGGACTGGAATGTGGAATGGAATGTGGAAAGGAATGTGGAATGGAATGGAATGGAATGTGGAATGGAAAGGAATGGAATGGAATCGAATATGGAATGGAATGTGGAATGGAATGGATTGGAATGTGGTATGGAAAGTTGAATGGAAAGGAATGCAGCCTGAAATGGAATGTAATGCAATGTGTAAAGGAACGTGGAACAGAATGGAATGGAACGTTGAATGGAATACAACAGAACGTGCAATGGAGTGGAATGGAATGTGGAATGGAATGCAATGGAAAGTGGAATGGAATGGAATGTGGAACTGAATGTGGAATGTACTCGAATGGAAATTGGAACGGAATGGAATGGAATGGAACGGAATGTGCAAAGAAATGTGGAATGGAATGGAATGTGGAATGGAAATTGGAATGGAATGGAATGGAATGTGGAATGGAAAGTGGAATGCCCCGTGGAATGAAAAGGAACAGAATGCGCAATGGAATGGAATGGAATGTGTAAAGCTATTTGAGATGGAGTGGAGAGGCATGTGGAATGGAATGGAATGGGATGCGAAATGGAATGGAATGGAATGTGGAATGGAATGTGGATTGGAAATTAAATGGAATACAATGCAATGTCGAAATGAAAGTGAAATGGATTGGTATGGATTTTGAAATGGAATGGAATGGAATGTGGAATGGAATGGAATGTGGAATGGAATATGGAATTGAATGTAATGGATTGAGGAATGGATTGGAATGTGCATTCGAATGGAATGGAGTTGAATGGAATGTAGAATGTAAAGGAATGGAATGTAGAATGGAATGGAATAGAGTGGAATGTGACATGGAATGGAATTGATTGTGGAATGGAATGTGGAATGGAATGCAGTAGAATGTGGAATGAAATGTAGAATGGAATGGAGTGGAATGTGAAATGGAGTGGAATGGAATGTTTAATTGTATGGAATTGAAAGGGGAATGGAATGTGGAATTGAATGGGATGGAATGTGGAATGGAAACTGGAATGGAAAGTGGAAAAGAATGTGGAATGGAATGGAATGGAATGTGGAATGAATGGAACAGAGTGTTGAATGGAATGCGGAATGGAATGGAATGCAATATGGAATGGAATGTGGAATGCAATGGAATGGAATATGGAATGGAATGTGGAATGGAAACGAATGGAACGTGGAATGGAATGTGGAATGGAGTGGAACGGAATGGGGAATGGAATGGATTGGAATGGAATGGAAATTGAAATGGAATGGAAATTGAATTGGAATGGATTGGAATGGAATTTGAAAATGAATGGAACGGAATGTGGAATGGAATTGAATGGAATGCGGAATGGAATGTGGAATGGAATTAAATGGAATATTGAATGTATTATGAAATGGAATTGAATGAAATGTGGAATGGAACGTGTAACGGAACGTCAAATGGAACGTGGAACGCAAAGTGGAATGAAACGTGGAATGGAATGGAATGGAACGTGGAATGGAAAGTGGAATGGAACACGGAAATGAATGCAGTGCAATGTGGAATGGAATTGAATGGAATGTTGAATGGAAACGACTGGAATGTAGAATGCAGTGGAATAGAATCTGGAATGGAATGTGGAATGGAATGGAATGGAATGTGGACTGCAACGGAATGGAACGGAATGGAAGGTGGAATGGAATTGAATGGAACATAGAATGGAATGTGGAATAGAAGGGAATGGAATGTGGCATGGAACGTGGTATGGAATGGAATGGAATGTGGTATGGAATGGAATGGAATGTGGAATGGAATGGAATGTGGAATGTAATGTAATGGAATGTGGAATGGAATGTGGAATGGAACGGAATTTAATGGAATTGATTGTGGAATGAAATTGAATGCAATCTGGAATGGAACGGAATGGAATGCACAATGGAATGTGAAATGGAATGGAATGGAAAGTGGAATGGAAAGTGGTATGGAATGGAACGGTATGTTGAATGCAATGGAATGGAGTGGAATGTGAAATGGAATGGAATAGAATGTGGAATGGAATGGAATGTGAAAAAGAATGGAATGGAATGGAATGTGGAATGGAATGGAATATGAAAAAGAAAGGAATGGAATAGAATGTGGAATGCGATGCAATGTGATGGAATTTAATGGAATGGAATGGAATGCAATGAAGGCAATGCGGAATGGAAGATGGAATGGAATGTAAACGAACGTGGAATGGAATGGAATGCAATGTAATGTGGAATGCAATGGAATGGAATGTGGAATGGAATGCAATGGATTGTGGAAAGGAATGGAATGGAATGTGGAAGGGAATGGAATGGAATATGGAAGGGAATGGAAAGGAATGTGAAAAGGAATGGAATGGAATGGAATGTGGAATGGAATGGAATGGAATGGAAAGTGAAATGGAATGGCATGGAACGTGGAATGGAATGGAATGGAATTTCTAATTGAATGGAATGGAAGGGATGTGGAAAGGAATGGAATGGAATGGAATGTGGAATGCAATGTACAATGGAATGTAGAATGGAATGCAAAGGAATTCGGAATGGAATTGTATGGAATGTGGATTGGAATGGAATGGAATGTGGAATGGAATGTGGAATGATATGGAATGGAATGTGTAATACAGTGTATAATAGAATCTAATGGAACGTGGAATGCAAGGTGGAATGGAAGGTGGAATATAATGTGGAATGGAATGTGGAATAGAATGTGGAATAGAATGGAGTGGAATGTGGAATCTAAAGTGGATTGGAATGAAATGGAATGTGGAATGGAATAGAGTGGAATGTGGAATCGAATGTGGACTGGAATAGCAATGGGATATGGAATGGAATGTGGACTGAAATGAAATGGAATGTGGAATGGAACGGAATATAATGTGGAATGGAATGTGGAAAGGAATATAATGGAATGAGGAACGGAATGTAGAATGGAATGAAATGGAATTTGGAATGGAATGTGGAATGGAAATGTGAAATGCAATGTGGAATGGAATGTGAACTGCAATGTGGAATGGAATGTGAACTGCATTATGGAATGGAATGGAATGGAATGTGGAACTGTACGTGGAATTGAATGGATTGGAATGTGGAGTGGATCATGGAATGGAATGTGGAATGGAAGTTGGAAAGGAACGTGGAATGGAAATGTATGCAATGTGGAATGGAATGCGGAACGGAATGAGGAATGGAAAAGAATGGAATGGATGGAATGGAATGGAATGTGGAATGGAATGTGGAATGGAATGTGGAATGGATAGTGGAATGGAAAGTAATGGAACATGGAATGGAATATGGAATGTTATGTGGGTTGGAACGTGGAATAGAATGAGGAATGTAATGGAAAGGAATGTGGAATGGAATGAGGAATGGAATGTGAAATGCAATGTGGAATGGAATGTGAACTGCATTAAGGAATGGAATGGAATGGAATGTGGAATGGTATGTGGAATTGAATAGAATGGAACGTGGAATGGAACGTGGAATGGAATGGAAAGAAACGTGGAATGGAAAGTGGAATGGAATGTGGACTGGAATGTGGAATGGAATGTGGAATGGAATGGAATGGAATGTGGAATGGAATGTAAAGGGTTGTGGAATGGAATGTGGAATGGAATGTAAAGGCTTGTGGAATGGAATGTGGGATGGAATGTAATGGGTTGTGGAATGAAATGTGGAATGGAATGTGGAAAGGAATGTGTAATGGAACGGAATGGAATGTGCAATGCAATGTGGAATGGAGTGTGGAATTGAATGTGGAATTGAATGGAATGCAATGTGGAATAGAGTAGAATGGAATGTGGAATAGAATAGAATGGAACGTGGAATGGAATGTGGAACGGAATGTGGAATGGAATGTGGAATGGAATGTGGAATGAATGTGGAATGGAACGGAATGGAATGTGAAATGTAATGTGGAATGGAATGGGGAACGGAGTGTTGAAAATAAAATGGAATGGAATGGAGTGGAATGCAGAATGGAACGTGGAATTATATTGAATGGAACTTGGAATAGAACATTCAATGGAACGTGGAATGGAATGTGGATTGGAATGGAATGGAATGTGTAATGGAGTTTAATGGAACATGGAATGGAATGTAGAATGGAAGGCGGAATGGAAGGTGGAACGGAATATAGAATGGAAAGGAATGGAATGTGAAAAGTAATGTGGAATGGAGTGGGGATCGGAGTGTTGAAAAGAAAATGGAATGGAATGGAATGGAATGCAGAATGGAACGTGGAATGATATTGAATGGAACTTGGAATAGAACGTTGAATGGAACGTGGAATGAATGTGGATTGGAATGGAATGGAATGTGTAATGGAATTTAATGGAACATGGAATGGAATGTAGAATGGAATGCGGAATTGAAGGTGGAATGCAATATAGAATGGAAAGGAATGGAATGTGGAATGGAATGTGGAATGGAGTGTGGAATGGAATGTGGAATGGAACACAATGGAATGTGAAATGGAATGTGGAATGGAATGTGGAATAGAATGTCAAATATAATGGAACGGAATGTGGAATTGAACGTGGAATGGAATGGAATGGAACGTGGAATGGAATGTGGGATGGAATGGAATGGAATGTGTAATGGATTCTGGCATGGAATGTGGAATAGAAAGCGGAATGGAATGGAGTGGAATGTGGAATAAAATGTGAAATGGAGTCTAATGGAATGTGAAATGGAATTTCGATTGGAATGATGAATGGAACGTGGAATGGAACGTGGAATGGAATGAGGAATGGAATGGAATGGAACGTGGAATGGAATGTGGGGTAAAATGTAACGGAATGTTGAATGGAATGGAATGGATTGTGGAATGGAATGTGGAAAGGAAAGTGGAATGGAATGGAATATGGAAAGGTAAGTGGAATGGAATGCAATGTAATGGGGAATGGAACGCGGAATTTAGTTGAATGGACGTTGGAATGGAACATAGAATGGAAAGTGGAATGGAATATGAAATGGAATGTGGAATGGAATGGAAAGGAATGTGTAAGGGAATGTGAAACGTATTGTGGAATGGAATGTGGAAATGAATCTGGAATGGAAATGAATGGAATGTGAAATTGAATTGAATGGAATGTGGATGGAATGTGGAATGGAATGGAAAAGAATGTGGTATGGAATGTGGACAGGAATGTGTAATGAAACGGAATGGAACTTGGAATGGAATGTCTAATGGGGAGTGGAATGGAATGTGGAAAAGAATGCGGAATGGAATGTGAAAAGGAATGTGGAATGGAAAGGAATTGAATGTTGAATGGTAAGTGGAATGGAGGGTCGTTTGGAAAGGTGTGCAAAGTGGAGTGGAATGACAAAAGTAATGGAATGAAATGTGAAATGGAATGCGGAATGGATTGTGGAATGGAATGTCAAAAGTAGTGGATTAGAATGTGGAATTGAATGTGGAATGGAATGGAATGGACCGTGGAATGGAATGTGGGATGGAATGGAATGCAATGTGGAATGGATTGTGGAATGGAATGTGGAATGGAATGTGGAATGGAATGGAGTGGAATGTGGAATGGAATGAGAAATGGAATGTAATATAATGTAATGGAATGTGAAATGCAATGTGGATTGGAATGTGGAATGGAACGTGGAATGGAAAGTGGAATGGAATGTGTAATGGAATGGAATGGAACGCGTAATGGAAAGTGGAATGAAATGTGGAAGGCAATGGACTGGAATGTGGAATGGAATGTGGGATTGCATGGAATGCAACGTGGAATGGAAAGTGGAGTGGAATGGAAAGGAATGTTGAATGGAATCTGGAATGGAATGGAATGTGGAATGGGAAGTGGAATGGAATGGAATGGATTGTGGAATGGAACTTGGAATGGTATGGAATAGTACACGCAAGGGAACGAGGAAGGGAACGTGGAATGGAACGTGGAATGCAATGTGCAATGTAACGGGGAAAGGAATGGGCAATGGAATGTTAAATGGAAAGTGGAATGGAACGGAATGGAACGTGGAATGGAACGTGTAAAGGAATAAAATGCAACGTCGAATGGAATGTGGAATCGAAAGTGGAATTGAATGTAATGGAATGTGGTATGGAATGGAATGAAAGGTGGAATGGAAAGTGGAACAGAATGGATGCAACGCGGAATGGAATGTGGAAATGAATGTGGAATACAATGGAATGGAGTCTGGAATAGAATGGAATGAAACGTTTAATGGAACATGGAATGGAACGAGGAATGGAATATTTAATGGAAAGTGCAATGGAAGGTGGAATGGAATGGAAAGGAATGTATCATGGAACGTGGAATGGAATGTGGAATGGAACATTGAATGGGATGTGGAATGGAATGTGGAATGCAATGTAATGGAATGTTGAATGGAATGGAATGGAACATGCAATTGAAAGGAATGGAATGTGTAATGGAATGGAATGGAATGTGGAATGCAAACGAATAGTACGGAATATGCAATGGAATGCAATGGAATGGAATGGAACATGGAGTGGAAAGGGATGGAATGTGGAATGGAATGGAATGGAAAGTGGAATGGAATGCAAACGAACGTGGAATAGAATATGGATTAGAATGTGGAATGGAATGGAATGGATTGTGGAATGGAATGGAAAGGAATGTGTAACAGAAAGGAACTGAATGAAATGGAATGCGGAATGGAATGGAATGGAATGTGGAATACAATGGAATGGAAAGGAATGTGGAATTGAATCGAATGAAAAGTGGTATGGAATGGGATACTATATGGAATGGAATGGAATGCAAAGTTGAAGAGAATGTGGGATGGTATGTGGAAAGGAATGTGGAATTCAACGGAATGGAATGTAGAATGGAATGTGGAATGGAGTGTGGAATGCAATGTGGAATGAAACGGAATGGAATGTGAAATGGAATTTGGAATGGACACTGGAAAGGAATGTGGAATGCAAAGGAATGGAATGTGGAACGGAATCTGCAAAGGAATATGGAATGGAATGGAATGGATTCTGGAATGTAATGGAATGGAAAGTATGGAATATGGAACTCAATGGAATGGAATGTGGAATGGAACGTGGAAAAGAATGTCGAATAGAATGTGGAATGGAATGAGGAATGGAATGTGGAATGTAATTGAATTGAATGTGGAATGGTATGGAATGGTTTGTGGAATAGAATGGAACGTAATGGAATGGAATGCGGAGTGGAATTGAATGGAATGTGTAATGCAATTTAATGGATTGGAATGTGGAGTTGAATGGAATGCAATCTGTAATGGAGTGGAATAGAATGAGGAATGGAATGGAAAGAATGTGAAAGAGAATGTGGAGTGGAATGTGGAATGGAATACAATGGAACGTGGAATGTAATGGAACGAATGTGGAATAGAATGGAATGGAATGGAATGTGGAATAGAATGGAAGGCAATGGAATGGAGTGCGTAATGGAATGGAAAGCAATGTGGAATGCAAGGGAATATAATGGAACGTGGAATAATATGTGGAATGGAATCTGGAATGGGATGTGGAATGTGATTGAATGGAGAGAGGAATTTAAAGGAATGGAATGTGGAATAGAATGTAATGGAATGGAATGTGGAATATAATGGAATGCAATGGAATGGAATGTCAAATGGAATGAAATGGAATTTGGAATGGAATGTGGAATGGAATTTTAAGGAATATGGAATGGAATGCAATGGAATGTGGAATCAAACGCGGAATAGAATGGAATGGACTGTGGTGTGGAACATGGAATGGAACGTAATGGAATGGAATGTCGAATGGAATGGAATGGAGTATGGAATTGAATGGAATCTAATGAAATGTGGAATGGAATGGAATGGAATTTGGAATTTAATGAACGGAATGGAATGTGGAATGGAATGGAATGGAATGTGTAGTGGAATGCAATGGAATGAAATGTGGAATGCAATATGGAATGGATTGGGAGGCAAAGTGGTATGGACTGTCGAATAGAATGGAATGGAATGTGGAATGGAATGTGTAATGGAAAGGAATGGGGAAAGGAATGGATTGGAGTCTGGAATGGAATGGAATGGAAGCGAATGTGGGATCGAACAGAATGGAATGGAATGGAAAGGGGAATGGAATGGGGAATGGAATGGAATGGAATGGAATGTGGAATGGAATAGAATGGAATGTGGAATGGAATTTGGAATTGAATGGGATGGAATGTGGAACGGAATGGAATGGAATGGAATGTGCAATGGAATGGAATGGTATGGAATGGAGAATGGAATGAATGGAATGTGAAATGAATTGTTGAATGGAATGTAATGGAATGTGGAATGGAATGTGGATGGAATGGAATGGAATGTGGAATGGAAGGTTGAATGGAATTTATTGGAATGCGGAATGGAATGTTTATCGGAACAGAATGTGTAACAGTGGAAAGGAATGTGTAATGGAATGTGCAATGAAATGGGATGCAATGTGGAATGGAATGTGGTATGGAATGGAATGAAATGTGCAATGAAATGTGGAATGAAAAGGGCTGGAATGTAGAATAGAATGTGGAATGGAAAAGAACGGAATGTGGAATGGAATGGGGTGGAATGAGGAATGGAAAGTGGAATGGAAAGGAAGGGAATGTGGAATGGAATGGAATGGAACGTAGAACGCAATGGAATAGAATGTGGAATAGAATGGAATGGAATGTGGAATGGAAAACAAAGGAATGTGGAATGAAATTGAATGGAATGGATTGGAACGTGGAATGAAATGTAGAATGGTAAGTGGAATGGAATGTGGAATGGAATGAAATGGAATGTAGAATGGAATGGGGAATAGAATTGAATGAATTATGGTGTGGAAAGTGGAATGGAATGAAATGGAATGTGGAATAGAATGTGGAATAGAATGGTTTGGAATGTGGCATGGAATGTGGAATGGAATGTGGGATAGAATGTGGAATGGAATGGAATGGAATGTGGAACAGAATGTGAAATGGAAGGTGGAATGGAATGGAATGGAAGGTGGAATTGAATGGAATGGAATGTAGAATGGAATATGGAAAGAAATGGAATGGAATGTGGAATGGAATGTGGAATGCAATGTGGAATGGAATGGAAAGGAATGGAACGTGTAATGGAACTTGGAATGGAACGTGGAATGGAAAGTGGAATGGAACGTGGAATGGAGAATGCAATGGAACCTGGAATGGAACGTGGAACAGAATGTGCAATGGAACGTGGAATGGAACGTGCAATGGAACATGTAATGGAATGAGGAATGGAATGTGTAATGAAATCTCGAAAAGAATGGAATGGAAAGTGGAATGGAATGTGGAATGGAATGCGGAATGCAATGTGGAACGGAATGGAATAGAATGGAACTTTTAATGGAACCTGGAATGGAATATGGAATCGAAAGTGGAATGGAACGCGAAATGGAACGTGGAATGGAATGTGGAATGGAACGTGGAATGGAACGTGGAATGGAACATGGAATGGAACGTGCAATGGAAAGTGGAATGCAATCTGGAATAAAATGGAATGCAAAGTGGAATGGAACGTGGAATGCAATGGAATGGAATGTGGAATGGAATGAAGAATTGAACGGGATGGAATGTGAAATGGAATGGAATGGAATAAGGGATGGAATGGAATGGAAGGTGGAATGCATAGTGGAATAACATAGAATGGAACATGAAATGGAAATGAATGGAAGGTGGAAAGGAATGGAATGGAACGTGAAATGGAATGGAATGGAAACCAATGTGGAATTGAATGGAATGTGGAATGGAATGGAATGGAATGTGGAATGGAAATGAAAGAATATGGAATGGCATGGAATCTGTAATGGAATACAATGGAATGTAGAATGGACTGGAATGGATTGTGGATTGCAATGGAATGGAATGGAATGAAGAAATGTATGTGGAATGGAATGGAATGGAATGTGGAATGGAATGTAACGGAATGTGGCGTGGAATTTGGAATTGAATAAAATGGAATGTGGAAGGGAATGGAATGGAATGGAACGTGGAATGAAATGAAATGGAACGTGGAATGGAATGGAATAGAAATTGGAATGGAATGGAATGGAAAGTGGAATGGAATGGAATGGAAAGTGGAAACGAATGGAATGGAGTGCAATGTGGAATAGAATAATATGTGGAATGGAAAAGAATGGAACATGGAATGTAATGGAATGTGGAATGGAATGTGGAGTGGAAGAGAGTGAAATGTGGAACTGAATGTGTAAGGCAATGGATTGGAATGGAATGGAATGTGGAATGGAAAAGAAAGGAATGAGGAATGGAATGGCATGGAATGTGGAGTGGAATAGAATGGAATGGAATGCGGAATGGAAAGTGGAATGGAATGTTTAATGGAATAAGGAATGGAATAGAACGGAATGTGGAATGAAATGTGCAATGGAATGGAATGGAATATGGAATGGAATGCAATGGGATACAATGCGGAATGAAAGGCAATGGAAAGTGGAATGGTATCCAATTGAAAGGAACTTGGAAAGGAAAGTGGAATGCAATGGAAAGGATCGCAGAATGGAATGCAGAAAGGAATGAAACATGGAATGGAATGTGGAATGGAATGTTGAATGGAATGTGGAATGGAAAGGAAAGGTATCCAGAATGGAACGTGGAAAGGAATGGAAGGTGGAATGGAATGTGGAATGGAATGAAATGGAATGGAGTGTGGACTGGAATGGAATGGAATGGAATGTAGAATGGAAAGTGGAATGGAATGGAATGCAAAGTGGAATGGAATGTGTAATGGAATGGAATGGAATGTAGAATGGAATGTGGAATGGAATGGAAAGGGATGTGGAATGGAATGGAAAGGAATGTGGAATGGAACGTGGAATGGAATGTGGAATGGAATGAAATGGGATGTGGAATGGAATGCAATGGAATGCGGAATGGAATGTGGAATAATCCAATGGAAAGGAATGTATAATGGATTGTGGAATGGAATGTGGAATGGAATGGAATGGAATGCATTGAGGAATGGAATGTAAAGGAATGTAGAATGGAATTGAAAGGAATTTGGAAAGGAGTGGAATGGAATGCAATGTGGAATGGAATGGAATGCTATATAATGTTGAATGGAATGGAAGTAGTGTGGAATGGAAAGCAATGGAAGGTGGAATGGAATGGAAAGGAATGTGGAATGGAATGAGGAATGGAATGGAACGGAATGGAATTGAAGTTGGAATGGAATGGAATGGAATGGAATGGAAGATGGAATGGAATGGATTTGAATCTGGAATGGCATGGAATGGAATGTGGAATGGAATGGAATGGAATGGAATGCAATGTGCAATGGAATGGAATACAATGCTGAATGGAATAGAATTTAATGTGGAACACAATGGAATGGAACGAAATGTGGAATGGAATGGAATGGAATGGAATGAAATGTGGAATGGAATAGAATGAAATGTGGAATGCAATGCAATGAAATGTAGAATGGAACAGAATGGAATGTGGAATCGAATATAATGGATTGTGGAATGGAATGTGAAATGGAATGCAATGGAATTGAATGGAATGTGGAATAGAAGGGAATATAATGTGGAATGGAAAGTAGTGTAATGTGGAGTGGAAAGGAATGGAATATGGAAAGGAATGGAATGGAGTGGAATCTAGAATTGAATGGAATTGAATGTGGAATGGAAAGGATTGGAATGTGAAATGGAATATAATGGAATTTGGAATGGAATTTCGATTTGAATGGAAAGGTATGGAATGGAATGTGGAATGGAATGGAAAGTGGAAGGAATGTAATGCGGAATGGAATGGAATGGAATATGGAATTGAATGTAATGGAATGTGTAATGGAATGTGCAATGCAATGGAATGTGCAATGGAAAGGAATGGAATGTGTACTGGAAATGAATGGAATGCAATATGTAATGGAATGCAATGGAATGTGGAATGGAATGGAATGGAATGGAATGGAATTTGGAATGGAATGAAATGGAATGCAATGTGCAATGGAATGGAATGCAATGTGGAATGTAACATAAGGGAGTGTGGAATGGAATGGAATGTGGAATGGAATGTGGAATGGAATTGAATGAAATGGAATTGAATATGTAATGGAATGGAATGGAATATGGTATGGAATGGAATGGAATGGAATAGAATGTGGAATGGAATGGAATTGGATGTGGAATGGAATGGAATGGAATGTGGAATGGAATGGAATTGAATGTGGAATGGAATGGAATGGAATATGGAGTGCAATGCTGAATGGAATGGAATGAAATCTGTAATGGAATGGTAAGGAATGTGGAATGGAATGGAATGGGATTCAATGTGGAATGGATTGGAATGTAATCTGGAATGGAATGTAATACAATGTGGAACAGAATGGAATGGAATGTGGAATGGAATGTGTAATGCAATGTGGAATGGAATGGAATGGAATGTTGAATGGAATGGAATCGAATGTTGAATGCAATCTGGAGTGGAAGGGGATGGAATGGAATGTGGAATGGAATGGATTGGAAAGTGGAATGTAATGGAATGGAATGGAATTTGGAATGGAATGGAATTGAATGTGGAATGGAATGTCTAATAGAATGGAATGCAATGTGGAATGGAATGGAGTGGAATGTGGAATGAAATGTGGAATGGAATGAGGAATGGAAATTGGTTTGGAACGTTGAATGGAAAGTGCAATGGAATGAGGAATGAAATCAAACGGAATGTGGAATGGACGGGAATGCAATGGAATGGAATGGTATGTGAAATGGAATGGAATGCAACGTGGATTAGAATGCCATGAAATGTGCAATGGAATGCAAGGAAATGTGGAACGCAATGTGAAATGGAATGAAATGGAATGGAATGGAAAGTGGAATATTATTGAAACGAATGGAATGTGGAATGGAATGGAATGGAATGGGGAATTGAATTGAATGTGTAATGCAATGTAATGTGGAAATTAATGGAGTGGAATCTGGAAACAATGGAAAGGAATGTGGAATGGAATGGAATGGAGCGGAAAGGAATGTGAAATGGAATTGAATACCTTGTGTAATGCAACATGGAATGGAACGCGGAATGGAAAGTGTATTGGAATGTGGAACAGAATCTGGAATGAAAGGGAATGGAATGGAAGGTAAAGTGGAAAGGAACGGAAGGGAATGGAATGGAATGTGGAATGGAATGGAATGGAATGTAGTGCAATGGAATAGTATGTATAATGTAATGTGGAATGGAACGTGGAAAGGAGTGGAACTGAACGTGGAATGGAATGAAATGGAATGGTATGGAATGCGGAATGGCGTGTGGAATTAAATGGAATGACGAATGCAATGGAAGGAAATGAGAAATGGAAAGTGGAATGGAATGTGGAATGGAATGGAATGTGGAATGGAATTGAATGGAATGTGAAATGGAATGTGGAATGGAATGGAATGGAATGTGCAATGGAATGCGGAATGGAATGGAATGCAATGTGGAATGGAATGTGGAATGGAATGAAATGTGGAATGGAATGGAATGGAAAGTGGAATGGAATGTAGAATGGAATGTGGAATGTAATGGAATTGAAACTGGATTGCAATGGAATGAAATGTGGAATGTAATGGAATGGCATGGAATCTGGAATGGAATTTCGAATGAAATGGCATTGAATGATTAATGGAATGGAATGGAATGTGGAGTGGAATGGAATTGAATGGAATGTGGAATGGAATGGAATGTGGAATGGAACGGAATGGAATAGAATGGAATTTGGAGTGGAATTTGGAGTGGAATGGAATAGAATGTAATTTCGACTGGAATTTGGAATGAAATGGAATGGAATGTCGAATGGAATGGAATGGAATGTGGAATGGAATGGAATGGAATGTGGATTGGAACGTGGAATGGAACGTGGAATGGAACATGAAATGGAAAGTGCAATGGAATGCGGAACGGAATGTAATGGAATGTGGAATGTAATGTGGAATGGAATGGAATGGAATGGATAGGAATGGAGTTTCAAACCGAATGGAATGGAATGTGCAATAGAATGGAATGGAAGGTGGAATTTAATGCAATGTAAAATGGAATGGATTGTGGAGAGGAATGCAGTGGTTTGTGGAATGGAATATGAAATGGAATGGAATGGAACGTGCAATGGATCGTGGAATGGAACATGGAATGGAAGGTGGAATGGAACGTGGAAAGGAATGCAATGCAACCTGGAATGAAATGGAATTCAAAGTGGAATGGAATGGAATGGAATGTGCAATGGAAATGAATGGAATGCGGAATGGAATGTGGAATGGAATGGAATGGAAATTGGAATGGAACGTGGAATGGAATGGGATGGAAAGGTGTGGAACTTGGAAGGGAAAGTGGAATGGAATGGAATGGAATGTGCAGTGCAATGTGGAAAGGAATGACATTGAAAGTGGAATACAATGTGGAAGGGAATGGAATGGAATGTGGAATTCAATGGAATCGAATGCAATGTGGAATGGAATGTAACGGGACGGAATGTGGAATTGAATGGAATGAAATGGAATGTGGAATGGAATGGAATAGAATGTGGAAAACAATAATTTATAACGTGGGACGCAATGTGGAATGGAACAGAAGGGAATGTGGAATGGAATGTCGAATGGAAAGGAATGGATCAGAATGTGAAATGGAATGGAATGGAATGGAATGTGAAATGGAAATAGAATGGAAGGTTTAATGGAAAGGAATTGAATGTGGAATGGAATAGAATGGGATGCGGAATGGAATGGAATGGAATGTGGAAGGGAATGTAGAATGCAATGGAATGGAATGTGAAATGGAATGGAAAGGAATGTTTATTAGAATGGAATGGAAAGTGGAAGGAACGTGGAAAGGAATGTGGAATTGCATGGAATGGAGTCTGGAAAGGAATAGGGAATGGAATGGAATGGAATGTGGAATGGAATGGAATCTAATGAAATCTGGAATGGAATGGAATGGTATGTGGAATGGATTGCAATGCAAAGTGAAATGGAATGGAATCTAGTGGAATGTGGAATGGAATGGAATGGAATGAAGAATGGAATGCAATGTGGAATGGAACAGAATAGAATGTGGAATGGAATGGAATGGAGTGTGGAATGGAATGTGGAAAGGAATGGAATGTGGAATGGGATGGAATGTGGAATGGAATGGAAGGGAATGAGGAATGCAATGTGCAATGGAATGTGGAATGGAATGGAACGTGGAATGGAACTGACTGGAATGTGGAATGCAATGTGGAAGGAAATATGGAATGGAATGGAATGGAATGTGGAATGGAAGGTGGAACGGAAAGTGCAATGTAATGTAATGTGAAATGGAAGGGAATGCAATATGGAATGTGGAATGGAATGGAATCTGGAATGGAATGTGGAAAGGAATGGAATGGAATGTGGAATGGAATCTGGAATGGAATGTGGAATGGAATGGAATGTGGAATGCAATGGAAAGGAATGAAACGGAATGTGTAATTGAATGTGAAATAGAATGAAATATGGAATGCAATGGAAAGGAAAGAAATGGAATCTGTAATAGAATGTGAAACGGAATTTGGTATGGAATGAAATGGAGTGTGGAATCGAATGCGGAATGGAAGGGAATGGAATGTGGAATGGAAGGGAATGGAATGTGGAACGGAAGGGAATGGAATGTGGAATGGAAGGGAATGGAATGTGGAATGGAAGGGAATGGAATGTGGAATGGAATGGAGTGGAACCTCGAATGGATGGTGGAATGGAACCTGGAAAGAAATGTGGAATGGAATTGAATGTGGAATGGAATGGAAGGGATTGTGGAGTGGAATGTCTAGTGGAATGTAATGGAATGTGAAATGGAATGTTGAATGGGATGGAATGGAGTGTGTAATAGAATGTGGAATGGTATGGAATGGAATAAGGAATGGAATGTGGAATGAAATCTAATAGAATGTGAAATGGAATGTGGATTGGAATATAATGGAATGTGGAATGGTATGAGGAATGGAACGAGGAATGGAATGAAAAGGAATGTGGAATGGAATGGAATATAATTTGGAGTGGAATGCGAACAGAATGTGGAATGAAAAGTGGAAATGTACGTGGAATGGGAAGTAATGGAAAGTAGAATGGAATGTGGAATGGAATGTGGAATGGAACGTGGAATGGAACGTGGAATGGAATGGAATGGAACTTGGAATGGAACGTGGAATGGAATGTGGAATGGGATGTGGAATGGAAGGTGGATTCAAATGTGGACTGGAAAGGAAAGGAAAATGTAATGGAAAGGATTAGAATGAGGAATGGAATGCAATGGAAGGTGAAATGGAAAGTGCAATGGAATGGAATGGAGTGTGGAAAAGAATGTGGAATGGAATGGAATGGAATCTGGAATGGAATGTGGAATGGGCCGGAATGGAATGGAGTGGAATGTGTTATGGAATGTGGAATTGAATTTGGAATGGAATGCGGAATGGAACGTGGAATGAAATGGAATGTGGAATGGAATGTGGAATGGAATGGAATGGAATGTAGAATGGAATGTGGAATGGAATGGAATTTTTAAAGGGACTGCCATGGAATGTGTAATGGAATATTGACTGTAATAGAAAGCAATGTTGAATGCAATGTGGAATGGAATACAATGGAAATGGAATGGCAAGTTAATGGAATGTGCAGTGAAATGTGTAGGGGAACGTGGAATGGAACGTGGAAAGAAATGTAATGGATTGTGGAATAGAATGTGGAATGGAATGGAATGGAACGTGGAATGGAATGTGGATTGGAATGGAATGGAATGTGGTAGGCAATATGGAATGGAATGGAATGGAAAGTTTAATGGAATGTGGTATGGAAGGTGGAATGGAATAGAATGCAAAGGGGAATGGAAGGTGGAATGGAACGGAATGGAATGAGGAATGGAATGTGGAATGGAATGGAATGTGGAATGGAATGGAATGGAACGTGGAATGTAATGTGGAATGGAATGGAATGGAATGTGAAATAGAATGTGGAATGGAATGGAAAGTGGAAAGGAATGGAATGGAAAGTTTAATGGAATGGAATGTGGAATGGAATGCAATGGAATGTGGAATGGAATGTGGAATGGAATGTGGAAAGCAAAGTGGAAAGGAATGGAATGTGGAAAGGATATTGGAGTGGAATGGAATGGAAAGTAGAATGGTACATGCAATGAAACATGGAATGGAATGGAATGGAAGGTGGAATGAAATGGAATGGAATCTGGAAAGGAAGGTGGAATGGAATGGGATGGAAGATGGAATGGAACGTGCAGTGGAATCGAATGGAAGGTGGAATGTAATGGAATGGAATGTGGAATAGAATGTGGAATGGAATGTGTCAAGCAACGAGGAAAGCAATGGAATGAGGAATGGAAATTGGAATGGAATTCAATGGAACGTAGAAAGGAACGTGCAATGAAACATGGAATGGAATGGAATGGAAGGTGGAATGGAATGGAATGGAATGTGGAATCGAATGTGGAATGGAAAGGAATGGAACGTGGAATGGAACGTGCAATGGAATGGAGTGGAAGGTGGAATGGAATGGAATGTGGAATGGAATGAGGAATGGAAATGAATGGAATGGAATGTGGAATGCAATGTGGAATGGAATGTGGAATGGAACCTGGAATGGAATACAACGATCAATGGCATGTGGAATAGAATGTGGAATGGACTGGAATGGAATGTTAAATGGAAAGTGGAATGGGATGGAATGGAACGTGGAATGGAACGTCGAACGGATTAGAACGTGGAATGGAATGTGGAAAGAGCGTGGAGTGTAATGGAATGGAATGTGCAATGAAATGTGGTATGGAATGGAATGGAACGTGGAAAGGAACGTGTAATGGAATGGAATGGAATGTGAAATGGAACGTGGAACGGATTAGAACGTGGAATGGAATGTGTAATACAATGTGGAGTGGAATGGAATGTAATGTGCAATGGAATGTAGAATGGAATGTAGAATGGAACTTGGAAAATAATGTGGAAAGTAATAGAATGGAATGTGGAATGGAATATATTGGAATGGAAAGGAACGAGGAAATTAATGTGGAATGTTATAGAATGGAATGAGGAATGGAATGTAGAATGCAATATATTGGAATGGAATGGAACATGGAAGGGAACGTGGAATGAAACGTCGAATGGAATGTAGATTGGAACGTGGAATGGAATGTGCAACACAACGTGGGATGGAACGTGGAATGAAATGGACTGCAAAGTGGAATGGAAAGTGGAACGGAATGTGGAATGGCACGTGGAATCCAAATGGAATGGAACGTGGAATGGAATGGAATGGAATGTGGAATGGAATGTGGAATGGAATGGAAAGGAACGTGGAATGGAACGTGGAATGGAATGTAGAATGGAACGTGAAATATAATGTGGAATGCAATGTGGAATGGGATGTGGAATGGAATGGAATGGAATGGAAGGGAATGGAATGGAATGTGGAATGGAATGGAATGGAATGTGGAACGGAATGGAATAGAATGTGGAATGGAATGTGGACAGTAATGGAATGCAATGTGCAAGGGATTGTGGAATGGAATGGAATGGAATGTGGAATCGATTCTGGAATGGAATGTGGAATGGAACTTGGAATGGAATGGAATTGCTAGTGGAATGGAAAGTGGAATGGAATGTGGAATGGAATGCAGTGGAATGTTAAATGGAATGGAGTGGAATGTCGATTAGAATGTGGACTGGAATGGAATGCAATGTGGAATGGAATGTGGAATGGAATAGAATGGAATGTGGAATGGAATGAGGAATGGAACGCGGAATGGAATATGGAATGGAATGGAATGGAATGTGGAACGGAATGTGCAATGGAATGTGGAATGGCATGGAATGAAATGTGAAAAGGAAAGTGGAGTGCAATGGAAAGGAACATGGAATGGAATGTGGAATAGAATGGAAATCAATGTGGAATGGAATGGAATGAAATATGAAATGGAATGTGGAGTTGAATGGAATAGAATGTGGAATTTAATGCATTGGAATTTGGAATGGAATGTGGAAAGAAATTGAATGGAATGTGGAAAGGAATGTGGAATGGAAAGTGGAATGGAACCTTGAATGCAATGGAATGGAACGTGGAATGGAATGTGCAATGCAATGTGGAATGTAATGGAATGAAATGTGAAATGGAATGTGGAGTGGAATGGAATGGAATGTGGAATGAAATGCAAAGGAATGCGGAATGGAACGTGGAATGGAATGGAATGGAAGGGAGAACAGAATGTGGAATGCAATGGAATGGAATGTAGAATGGAATGTGCAATGGGATCTGCAATCAAATGGAATGAATTGTGAAATGGAACGCGGAATGGAATGGAATAGAACGTAGAACGGAATGTGGAATGGAATGGAATGGAATGTGGAAAGGAATGTGCAATGGAATGTGCAATGGAATGTGGAGTGGAATTGAATGAAATCTGAAATGGTATGTGCAGTGGACTGGAATGGAATGTTGAATGGAATGCAAGGGAATGTGGTATGTTATGTGGAATGGAATGGAATGCAATATGGAATGCAATGTTGAGAGGAATGTTGAGTGTAATGTGGAATGGAATGCGGACTATAAAGGAATGCAATGTCGATTTCAATGTGGAATGGAATGTGGAAAGGAAAGTGGAATGGAATGGAATAGAATCTGGAATGGAACGTAGAATTGACTGAAAAGGAACGTGGAGTGGAACGCGGAATGGAACGTGGAAGGGAAAGTGTAAGTGAATGAATTGTGAAATGGAATGTAAAGGAAAGTGGAATTGAAAGTGAAATGGAATGTGGAATGGAATGGAATGGAATGTGGAATGGAATGGAATGGAAAGTGGAATTGAATGTAAAGAAATGTAGAATGGAATGTGCAATGGAAAGGAATGTAATGGAATGCAACGTGGAATGGAATGGAATGGAATGCAATCTGGAATGGAATGAAATGGAATATGGAAAGGAATGAAATGGAATATGGAAAGGAATGTAATGGAATGGAATGCGTAATGGAATGGAATGCAGGGGAATATGGAATGTAATGGAGTGGAATGTGGAATGCAATGGAATGGAACGCAATTAGGAATTTAATGGAATGGAGTGTGGAATGGAATGGAATGGAATGTGGAATGGAATGGAATGGAATTTGGAATGGAATGGAAGGGAATGTGGAATAGAAGGTGGAATGGAAGAGAAAGGAATGTGGAAAGGAATGTGGAATGGAATGTGGAATGGAATGTGTAAGGGAACATGGAATCCAACGCAATGGAATGTTGAATGGAATGTGGAATAGAACGTGGAATGGAATGGAATGGAATGTGGAATGGAATGAGGAATATAATGTGGAATGGAATGTAGAATGGAATCAATTGGAAGATGGAATGGACCAGAATGAAACGTGGAATATAATGGGCAATGGAACGTGGAATGGAATGCAATGGAAAGTGGAATGGTGTGTGTAATGGAATGTGGACTGCAACCGAATGGAATGTGTTGGAATGTGGAATGGAGTGTTGAAGGGAATGTGGAATGGAATGGAATGGAAAGTGGAATGTGCTGTGTAATGGAATGTGGAATGCAACGGAATGGAATGTGGAATGGAATATGGAATGGCGTGGATTGCAATGTGGAGTGGAACGTGGAAAGGAAAGTGGAATGGAACGTGGAATGGAATGTGAAATATAACGTAGAACGGAATGGAATGGATCACGGAATGGAATGTCTAATGGAATGGAATGGAACGTGAAATGGAACGTGGGTTGGAATGGAATGGAATGTGGAATGGAATGTGTAATGGAATGTGGAATAGCATGGAATGGAATGAGGAATGGAATGGTGTGTGTAAAGGAATGTGGAATGGTATGGAATGTGGAATCGAATGTGAAATGGAATGGAATGGAATGTGGAATGGAATGGAATGGAATGTGTAATGGAATGCGGAATGCAATGGAAAGGAATGTGGAACGGAATGTAATGGAATGTGGAATGGAATGTTCAATGGAATGTAGTGGAAATCGGAAAGGAATATGGAAAGGAACGAAATGGAATGGAATGGAATGTGGAATGGAATGTAATGGATTGCAGAATGGATTGTATAATGGAAAGGAATGAAATGTGGAATGGAATGTTGAATGGAATGCGGAATGGGAAGTTGAATGGAATTGAACGGAATGTGGAATGCAATGTGGATTGGAATGTGGTATGGAAGGGAATGGAATGTGGAATGGAATGTGGAATGGAATGGAATGGAAAGTGAAATGAAACGTTGAATGGAACTTGGAATGGACCTTAGAATGGAAAGTGGAATGGAATGGAATTTGGAATGCTATGGAATGGAATGTTATATGGAATGTGGAACGGAATGCAATGGAAAGGAATGGAGTGGAATGTGGAATGGAAAGTGGAATGGAATGTGGAATGGAACTTGCAATGGAATGGAATGAAATGTGGAATGGAAAGGAATGGAATGTGGAATGGAATGTGGAATGAAGTGTGTAATGGAAGGTTTAATGGAATGTGGAATGGAACAGAATGGAATGCAGAGTGGAATGTGGAGTGGACAGTTCAATGGTATGTGGAATGGAACGGAATGGGAAGTGCAAAGGAATGTGGAAAGGAATGTGAAATGGAATGCAATACAATGTAGAATGGAACGTGGATTAGATCATGGATTGGTATGGAATGGAACCTGGAATGTCATGTGGAATGGAATGTGGAATTGAACGGAATGGAATGTGGAATGGAACTTGGAATGGTATGCAATAGAACGCATAATGGAACATGGAATTGAAAGTGGAGTGGAATGTGGAATGGAATGTGGAATGGAACTTGTAAAGGATTGTGCAATGGAACGTGGAATGGAATGTGGAATAGAATGGAATGGAACGTGGAATGGAATGGAATGGAATGGAAAGTGGAATGGAATGGGTTGGAATGTGGAATGGAATGGAGTGGAATGTAATGTGGAATGGAATGGAATGTAATGTGTAACGGAATGGAATGGAACATGGAATAGAGTGTGGAACCGAATGTTGAATGGAAAGTGGAATGGAATGGAATAGAACGTGGAATAGAATGGAATGGAATGTGGAATGGATTGTGAAATGGAATGTGGAATGGAATGTTGAATGGAATGGAAAGGAATGTGGAATGGAATGTTGAAGGGAACATGGAATGGAATGGAATGGAATGTGGAATGGAATGTGGAATAGAATGTGGAAAGGAATGTGCAAAGGAGTGGAATGGAATGTGGAATCGAATGTGGAATGGAAAGGAATGGAACGTGGAATGGAACGTGCAATGGAATGGAGTGGAAGGTGGAATGGAATGGAATGTGGAATGGAATGAGGAATGGAAATGAATGGAATGGAATGTGGAATGCAATGTGGAATGGAATGTGGAATGGAACCTGGAATGGAATACAACGATCAATGGCATGTGGAATAGAATGTGGAATGGACTGGAATGGAATGTTAAATGGAAAGTGGAATGGGATGGAATGGAACGTGGAATGGAACGTCGAACGGATTAGAACGTGGAATGGAATGTGGAAAGAGCGTGGAGTGTAATGGAATGGAATGTGCAATGAAATGTGGTATGGAATGGAATGGAACGTGGAAAGGAACGTGTAATGGAATGGAATGGAATGTGAAATGGAACGTGGAACGGATTAGAACGTGGAATGGAATGTGTAATACAATGTGGAGTGGAATGGAATGTAATGTGCAATGGAATGTAGAATGGAATGTAGAATGGAACTTGGAAAATAATGTGGAAAGTAATAGAATGGAATGTGGAATGGAATATATTGGAATGGAAAGGAACGAGGAAATTAATGTGGAATGTTATAGAATGGAATGAGGAATGGAATGTAGAATGCAATATATTGGAATGGAATGGAACATGGAAGGGAACGTGGAATGAAACGTCGAATGGAATGTAGATTGGAACGTGGAATGGAATGTGCAACACAACGTGGGATGGAACGTGGAATGAAATGGACTGCAAAGTGGAATGGAAAGTGGAACGGAATGTGGAATGGCACGTGGAATCCAAATGGAATGGAACGTGGAATGGAATGGAATGGAATGTGGAATGGAATGTGGAATGGAATGGAAAGGAACGTGGAATGGAACGTGGAATGGAATGTAGAATGGAACGTGAAATATAATGTGGAATGCAATGTGGAATGGGATGTGGAAAGGAATGGAATGGAATGGAAGGGAATGGAATGGAATGTGGAATGGAATGGAATGGAATGTGGAACGGAATGGAATAGAATGTGGAATGGAATGTGGACAGTAATGGAATGCAATGTGCAAGGGATTGTGGAATGGAATGGAATGGAATGTGGAATCGATTCTGGAATGGAATGTGGAATGGAACTTGGAATGGAATGGAATTGCTAGTGGAATGGAAAGTGGAATGGAATGTGGAATGGAATGCAGTGGAATGTTAAATGGAATGGAGTGGAATGTCGATTAGAATGTGGACTGGAATGGAATGCAATGTGGAATGGAATGTGGAATGGAATAGAATGGAATGTGGAATGGAATGAGGAATGGAACGCGGAATGGAATATGGAATGGAATGGAATGGAATCTGGAACGGAATGTGCAATGGAATGTGGAATGGCATGGAATGAAATGTGAAAAGGAAAGTGGAGTGCAATGGAAAGGAACATGGAATGGAATGTGGAATAGAATGGAAATCAATGTGGAATGGAATGGAATGAAATATGAAATGGAATGTGGAGTTGAATGGAATAGAATGTGGAATTTAATGCATTGGAATTTGGAATGGAATGTGGAAAGAAATTGAATGGAATGTGGAAAGGAATGTGGAATGGAAAGTGGAATGGAACCTTGAATGCAATGGAATGGAACGTGGAATGGAATGTGCAATGCAATGTGGAATGTAATGGAATGAAATGTGAAATGGAATGTGGAGTGGAATGGAATGGAATGTGGAATGAAATGCAAAGGAATGCGGAATGGAACGTGGAATGGAATGGAATGGAAGGGAGAACAGAATGTGGAATGCAATGGAATGGAATGTAGAATGGAATGTGCAATGGGATCTGCAATCAAATGGAATGAATTGTGAAATGGAACGCGGAATGGAATGGAATAGAACGTAGAACGGAATGTGGAATGGAATGGAATGGAATGTGGAAAGGAATGTGCAATGGAATGTGCAATGGAATGTGGAGTGGAATTGAATGAAATCTGAAATGGTATGTGCAGTGGACTGGAATGGAATGTTGAATGGAATGCAAGGGAATGTGGTATGTTATGTGGAATGGAATGGAATGCAATATGGAATGCAATGTTGAGAGGAATGTTGAGTGTAATGTGGAATGGAATGCGGACTATAAAGGAATGCAATGTCGATTTCAATGTGGAATGGAATGTGGAAAGGAAAGTGGAATGGAATGGAATAGAATCTGGAATGGAACGTAGAATTGACTGAAAAGGAACGTGGAGTGGAACGCGGAATGGAACGTGGAAGGGAAAGTTTAAGTGAATGAATTGTGAAATGGAATGTAAAGGAAAGTGGAATTGAAAGTGAAATGGAATGTGGAATGGAATGGAATGGAATGTGGAATGGAATGGAATGGAAAGTGGAATTGAATGTAAAGAAATGTAGAATGGAATGTGCAATGGAAAGGAATGTAATGGAATGCAACGTGGAATGGAATGGAATGGAATGCAATCTGGAATGGAATGAAATGGAATATGGAAAGGAATGAAATGGAATATGGAAAGGAATGTAATGGAATGGAATGCGTAATGGAATGGAATGCAGGGGAATATGGAATGTAATGGAGTGGAATGTGGAATGCAATGGAATGGAACGCAATTAGGAATTTAATGGAATGGAGTGTGGAATGGAATGGAATGGAATGTGGAATGGAATGGAATGGAATTTGGAATGGAATGGAAGGGAATGTGGAATAGAAGGTGGAATGGAAGAGAAAGGAATGTGGAAAGGAATGTGGAATGGAATGTGGAATGGAATGTGTAAGGGAACATGGAATCCAATGCAATGGAATGTTGAATGGAATGTGGAATAGAACGTGGAATGGAATGGAATGGAATGTGGAATGGAATGAGGAATATAATGTGGAATGGAATGTAGAATGGAATCAATTGGAAGATGGAATGGACCAGAATGAAACGTGGAATATAATGGGCAATGGAACGTGGAATGGAATGCAATGGAAAGTGGAATGGTGTGTGTAATGGAATGTGGACTGCAACCGAATGGAATGTGTTGGAATGTGGAATGGAGTGTTGAAGGGAATGTGGAATGGAATGGAATGGAAAGTGGAATGTGCTGTGTAATGGAATGTGGAATGCAACGGAATGGAATGTGGAATGGAATATGGAATGGCGTGGATTGCAATGTGGAGTGGAACGTGGAAAGGAAAGTGGAATGGAACGTGGAATGGAATGTGAAATATAACGTAGAACGGAATGGAATGGATCACGGAATGGAATGTCTAATGGAATGGAATGGAACGTGAAATGGAACGTGGGTTGGAATGGAATGGAATGTGGAATGGAATGTGTAATGGAATGTGGAATAGCATGGAATGGAATGAGGAATGGAATGGTGTGTGTAAAGGAATGTGGAATGGTATGGAATGTGGAATCGAATGTGAAATGGAATGGAATGGAATGTGGAATGGAATGGAATGGAATGTGTAATGGAATGCGGAATGCAATGGAAAGGAATGTGGAATGGAATGTAATGGAATGTGGAATGGAATGTAATGGAATGTGGAATGGAATGTTCAATGGAATGTAGTGGAAATCGGAAAGGAATATGGAAAGGAACGAAATGGAATGGAATGGAATGTGGAATGGAATGTAATGGATTGCAGAATGGATTGTATAATGGAAAGGAATGAAATGTGGAATGGAATGTTGAATGGAATGCGGAATGGGAAGTTGAATGGAATTGAACGGAATGTGGAATGCAATGTGGATTGGAATGTGGTATGGAAGGGAATGGAATGTGGAATGGAATGTGGAATGGAATGGAATGGAAAGTGAAATGAAACGTTGAATGGAACTTGGAATGGACCTTAGAATGGAAAGTGGAATGGAATGGAATTTGGAATGCTATGGAATGGAATGTTATATGGAATGTGGAACGGAATGCAATGGAAAGGAATGGAGTGGAATGTGGAATGGAAAGTGGAATGGAATGTGGAATGGAACTTGCAATGGAATGGAATGAAATGTGGAATGGAAAGGAATGGAATGTGGAATGGAATGTGGAATGAAGTGTGTAATGGAAGGTTTAATGGAATGTGGAATGGAACAGAATGGAATGCAGAGTGGAATGTGGAGTGGACAGTTCAATGGTATGTGGAATGGAACGGAATGGGAAGTGCAAAGGAATGTGGAAAGGAATGTGAAATGGAATGCAATACAATGTAGAATGGAACGTGGATTAGATCATGGATTGGTATGGAATGGAACCTGGAATGTCATGTGGAATGGAATGTGGAATTGAACGGAATGGAATGTGGAATGGAACTTGGAATGGTATGCAATAGAACGCATAATGGAACATGGAATTGAAAGTGGAGTGGAATGTGGAATGGAATGTGGAATGGAACTTGTAAAGGATTGTGCAATGGAACGTGGAATGGAATGTGGAATAGAATGGAATGGAACGTGGAATGGAATGGAATGGAATGGAAAGTGGAATGGAATGGGTTGGAATGTGGAATGGAATGGAGTGGAATGTAATGTGGAATGGAATGGAATGGAATGTGTAACGGAATGGAATGGAACATGGAATAGAGTGTGGAACCGAATGTTGAATGGAAAGTGGAATGGAATGGAATAGAACGTGGAATAGAATGGAATGGAATGTGGAATGGATTGTGAAATGGAATGTGGAATGGAATGTTGAATGGAATGGAAAGGAATGTGGAATGGAATGTTGAAGGGAACATGGAATGGAATGGAATGGAATGTGGAATGGAATGTGGAATAGAATGTGGAAAGGAATGTGCAAAGGAGTGGAATGGAATGTGGAATGGAATGTGGAATGGAAAAGAATGGAATGTGGAATGGAACGTGGAATGGTATGCAATAGAACGCATAATGGAACGTGGAATGGAAGGTGGAGTGGAATGTGGAATGGAATGTGGAATGGCACTTGGAAAGGAATGTGCAATGGAACGTGGAATGGAACGTGGAATAGAATGGAATGGAACGTGGAATGGAACGTGGAATCGAATGTTGAAAGGAAAGTGGAATGGAATGGAATGGAACATGGAACAGAATGGAATGGATTGTGGAATGGAATATGAAATGGAATGTGGAATGGAATGTTGAATGGAATTGAAAGGAATGTGGAATTGAATGTGGAAGGGAACATGGAATGGAATGGAATGGAATGTGGAATGGAATGTGGAAGAGAATGTGGAAAGGAATGTGCAATGGAGTGGAATGGAATGTGGAATGGAACAGAATGGAATGTGGAATGGAACGTGGAATGGTATGCAAAAGAACGCATAATGGAACGTGGAATGGAAGGTGGAGTGGAATGTGGAATGGAATGTGGAATGGCACTTGGAAAGGAATGTGCAATGGAACGTGGAATGGAACGTGGAATAGAATGGAATGGAACGTGGAATGGAATGTGGAATCAAATGTTGAAAGGAAAGTGGAATGGAATGGAATGGAACGTGGAATAGAATGGAATGGATTGTGGAATGGATTTTGAAATGGAATGTGGAATGGAATGTTGAATGGAATGGAAAGGAATGTGGAATGGAATGTGGAAGGGAACATGGAATGGAATGGAATGGAATGTGGAATGGAATGTGGAATAGAATGTGGAATGAAATGTGCAATGGAATGGAATGGAATGTGGAATGGAATGCGGAATAGAATGTGGAATGGAATGTGGAATGGAAGGGAATGGAATGGAAAGTGGAATGGAATGGGTTGGAATGTGGAATGGAATGGAATGGAATGGAATTTAGAATGGAATGGAATGGAATGTGGAACGGAATGGAATGGAACATGGAATGGAATGTGGAATGGAATGTTGAAAGGAAAGTGGAATGGAATGGAATGGAATGGAACGTGGAATAGAATGGCATGGATTGTGGAATGGATTGTGAAATGGAATGTGGAATGGAATGTTGAATGGAATGGAAAGGAATGTGGAATGGAATGTGGAAGGGAACATCGAATGGAATGGAATGGAATGTGGAATGGAATGTGGAATAGAATGTGGAATGGAATGTGCAATGGAATGGAATGGAATGTGGAATGCAATGTGGAATAGAATGTGGAATGCAATGTGGAATGGAAGGGAATGGAATGGAATGTGGAATGGACCGGAAAGGAATGTGGAATGGAACGTGGAATGGAATGTGGAATGGAACAGAATGGAAAGTGGAATGGGGTGTGTAATGGAATGTGAAATGCAATGGAATGGAAGTGGAATGGAATATGGAATCGGGTGTGTAAAATAATGTGGAATGGAATGGAATGGAATGACGAGTGGAATATGGAATGGAGTGGAATGTAACGTGAAATGGAACGCGGAATGGAACGTTTAATGGAACGTAGAATGGAATGTGTAATGGAACGTGGAACAGAATGGAATGGATCGTGGAATGGATTGGGATGGAAAGTGGAATGGAATGTGGGATGGAATGAAATGGAGTGTGTAACGGAATGTGGAATGGCAAGGAATGGAATGTGAAATGGAAGGGAATGGATTGTGGAATGGAATGAAATGGAATGTGGAATGGAATGGAATGGAATGTGGAATGGAATGGAATGGATTGTGGAGTGGAATGTTCAATGGAATGGAATGGAATTCATAATGAAATGTGGAAAGGAATGTAATGGAATGGAATTAAATGTGGAATGGAATGTAATGGAGTGCGGAATGGAATTTATAATGGAAAGGAATGGAAAGCGGAATGGAATGTTGAATGGAATGGGAAGTAGAATGTGGATTGGAATGTGGTTTGGAAGGAAATGGAATGTGGAATTGAATGTAGAATGGAATGACGAAAGGAAAGTGGAATGGAATGGAATGGAATGTGGAATGGAACATGAAATGGAATGGAATGGAAAGTGGAATGGAACGTGGAATGGAACATGGAATGGAAGGTAGAGTTGAATGTGGAATGGAATGGAATGGAATTTGGAATGGAATGGAATGGAATGTGGAATGGAATGTGGGACAGAATGGAATGGAATTTGGAATGGAATGGAATAGAATGTGGAATGGAATGTGGAACAGAATGGAATGTGGAATTTAAAGTGGAGTGGAATGTGGAATGGAACATGGAACGGAATGGAATGAAAAGTGCAATGGAATGCATTGGAATGTGGAATGGAATGTGGAATCTAATGGAATGGAATGTGAAATGAATTGTGGAATGGAATGTGGAATGGAATGTAGAATGGAACAGAAGGTAATGCGAAGTGGAATGTGCAGTGGAGTGTGCAATGGAATGTGGAATGGAAAGAAATGGGAAGTGGAATGGAATGTGGAATGGAATGTGAAATGGAATGGAGTACAACGTGGAATAGAACATGGATTAGATGGTGGATTGGAATGGAATGGAATGTGTAAAAGAGAGGAATGGAATGTGTTAAATAATGGAATGAAATATGGAATGGGATTTGGAATGGAATGGAATGGAATGTGGAATTGACTGGAATGGAATATGAAATGGAATGTGGGACAGAATGTGAAATGCAATGTGGAATGGAATGTGGAACACAGTGGAATGGAACGTGGAAAGGAATGGAATATAATGTGGAATGGAACGTGGAATGGAACGTGGAATGGAACGTGGAAAGGAACATGGAATGGAATGTGGAATGTAAAATGGAATGGAATGTGGAATTGAACGTGGAAAGGAATGTGGAACCGTTTGGAACTGAATGCGGAATGTAATGTGGAATTAAGTGGAATGGAACGTGGAAGGCAACATGCAAATGAATGGAATGGACCGTGGAAAGGAATGGAATGAAACACGGAATGGGATGTGGAAAAGAACGTGAAGTGCAACAGAAAGTGGAATGTTGTGTTTAATTTAATGTGGACTGCAACCGAATGGAATGTGTCGGAATGTGGAATGGAGTGTTGAATGGAGTGTGGAATGGAATGGAATGGAAAGTGGAATGCGGTGTGTAATGGAAAGTGGAATGCAACGGAATGGAATGTGGAATGGAATATGGAATGGCGAGGATTGGGATGTGGAGTGGAACGTGGAAAGGAACATGGAATGGAACGTGGAATGGAATGTGAAATATAACGTAGAACGGAATGGAATGGATCATGGAATGGAATGTCTAATGGAATGGAATGGAACGTGAAATGGAATGTGGGTTGGAATGGAATGGAATGTGTAATGGAATGTGAAATTGAATGGAATGGAATGAGGAATGGAATGGTATGTGTAATGGAATGTGGAATGGAATGGAATGGAATGGGAAAACGAATGTGAAATGGAATGGAATGGAATGTGGAATGGAATGGAATGGAATGTGTAATGGAATGTGGAATGCAATGAAAAGGAATGTGGAATGGAATGGGATGGAATGTGGAATGGAATGTTCAACGGAATGTAATGGAAATCAGAATGGAATATGGAAAGGAACGAAATGGAATGGAATGGAATGTGGAATGGAATGTAATGGATTGCAGAATAGATTGTATAATGGAAAGGAATGGAATGCGGAATGGAATGTTGAATGGAAGGCGGAATGGGAAGTTGAATGGAATTGAATGGAATGTGGAATGCAATGTGGATTGGAATGTGGTATGGAAGGGAATGGAATGTGGAATGGAATGTGGAATGGAATGGAATGGAAAGTGAAATGAAACGTTGAATGGAACTTGGAATGGACCTTAGAATGGAAAGTGGATTGGAATGGAATGCAATGGAATTTGGAATGGAATGGAATGGAATGGAATGTCATATGGAATGTGGAACGGAATGCAATAGAAAGGAATGGAGAGGAATGTTGAATGGAAAGTGGAATGGAATGTGGAATGGAACTTGGAATGGAATGGAATGAAATGTGGAATGGAAAGGAATGGAATGTGGAATGGAATGTGGAATGAAGTGTGTAATGGAATGTGTAATGGAATATGGAATGGAACGGAATGGAATGCAGAGTGGAATGTGTAGTGCAGAGTTCAATGGTATGTGGAATGGAACGGAATGGGAAGTGGAATGGAATGTGGAATGGAATGGAATTGAATGTGGAATGGAATGGAATGGAATGTGGAATGCAACGGAGTGGAATGTGAAATGGAATGGAAATGAATGTGAAATGGAATGGAATGGAAAGTGGAATGCAATGTGAAATGGAACGGAATGGAATGGAATGGAATGTGGAATGGAATGGAATGTGAAATGGAATGGAATGGAATGGAACGTGGAATGGAATGGAATGGAATTGGATGTTAAATGCAATGGAATGGAAAGAGGAGTGGAATGGAATGGAGTGGAAAGTGGAACGGAATGGAATGGAAAGAGGAATGGAAAGGAATTGAATGTGAAATGGAATGGAATGCAATGGAATGGAATGTGGAATGGAATGGAATCGGATGTGAAATGGACTGGAATGGAAGTGGATTGCAATGGAATGGAATGTGGAAAGAAATGGAGTGGAATATGGAACGGAATGTGGAATGTAAACTGCAATAGAATGTGCAATGGAATGTGGAATGGAAACGAATGCAACATACAATGGAATGTGGAATGGAATGTGGAATGGAATGGAATGGAATGTGGAAAGGAATGGAATGGAATGTGGAATGGAATGGAATGGAATGCCGAATGGAAAGTGGAATGGAATGAAATGGGATGTGGAATGAAATGGAAAGAAAGGTGGAATGGAATGTGGAATGGATTGTGGAAAGGAAAATGGAATGGAATTGAATGGAAGATGGAATAGAATGGAATGGAATGTGGAATTGAAAGCAATGGAATGTGGAATGGAATGTAATGGAAGGAAATGCAATGTGAAATGAAATGGAATGGAATGTGGAATGGAATGGAATGGAATGTGGAATGGAATCTAATGCAGTCGAATGTGGAGTGGAATGGAATGGAATGCAATGCGGAATGGAATTTGGAATGGAATGTGAAATGGAATGTGGAATGGAATGAAGTGGAATGTGGAATGGAATGTGGAATGGAATGGAATGGAATGTGGAATGGAACGGAATGGAACGTGGAATGGAAAGTTGAACGGCTTGTGGAATGGAAAGTGGAATGTAATGGAATGGAATGTGGAATGCAAAGTGGAATGGAATGGAATGGTAGATAGAATGGAAAGTAGAATGGAACGTGGAAAGGAACGTGGAATGGAATGTGCAATGGAAAGTGGAATGAAATGTGTAATGGAATGTGAAATGGACAGTGGAATGTAATGGAATGGAAAGGGGAATGGAATAGAATGTTGAAATGAATGTGAAATGGAAAGTGGAATGGAACGTGGAATGGAAAGTGTAGGGGAAGATAGAATGGAACGTGGAATGGAACGTGGAATGGAATGGAATGCAATGTGGAATGGAATGAGGAACGGAGTGGAATGGAATGTGGAATTCAATGGAATGGAAAGTGGAATGGAATGTGAAATGGAAAGGAATGCAATGTGGAATGAATGAGGAATGGAATGTGGAATGGAATGGAATGTGGAATGGAATGCAATGGAAGGTGGAATGGAATGGAATGGACTGGAATGTGGAATGGAATGGAATGTAATGTGGAAAGGAATATGGAACGGATTGTGGAATGGAATGTGAAATGGAGTTAAGTGGAATGTGGAATGGAATGTGGAATGGAAAGGAGTGGAATGTGGAATGGAAAGTAATGGTGTTGAATGAGGTATGGAATGGAATGGAATGTGGAATGGAAAGTGGAATGGAATGGAATGTGGAATGGAAAATGGAATGGAAAGGAATGGGATGTGGAAAGGAAAGGAATGAAAAGTGGAATGGAATGTAGAATGGAACATGGAATGGAATGGAAAAGAAGGTGGAATGGAATGGAATGGAATGTGTAATGGAATGCAACAGAATGTGGAATGGGTTGGAATGGAAGGAAAGCCAATTTGAAATGCAATGGAATGGAATGTGGAATTGAATGGAATGGAATATGCAATGGAATACACTGGAGTGGAATGTGGAAAGCAATCTGTAATGGTATGTGGAATCGAATGTGGAATGAAATGTGGAATGGAATGAAGTGGAATGTGGATTGGAATGTGGAGTGGAATGCAATGGAAAGTGGAATGGAATGGAATGGGCAGTAATGTGTAATGGAATGGAATGGAATGTGGAATGGAATGTGGAGTGAAATATAATGAAATGTGGAATGGAATTCGTAAAGTAATGGAACACAAAGCAGAATAGAACGTGGAATGGATTGTGGAATTGAATGTGGAATGGAATTGAATGGAATGGAATGTGGAAAGGAAAGTGGAATGGAAAGGAATGGAATGTGGAATGGAATGTTGAATGGAAAGTTGAATGCAACAGAATGGAATGTGGAATGGAAAGTGGAATGGAATGGAATGGAATGTGGAATGGAATGTTATGGAATGGAATGTGGAATGGAATAGAATGCAATGGAATGGAATTTGAAAAGGAATGCAATGGCATGTCGAATGGAATGGAATGGAATGGGTAATGGAACGTGGAACGGAATGTGGAATGGATTGGAATGGAATATGTAATGGAAAGTTATGGAATGGAATGTGGAATTGAATGGGATGGAAAGTGGAATAGAAGGGAATGGAATGGAATGGAACATAATTTGAAAAGGAATGGAATGGAATGAGGAAAGGAATGGAAAGGAATGTGGAATGGAATGGAATGGAATGTGGAAAGGGACAGAATGGAACGGAATGGAATGTGGAATTCAATGCTGAATGGAAAGGAATGGAAAGTGAAATGGAACGGAATGGAGCATGGAATGAAATGGATTGGAAAGTGGAATGGAATGGAAAGGAATGTGGAATGGAATGGAATGAAGAGGAAGGTTGAAAGGAATGGAATGTGGAATGGAAAGAGGAATGGAAAGTGGAATGGAATGGAGTTGAATGTGAAATGGAATGGAATGGAGTGGAATGTGTAATGGAATGGAATGGATTATGGAAAGTAATGGAATGGAATTTGAAATGGCATGGAATGGACTGTGCAATGGAATGGAATAGAATGTGGAACGCTATGGAACGTAATGGGGAATGGAATGGAATGAAGTGGAAGCTGCAATGGAATGGAATGGAATGTGGAATGGAATGTGGAATGTAACGCAGTGGAATAAAGAATGGAATGGATTGGAATGGAATATGGAATGGAACATTGAATTGAATGGAATGGAATGGAACGTGGAATTCAATGTGGAACGGAACGTGGAATGGAATGCAATGGAATGTGGAAAGGTATGTGGAATGAAATGGAATGGAAAGGTGAATGGAATGTGGAATGGAATGTGGAAAGAAATGGAAAGGAACGTTGATCAGAGAGTGGAATGGAACGTGGAATGGAATGGAATGGAACGTTGAAAGGAATGTGGAATTGAATGTGGAATGGAATGGAATGGATGGTGGAGTGGAACGTTGAGTGGAAGGTAGAAAGGAACGTGGAATGGATGGTGGTGTGGAACGTGGAAAGGAACGTGGCATGCCACGTTTAGTGGAACGTGGAATTGAATGTGGCATGGAATGTGGAATGGAGTGGAATGGAATGTGGAGAGGAACGTGGAGAGGAACGTGGAAAGGAATTTGGAATAGAACGTGTAATTTAACATGGAATGTAATGTGGCATGGAATGTGGAGGGGAACGCAGAATGGATTGGAAAGCAATGTGGAATGGAATGTGGAATTTAATGGACTTGAATTTGGAATGGAATGTGGAAAGGAAGGAAATGCAATGTTAAATGGAATGGAATGCAATATGGAACGGAATAGAGTGGAAAGTGGAATGAAATGGAATTGAATGTGGAATGGAATGTACAATGGAATGGAATGGAACCTGGAATGAAATGTTAAATGGAATGGAATGGAATGGAATGTGAAATGGAACTCAATGGAATGTGTAATGCAATGTGGAATGGAATGGAATTGAATGGAATGGAATGCAATGGAATGTACAATGGAATGGAAATGAATGGAATGGAATGTGGAATTGAATGGAATGGATTGAAGAATGGAATGGAATGGAATGGAAAGTGGAATGGAAGGGAAAGGAAACGAAAGGAATGGAATGCAGAATGGAATGCAATGGAATGTGGAATGGAACGGAATGGTATGTGGAATGGAATGGAATGGAATGGTATGGAAAGGAATGTGGAATGGAATGAAACGGAAAGGAATGGAATGTGGAATGGAATGGATGCGAATATGGAATGGAATGTGGAATGGAATGGAATGGAATCTGGAGTGGAAAAAATGGAATGTGGAATGGAATGGAATTTAACATGGAATGGAATGGAGTGGAATGTGGAATGGAATGGAGCTGAATACGGAATGAAATGGAATGGAATGTAGAATGCAATCAAATGGAAAATGGAATGGAATGGAAAGGAATGGAATGTAGAATGGAATGGAAGGGAATTTGGAATGCAATGTGGAATGGAATGGAATGGAATAAAAAGTGGAATGGAATGGAATGGAATGTGGAATGTAATAGAATGGAATGTGGAATGGAATGCGGAAAGGAATGGAGTGGAATGTGAAACGGAATTTGGAATGGAATGGAATGTGGAATGGAATATGGAATGGAATGGAATGGAACGTGAAATTGAATGTGGAATGGATTGTGGAATGGAGTGTGGAATGGAATTGAATGGATTGTGGAATAGAATATGGAATGGAATGTGGAATGGAGTGCAATTGAAGATGAAGTGGAACGTAGAGTGGAACGTGGAAATGAACGTAAAATGGAACTTGGAATGGAACGTGGAATGGAATGTGGCATGGAATGTGGAATGGAATGGAAAGGAATGTGGAATGGAATGGAATGGAATGTGTAATGGAATGGAAAGCAATGTGGAATGGAATGGAATGGAATGGAATGTGGAAAGAATGGAATTTAATGTGGAATGGAATGTAGAATGGAATCCAATAGAATCTGGAATGGAATGGAATGTTAAATAGAATGGAATGGAGTGGAATGGAATGTGAAATGGAAAGGAATGGAATATGAAATGGAGTGTGGAATGGAATGGAATGGCATGGAAATTGCAATGGAATGGAATTGAATGGAATGGAATGAGTAATGAAAAGGAAAGGATTGTGGAATGGAACGGAATGGAATGGAATGTGAAATGTCAGCGAATGGAAATTAATGGAATGGAATGTGGGACAGAATGCAAAGGAATGTTTAATGGAATGGAATGGAATGTGGAATGGAAAGGAAGGGAAAGGAATGGAATGTGGAATGGAATGAATGGGAATGTGGAACGGAATGGAATGCAATGTTGAATGGTAAGGAACGGAATGTGGAATGGAATGGAAAGGAGCATGGAGTGGAACACAATTTGGAAAGAAATGTAATGGAATGGAATGGAATGGAATGTGGAAAGAAATGGAGTGGAATATGGAATGCAATGCATTGCGGAATGGAATAGAATGGCATATGGAAGGGAATGGAATTGAAAGGAAAGAAGTGTGGAATTGAATGGAAGGGACTGAGGAATGGAATTTGGAATTGCATGGAATTGAAAAGAATGGAATGTGGAATGGTATGGAAGGGAATTTGGAATGGAATGAGAATTGAATTGAAGGGAATGAGGAATGGATTGGAATGGAATTTGGAATGGAATGGAATCGAATGTGGAATGGAATGGAATGGAATTGAATGGAATGTGGAATGGAATGTGGACTGGAATGGAATGTAACGTGAAATTGAATGGAATGGAATGTGGAATGGAATGGAATGGAATTGAAGTGGAAACGAATTGAATGAAGTGGAATTGAATGGAACGTGGAATGGAGTGGGGAATGGAACGTGGAATGGAAAGTGGAATGGAACGTGGAATGGAACGTGCAATGGAACGTGAAATAGAATAAGGAAAGGAATGTGGTGTGCAATGCAATTGAATGTGGAATGGAATGTGGAATGGAATGAAATTGTATGGAATCTGGAATTCAATGGAAGGGAATGTGGAATGCAATGTGGAATGGAATGGAAAGGACTGTTTAATGGAATGGAATGGAATGCGCAATGCAATGGAATTTGGAATGCGGAGTGGAATGGAATGGAATTTGAAATGCGGGAGGGAATGGAATGGAATGGAACGTAGAATGGAATATGGAATGGAACGTGGAAAGGAATATGGAATGGAATCTGGAAGAGAATGTGGAATAGAATGGAATGGAATGGAATGTGGAATGGAATGTGGAATGGAATGTGGAATGGAATGGAATGGAATGTGGAATGGAATGGAATGGGATGTGGAATGCAATGGAATGTGGAATGGAATTCATCGTGGAATGGAATGGAATGGAATATGTATTGTAATTGAATGGAATGTGTAATGGAATGTGGAAAGGAAAGTAATGGAATGTGGAATGGAAGGTGGAATGGCATGCAACGGAATGTGGAATTGAATGGAATGGAATTTGTAATGGAATTAAATGGTATGTGGAATGGAATGGAAAGGAATGTGGAATGGAATGTGTAATAGAATGTGGAATGGAATAGAGTGGAATGCGGAATGGAATATGGAATGGAATGGAGAGGAGGGTGGAATGGAATGGAATGTAATGTGGAATGGAATGGAATGGAATGTGGAATGGAATGTGGAATGATATGGAATGCAATGTGCAATGGAATGTGGAAAGAAATGGAATGGAACGTGGAATGGAACGTGGAATGGATCTTGGAATGGAATGTCAAATGGAATGAGGAATGGAATAGAATAGAATGGGGAATGGAATGGAATGCGGACTGGAACGTGGAATGGAATAGAACGGAAAGGAATGGAATTTGGAATCGAATGTGAAGTGGAATGGAATGGAATGTGGAACGGATTGGAATGGAGTGGAATGTGCAATGGATTGGAATGGAATGTGGAATGGACTGGAATGGAATGCGCAATGGAATGTGGAATGGAATGGAATGGAATGGAATGTGGAATGGAATATGGAGTGGAATGGAATGGAATATGTAATGGAAAGGAATGGAGTGGATTGTGCAATGGATTGGAATGGAATCAGGAATGGAATGTAGAATGGAATTTGGAATGGAATGGAGCGGAAAGTGGACTGGAATATGGAATGGAATGGACTGGATTGTGGAATGTAACGGAATGGAATATGTAATGGAAGGCAATGAAATGGAATGGAAGGTGAAATGGAACTAAAGGGAATGTGGAATACAATGTCGAATGGAATCGAATTGAATGGAATGGAATAAAATGGAATTTACAATGGAATGGAATTGAATGGAATGGAAGGTGGAATGGAATGGAATGGATTGCAGAATGGAATGGCATGGAATGGATTGTGGAATGGAAGGGAATGGAAACGAATGGAATGGAAAAGAATGGAATGCAGAATGGAATGGAAGGGAATTTGGAATGCAAGGTTTAACGGAATGGAGTTGAATGCAATAGCATTGAATGTGGAAAGGAATGAAATGGAATGTGGAATGGAATGGAATGTGGAATGGAATGGAATGGAAATAATGTAATGTAGAATGCAATGGATGTTAATGTGGAATAGAATGTGGAATGGAATGGAATGCAATGTGGAAGGGAAAGGAATGTAATGTGGAATGGAATGGAATGGAATAAGGAATGGAATGGAATGTGGAAAGGAAAGTAATGTAGAGGAATGTAATGGAATGGAATGTGGAATGGATTGGAGTGGATTGTGGAATGGAATGGATTGGAATGTAGAATGGAATCGAATGGAAAATGGAATGGAATGGAATGGAAAGGAATGGAATGCAGAATGGAATGGAAGGGAATTTGGAATGCAATGTTTAACGGAATGGAATGGAATGGAATGTGGAATGGAATGGAATGGAATGTGGAATGGAATGAAATGGAATGTGGAATGCAACGTGGAATGGAATGGAATGGAATGTGGATGGAATGGAATGGAATGTGGAATGGAATGGAAAGGAATGTGGAATAGAATGTGGAATGGAACGGAAAGGAACGTGAAATTGAAAGTGGAATGGAATGTGGAAGGGGATGTGGAATGGAATGAGGAATGGAATGTGGAATGGAAGGGAATGGAATGTGGAATGGAATGTGGAATTGAATGGAATGGAATGTGGAATGGAATGTGGAATGGAATGCAATGGAACGTTCAATGGAATGTGGAATGGAATGCGGAATGGATTGCGGAATGGAATGTGGAAAGGAATGTGGAATGGAATGCAATGGAAGGAGAAGAGGAACGTGGAGTGGAAAATGGAAAGGAAAGTCGAATGGAACGTGGAATGGAACGTGGAATGGGATGTGGCATGGAATGTGGAATAAAATGGAAAGGAATGTGGAATGCAATGGAATGGAATGCGGAATGCAATGGAATTGAATTTGGAATGGAACGTGGAATGGAATGGAATGCAACATGGAATGGAATGGAATTCAACGTGGAATGGATTGGAATGCAATGTGGAATGGAATGGAATGGAATGTGGAATGGAATGGAATTGAATGTGGAATGGAATGTGGAATGGAATGGAAAGGAATCTATAATGGAATGTGGAATGGAATGGAATGTTAAATCTAATGGAATTGAATGGAAAGGAATGTGAAATGGAAAGGAATGGAAGGTGGATTGGAATGTGGAATGGAATGGAATGGAAAGGAAAGTGCAATGGAATGCAATGGAAAATGCAATGGAATGGAATTGAATATAATGGATTGTGGAATGGAATGGAATTGAATGGACTGTGGAATGGAACGGAATGGAATGGAACGTGGAATGGAATAGAATGAAATGTGAAATTGGACGGAGAAGAATGTGGAATGGAATGGAATGGAATTGATGTGGAAAGTAATGGAATGGAGTGCATACTGGAATGTGTAAAGGAAAGGAATGGAATGTAGAATGGAAGGTGGAAAGGAATGCAATGTAATGTGGAATTGAATAGAATGGAATTCGTAATGGAATGAAATGGAATGTGGATTTGAATGGAAAGGAATGTGGAATGGAATGTGGAAGGGAGTAGAGTGGAATGTGGAATGGAATGCGGAATGGAATTGGGTGGAGGGTGGAATGGAATGGAATGGAATGCACTGGAATGCGGAATGGAATGGAATGTAATGTGGAAAGGAATATAGAATGGATTGTGGAATGGAATGTGGAATGCAATGAAATGGAATGTGGAATGGAATGTGGAATGGAATGGAGTGGAATGTGGAATGGAAAGGAATTAAGTTGAATGAAGAATGGAATGGAATGGAATGTGGAATATAAAGTGGAATGGAATGGAATGGAACGTGGAATGGAAAGTGGAATGGAATGGAATGGGATGAGGACTGGAATGGAATGGAAAGTGGAATGGAATGTGGAATGGAACATGGAATGCAATGGAATGTAACGTGGAATTAAATGGATTGCAATGTGTAATGAAATGCAACGGAATGTGGATTGGGATGGAATGGAAGGAAAGGTAATTTGAAGTGGAATGGAATGGAATGTGGAATGGAATGGAATATAACGGAATGGAATTTGAAATGGAATGGAATGGAATGAAATGGTATGTGTAATGGAATGAAATGGAATGTGTAATGGAACATTTAACGAAACGAGGAATGGAGTGGAATGGAATATGTAATGGAAAGTTTTGGAATGGAATGTGGAATGGAATGGAATGGAATGTGGAATGGAAGGGAAAGGAATGGAATGGAATATAATATGAAATGGAATGGAATGGAATGTGGTAAGGAATGGAATGGAATGTGGAATGGAATGGAAAGGAATGTGGAATGGACTGTGGAATGGAATGTTGAATGGAATGTGTAAAGGAATGTGGAATGGAAGGGAATGGAATGTGAAATGGAATGTGGAATGGAGTGTGGAATGGAATGTGGAAAGGAAAGGAGTGGAACTTCGAATGGAATGTGGAATGGAATGTGGAATTGAATGTGGAAAAGGACGGAATTGAATGTGGAATGCAATGTGGGATGGATTCTGGAATGGAGTGTGGAATGGAATGTGTAATGGAACAGAATGGAATGTGAAATGGAATTTGGAATGGAATGTGGAATGGAATGTCAAATGAAAAGTAATGGAATGTGCAATTGAACATGGTATACAATGGACTGGAACGTTTAATGGAATGTGGCATGCAATGGAATGGAATATGGAATGGAATGTGGATTGGAATTTGGAATGGAATGTGGACCGGAATTTGGAATGGAACGTGGAATGGAACCTAGAATGAAACGTGGAATGGAATGGAATGGAACGTGTAATGGAATGTGGAATGGAATGAAATGTGGAATGAAATGTGGAATGCAATGTGGAATGAAATGTGGAATGGAATGGAATGGAATGTATAATGGAATGGAATGGATTGCGGAATGGAATGGAGTGGAATATGGAACGGAATGTGGAATGCAATACGGAATGCAAGGGAAATTAATGTGGAATGGAATGGGGAATGGAATGTTGAATGGAAAGTCGAATGGAATGGAATGGAATGTGGAACGGAAAGTGGAATGATATTTAATGGAACTTGGAATAGAACGTTGAAAGAAACGTGGAAAGGAATGTGGAATGGAAAGTGGAAAGGGATGGAACGGAATTGGGAATGGAATGCAATGGAATGTGAAAAGGAATGCAGAATGGAATGTGAAATGGAATGTGGAACGGAATGGATTGCAATCTGGAATGGAGTGGAATGGAATGTAGAATGCAATGCGGAACGGAATGTGGAATGGAATGTGTAAAGGTATGTGGAATGAAATGTGGTATGGAATGCAATGGAATGTGGAATGGAATGTGACATGGAATGGAACTGAATTTATAATGGAATGTGGAACGACATTTGGAACAGAATGAGGAATGGAATGTGGAAAGGAATCTGGAATGGAACTGAATGCAGTGTGAAGTTGAATGGAATAGAAGGTGGAATGGAATGCAACGGAAAGTGGAATGGAATGGAATGGAATGTGGAATGAAATGTGGAGTAGAATGGACTGGAATGTGGAATACAATGGAATGGCACGTGAAATGGCATGGAATGGAATTGAATGTGCATTGGAATGGAATGGAATGTTGAATTGAAGGGAATGGAATGTGGAATGCAATGGAATGGAATAAGGAATGAAATGGAATGGAATGTGAAATTGAATGGAATTGAATACAGCAAGGAATGGAATGGAATGTGGAATGGAATAGAATGGAACAAAACGTGGAATGGAATGCAGTGGAATAGAATCTGGACTTGAATGCAATGGAATGGAACAGAATGTGGATTCCAATGGAATGGAACGTGGAATGGAATGTGGGATGAAATGGAAAGGAATGTGGAATGGAAGGGAATGGAATGTGGAATGGAATGGAATGGAATATGCACTGGAATGTGGAATGGAATGTGGAATGGAATGGAATGGAATGTATGGAATGTGTAATGGAATTGAATGCAATGTGGAATTCAACCTGGAATGGAATGGAATGGGATGTGGAATGCAAAGTGGAAAGTAACGTGAAATGGAATGGAATGGAATGTGGAATGGAAAGTGGAATTCAATGTGGAAAGAAATGGAATGCAATGTGGAATGGAATGTGGAATGGAAAGGAATGGAATGGGGAATGGAAAGGAATGGAATATGGAATGGAATGTGGAATGGAACATCGAATGAAATGGAATGGACTGTATAATGGAATGTGGAATGGAATGGAATGGAATGGAATATGGAATGGAACGTGGAATGGAACATCGAATGAAATGGAATGGAACGTACAATGGAATGTGGAATGGAATGGAATGGAATGTGGAGTGTAATGTGGAATTCAATACGGAATGGAATGGAATGGAATGTGGAATGGAATGCAATGAATTGTGGAATGGAATATGGAATGAAATGGAATGGATTGTGGAACGGAATTTTGAATGCAAGGTGGAATACAATGCGGAATGGAATGCAATGGAATGTGGAAAGGAATGTGGAATGGAATGTGGAATGGAACGGAAGTAATGTGGAAAGCTATGTGTAATGGAATGTTGAAAGGCAAGTGAAACGGAATTTAATGGAACGTGGAATGGAAAGTTGAATGGAAAGAAATGGAACAAGTAATGGAATGTGGAATGGAATGTTTAAGGAAACAGAATGGAATGTGGAATGGAAAGTAGAATGGAATAGAATACATTGTGGAATGGAATGGAATGGAATGTGGAATGCAATGCGGAACAGAAGGCGGAATGGAATGTGGAATGGAATGTGGAAAGGAATGTGGAATGAAATGGAATGGAATGTGAAATGGAATATGGAATGGAATGGAATGGAATGTGGAATGGAATGTGGAACGGAATGTGGAATGGAATGTGGAATGGAATGTGGAAACAAATCTGGAATGGAACGGAAAGGAATGTGAAATTGAATGCAAAGGAATGTGAAACAGAATGTGGAATGGAATGGAATGGAATGTGGAATGGAACGTGGAATGGAACAGAATGGAATGTGGAATGGAATGTGGAATGGAATGGAATGGAAATTGGAATGGAATGGAATGGAATGTGGAATGGAAAGCAGAATGGAATGGAATGGAATTTGAAATAGAATGGAATGGAATGGTATGGAATGTGGAATGGAATGGAATGGGATGAGGAATCAGATGTAGAATGGAATGGAATGGAACGTGGAATGGAACGTGGAATGGAACGTATAATGGAATGTGCAATGGAAAGTGAAATGGAACGTGGAATGGAGTGACTAATAGAATGGACAGGAATGTGGAAAGGAATGGAATTTAATGGAATGTGGAATGGAATGTGGAATGGAATGGAATGGAAAGTGTAATGGAATGGAATGGAACGTGAACGGAATGGAAAGTGCAATGGAATGTAATGGAATTTCGAATGAAATAGAATGGAATGTGGAGTGGAACGTGGAATGTAAGGTGGAATGGCATGGAATGGAATGTGGAATGGAATGGAATGGAACGTGATATAGAATGTGGAATGCATTGTGGAAAGTCATGGAATGGAATGTGGAATGGAATGTGGAAAGGAATGTGGAATGGAATGGAATGGAATGTGGAATGGAAATTTGAATGGTAGGTTGAGCAGAATGTGGAATGGAATGGAATGGAATTTGGAATGGAATGTGGAATGGAACGGAAGTAATGTGGAAAGGTATGTGTAAAGAAATATTGAAAGGAAAGTGGAACTGAATTGAACGGAATGTGGAATGCAAGGTGGAATGCAACGTGGAATAGAATGCTTAATGGAACGGAATGGAATGGAATGGAATGGAATGGTATGGAATGTGCAATGGAATATAATGGAAAGTGGAATGGAATGGAATGTAGAATGGAATGTGGAATGCAATGTGGAATGGAATGTGGAATGGAATGTGGAAAGGAAAGTGGAATGGAAAGTGGAATGTAACGTAGAATGGAACGTGGAATGGAATGTGGAATGGAATAGAATGGAATGTGGAATGGAATGGAATGGAATATGGAAGGGAATAGAATGGAATGTGGAATGGAATGGAATGGAAGGGAATGTGGAATGGATAATAATGGAATGGAAATTGGAATGGAAATTCGTGGAACGGAATGTGGAATGGAAGTTGGAATGGAATGGAATGGAATGTGGAGAAGAATGTGGAATGGAACGTGGAATGGAATGGAATGGAATGTGGAATTGAACGGAATGATACGTGGAATGGAATAGAAAGGAATGTGGAATGGAATGTGGAATGGAATGGAATGGAATGGAATGTGGAATGGAATTGAATGGAATGGAATGTGGAATTGAATTTGTAATGGAATAGAGTGGAATGTGGAATGGAATGGAAAGGAATGTGGAAAGGATTGTGGATTGGAATGGAACGGAATATTGAATGGAATTGAAAGAAACGTGGAAGGGATCGTGGAATGGAACGATGAATGGAAAGTGGAATAGAAAGTGGAATGGAATGGAATGGAATGTGGAATGGAATGGAATGGAATGGAACGTGCAAAGGAAAGGAATGGAATGTGTTTTTGAAAGGATTGGAATGTGGAATGCAATGGAATGGTATGGAATATGGAAAGGAATGGAATGGAATGGAGAGGAATGTGGAATGGAATGCAAAGTAATAGAATGGAATGGAATGGAATGGTACGTGGAATGGAACGGGGAATGGAACGTGGAATGGAATGGAATGGAACATGGAATGGAGTGGAATGGAACGTGGAATGGAATGTGGAATGGAATGTGGAATGGAACGTGGAATGGAAGCTTCAATGGAACGGAATGGAATCTGGAATGGAATGTGGAATGTAACATGGAATGGAAATTGGAATGGAATGGAATGGAATAGAATGTGGAATGGAATGTGCAATGGAATGCAAAGGATTGTGGAATGGAATGTGGAATAGAATGAAGAATAGAATGGATAGGAATGTGGAATGGAAAGTGGATTGGAATGGAAAAGAATGTGGAATGGAATGTGATGGAATGTGGAACGGAATGTGGAATCGTATGTGGAATAGAGTGGAATATAATGTGTAATGGAATGTGGAGTGGAATAGAAAGGATTGTGGAATGGAATGTGGAATGGAAAGTGGAATGTAACGTAGAATGGAACGTGGAATGGAATGTGGAATGGAATAGAATGGAATGTTGAATGGCATGGAATGGAATATTAAAGGGAATAGAATGGAATATGGAATGGAATGGAATGGAACGAATGTGGAGTGGATAGTAATGGAATGGAAAGTGTAATGGAAAGTCATGGAATTGAATGTGGAATGGAAGTTGGAATGGAGTGGAATGCAATGTGCAGAAGAATGCGGAATGGAATGTGAACTGTATTGTGGAATGGAATGGAATGGAAGGTCAGAAGGAAGGTGGAATTGAAAGGAATGGAATGCAGAATGGAATGCAATGGAATGTGGAATTGAATGGAATGGTAAGTGGAATGGAATAGAATGGAATGTGGAATGGAATGTGGAATGGAATGGAATGGAACGTGAAAAGGAAAGGAATGGAATGTGTATTCGAAAGGATGGGAATATGGAATGCAATGGAATGGTGTCTAATGTGGAATGGAATGGAATGGAGAGGAATGCGGAATAGAATGCAAAGTAATAGAATGTAATGGAATGGAATGGTATGTGGAATTTAACGTGGAACGGAACCTGAAATGTAGTGGAATGGAACGTGGAATGTATTGGAATGGAACGTGGAATGGAATGTGGATAGGAATGTGGAATGGAACGTGGAATGGATCCTTGAATGGAACGGAATGGAATGTGGAATGGAATGTGGAATGTAACATGGAATGGAAATTGGAAAGGAACGGAATGGAATAGAATGTGGAATAGAATGTGCAATGGAATGGAATGGATTGTGGAATGGAATGTGGAATAGAATGAAGAATAGAATGGATAAGGAATGTTGAATGGAAAGTGGATTGGAATGGAAAAGAATGTGGAATGGAATGGGATGGAATGTGGAATGGAATGTGGAATCGTAAGTGGAATGGACTGGAATAAAACGTGGAATGGAACGTGGAATGGAATGGAAAGGAATGTGGAATGGAATGTGGAATGGAATTTAAATAGCAATGTGAAATGGAACGGAATGGAATGTGGAATGGAACGTGGAATTGAATGGAATAGAACGTCGAATGTAAAGTGAAATGGAATGGAAAGAAACTTGGAATGCAACGTGGAATGGAGAGTGGAATGGAATGGAATTTAATTTGGAATGGAATGTGGACTCGAATGTGAAATGCAATGGAATTGAAAGTGGAATTGAATGGAATGGAATGTGGAATGGAATGGAATGAAATTTTATGTGGAATGGAATGTGGTACGGAATGGAATGTGGAATGCAATGTGGAATGGAATGTGGAATAGAATGGAATGAAATGTGGAATGTAATGTAATGGGTTGTGGAATGGAATGTAAAATGGAATGGAATGGGATGTGGAATGTAAAGTGGAATGTAATGTGGAAACGAAGGTGGAATGGACCGGGATGGAATTTGCAATGGAATGTGGAATGGAGTGTGGAATGGAATGTGGAATGGAACGGAAAGTAATGTGGAATGGAATGGAATGGAATGTGGAGTGGGATGTGGAATGGAATTTGGAACGGAATGTGGAATATAATGTGGAATGGAATGGGGAATGCAATGTTGAAAGGAATGTGGAATGGAATGGAATGGAATGTGGAATGGAACATGGAATGATATTGAATGGAACTTGGAATAGAACGTTGAATGCAACGTGGAATGGAATGTGGAGTGGAATGGAAAGCAATGTGGAATGGAATTTAACGGACTGTGGAATTGAATGTGGAATGGAATGTTTAATGGAATGCGGAATGGAACGTGGAATGGAATATGGAATGGAACGGAATGGAATGTGGAATGGAATGTGCAATCAAATGTGGAATGGAAGGTGTAATGGAACGGAATGGAATGTGAAATGGAATATGGAATGCAATGTGAAATAGAATGTCAAATGTAATAGAAAGGAATGTGGAATTGAACGTGGAATGGAATGGAATGGAGTGTGGAATGGAATGTGGGATGGAATGGAATGGAATATGGAATGGATTGTAGAATGGAATGTTGAATGGAAAATGGAATGGAATGGAGTGGAATGTTTAATGCAATGTGTAATGGAGTGTAATGGAATGTGAAATGCAATTTGGATTGGAATGTGGAATGGAACGTGGAATGGAATACGCAAAGGAATGTCGAATGGAATGGAATGAAACTTGTAATGGAATGTGGAATGGAATGGAATGAAATTTGTAATGGAATGGAATGGAATGTGGAATGGAATGTGGAAAGGAAAGTGGAATGGATTGGAATCTAATGGGGAATGGAACGTGGAATTTAGTTGAATGGACCTTGGAATGGAACGTAGAATGGAACATGGAATGGGATGTGAAATGGAATGTCGAATGGAATGTGGAAAGGAGTGGAATGGATTGCTGAACGAAATGGATTGGAATGTGGAATTGAATGGAGTGGAATGGAATGTGGAATCGAATGTGGAACGGAATGCAATGGAATTTGGAATGGAATGTGGAATGGAATAGAATGTGGAATGGAAAGGAATGTGGAATGGAAATGAAAGGAATGTGGAATGCAATGTGGAATGGTATTGAATGGAATGTGGAATGGAATATGGAATTAAATGGAATGGAATGTGGAAGGGAATGTGGAATGGAAGGGCATGGAATGTGGAATGGAATGTGGAATGGAATGTGGAACGGAATGGAATGGAATTTGGAATGGAAAGTGGAATGGAATGGAATGGAATGTGGAATTTAATAGAATGGAATTTGGAATGGAATTTGGAATGAAATTGACTAGAAGGGAATTTGTAATGGAATGTGGAGTGGAATGGATGTTGAATGGAATGGAATGGAATGGAATGTGGAATGGAATATGGAATGGAATGGAATGAAATTTGAAATTGAATGTGGAATGGAATGTGGAATGTACTGGAATGTAATGTGGAATGCAACAGAATGGAAAGTTGAACGCAATGTAATGGAACGGAATGGAATGGAATGTGGAATGGAACATTAAATAGAACGTGGAATGGAACGTGGAATGGAACGTGGAATGTAACATGGAGTGGAACGTGGAATGGAATGAGTAACGGAACGTGGAATGGAATGTGGAACGGAAAGTGGAATGGAAGGGAATGGAAAGGAATGGAATGGAAAAGAATGGAATGGAAGGTGAAATGGAGTGGAAAGAAATGTGGATTAGAGTGGAATGTAATGTGGAATGGAATGGAATGGAATGTGGAATGGAATGTGGAAAGGAAGTGAATGGAATGTGTAATGGAATGGAATGGAATGTGGAAAGCAATGTGGTATGACTGGAATGGAATGTGAAATGGACGGGAATGGAAATTGGAATGGAATGGAATGGAATGTGGAATGGAATGGAATGGAATTTGGAATGGAATATAATGCAGTATGGGATGGAATGGAATTGAATGTGGAATGGAACGCAAAGGAATGTGGAATGGAATGGAATGGAATGTGGAATGGAATGGAATGTGGAATAGAATGTGGAATGGAATGGAACGGAAGGTGGAATGGAATGGAAGGGAATGAAATCTGGAATGGAATGGAACGGAATCTGTAATGGAAAGTGGAATGCAATGGACTGGAATGGAATGGAATTTGGAATGGAATGGAATGTGGAATGGAATGGAATGGGATGTGGAATGGCATGAAATGCAATGTGGAATGGAACGTAGAATGGAACACGGAAACAAATGTGGAATGGAATGAAATGAAATGTGGAATGGAAGGGAATGAAATGGAATGGAATGGTATGTGAAATGCAAAGTAATGGAATGTGGATTGGAATGGAATGGAATGTGGAATGAAATGCAATGAAATGTGGAATGGAATGTGGAACGTCATGTGGAATCGAATGGAATGGAATGGAATTCGAATTGGATTGGAATGAAAAGTGGAATTGATTAGAATCCAAAGGAATGTGGAATGGAATGGGGAATTGGAATTGAATGTGGAATGGAAAGTAAGGTTGAATGGAATGGAATGGAATGGAATCTGCAAAGGAATAGAATGGAATGTGGAATGGAATGGAATGGAATGGCATGTGTAATGTAATGAAATGGAATATGGAATGGAATGGAATGGAAAGTGGAAGGGAATGTGGAATGGAACGTGGAATGGAACGTGGAATGGAATGTGGAACGTAATGTGGAATGGAAGGGTATGCAAAGTGAAATGGAATGGAAGGTAAAGTAGAATGGAATCTAATGGAATGGAATGGAATGTGGAATGGAATAGAATGGAATGAAATTGTATGGATTGGAACGTGGAATGTAATGAAGAATGGAATGTGGAATGGAATGGAATGGACTGTTGAATGGAATGGAAGGTATGGAATGGAATGGAATGGAATGCGGAATGGTATGTGGAATGCAATGTGGAATGGAATGGAATGGAATGTAGAATGGACTGCGGAATGGAATGGAATGGAATGTGGAATGGAATGTGGAATGGAATGGAATGGAATGAGGAAATTAATTTGATATGGAAAGGAAAGGAATGGAATGTGGAATGGAATATGGAATGGAATGGAATGGAATGAGGAATTAATTTGATATGGAAAGGAAAGGAGTGGAATGTGGAATGGAGTGAGTAATTGATTGGAATGGAATGTGGAATGAAGTGTGGAATGCAATGGAATGGAATGGAATGTCATGTGGAATGGAAATGAATTGAATGTGGAAAGGAATGGAATGGAATGGAATGGATGTGGAAAGGAATGGAGTGGAATGTTTAATGGAATGTGGAATGGAATGGAATGAAATGTGTAACGGAATGTGGAATGGAATGGAATCGAATGTGGAATGGAATAGAATGGAAAGTGGAATGGAATTTTATGGAATGTGGAATGAAATGGAATGGAATGTGAAATATAGAAGGGAATATTATGGAATTTGGAATGAAATGAAATGGAATGTGGAATGTGGAATGGAATGGAATGGAAAGTTGAGTGGAATGTGGAATGGAATATGGAATGGAATGGAGAGGATTGTGGAATGGAATTTGGAGTGGAATCGAGTAGAGTGTACAATTCAATGGAATGGAAGGTGCAATGGAATGTAATGGAATGTGGAATGGAATGTGGAATGATATGGAATGTAATGTCTAATGGAATGTGGAATGGAATGGAATGGAACATGGAATGGAAAGTGGAAAGGAACGTGGAATGGAATGTGGAATGGAATGTGGAATGGAATGGAATGTGGAAATGGAATTGAATGGAAAGTGGAATGGAAAGTGGAATGGAACGGAATGTAATGGAATGTGGAATGGAGTGGAATGGCATGTGGAATTGAATGAAATGGAATGGAATGTGGATTGAAATGTAATGGAAATTGGAATGGAACATGGAATGGAATATGGAATGGAATATGGAATGGAATGGAATGAAATGTGGAATGGAATGGAATGGTATGGAATGTGGAATGGAATGGAATGGAAAGTGGAATGGAATTGAATGGAATGCAATGCAATTTGAAATTGAATGGAACGGAATTTTAAACGGAATGGAATTGAAAGTGGAATGGAACGTGGATTGGAACGTGGAATCGAATGGAATGGAACGTGTAGTGGAAAGTGGAAGGGAATGTGGAATGAAACGAGGAATGGAAAGGAAAGCAATGTGGAATCGAATGGAATGGAAGGTGGAATTGAATGGAATGAAATGTGGAATTAAATGGAATGGAATGGAATGGAATATGGAATGCAATGGAATGGAATGTGGAATGGAATGAAATGGAATTTCGAATGGAATGTGGAAAGGAATGGATTGGAATGTGGTATGGAATGTGGAATGCAAAGTTATGGAATTTGGAATGAAATGGAATGGAATGTGGAATGGAACATGGAATGGAATGGAATGAAAGGTGGAAGGGAATGCGTAATGGAATGGAAAGGAATGTGGAATGCAATGTGGAATGCAATGGAATTGAATGGAATAGAATATGAAATGGAATGGAATACAATGTGGAATGGAAGGCAATGCAATGGTATGTCGTTTGGTATCCGGATTGGAATGGAACGGAATGTGCAAAGGAATGAGGAATGGAATGGAAAGGATCGTGGAATGGACTGTGGAATGGAATGGAATATAATGTGGAATGGAATGTGGAATGGGATGGAACTGAATGTGGAATGGAATTTGGAATGGAACGTGGAATGTAATGTGTAAAGGAATGTGGAATGGAAAGTGGAATGCAATGGAATGGAATGTGGAATGGAATGGAATGGGATGTGCAAGGCAATGGAATGGAATATGGAATGGAATGGAAAGGAATGTGGAATGGAATGTGGAATGGAATGGAATTGAATGTCTTTTGGAAAGGAATGTAATGCAATGTGGAATGAAAAGTAGAATCAAACGGAAGGGAATGTGGAATCGAACGGAATGCAATGTGTAATGGAACGTGAAATGGAATGGAATGTGTAATGGAATGGAATGGAATGTGGAATGGAATGGAATGCAACGTGGAATGTAATGGAAAGGAAAAGAATGTGTCGTGGAATGCAATGTGGAATGGAATGGAATGGAATACGGAAAGGCATGTGTAATGGAATGGAACGGAATGTGAAATGCAATGGAATGGAAAGTGGAATGGAATGCAGTGGATTTTGGATTGTAATGGAATAGAATGTAGAATGGAATGTGGACTGGAAAGGAATGGAATGTTGAATGGAATGAAATGCGGAATGGAATGTGGACTGGAAAGGAATGGAATGTGTAATGGAATGGAATGGAATGAAATGTGGAATGGAATGTGGAATGGAATGTGGAATGGGAAGGAATGGATTGTGGAATGGAATGGAATGGAATATGGAATAGTATCAGGACGGGAAAGGAATTGAATGTGGAATGGTATGGAATGGGATATGGAACGGAATGGAATGGAATGTGAAATGGAAAGTGGAATGAAATGGAATAGAATGTGGCATGGAATGTGGAATGGAATGTGGATTGGGAAGGAATGGAATGTGGAATGGAGAGGAATGGAATGTGGAATGCAATGGAATGGAATATGGAATGGAATGGGGAATGGAATGGAATGGATTGTGAAATGGATTGAAATGAAATGTGGAATGGAATGTGGAGTGGAAAGGAAGGGAATGTAGAATGCAGTTGAATGGAATGTGGATTGTAGTGGAATGGAATGTGGAATGCAATGGAATGTCGAATCGAATGGAATGTGGATTTTAGTGGAATGGAATGTCGAATGGAATGGAATGGAATGTGGAATGGAATGGAATGAAATATAATGCGGAATGGAAAGGAATAGAATGTGGAATGGAATGTGGAATGCAATGGAATGGAATGTGGAATGGAAAGTGGAATGGAATGGAACTGAATGTGGAATGGAATATGTAATGGAATGGAATGCAATGTGGAATGGAAAGGAAAGGAATGTGGCATGGAATGTGTAATGGAATGGAAAGGAATGTAGTTTGCCATGGAATGCTACAGAATGTGTAATGGAACGTGGAATGGAATGGTATGCAATAGGGAATGAAAAGTCGAATGGAATGTGTAATGGTAGGTGGAATGGAATGGAATGTGGAATGGAATGTGGAATGGAATGTGTCATGGAATGGACTGGAATGTGGAGTGAATCGTGGAATGCATTCTGGTATATAACATGGAACATAATCGAACATGGAATGGACTGGAAATGTATGTGGAATGGAGTGGAAAGGAATACGGAATGGAATGGAATATGGAATGGAATTGAATGGAATGAGGATTGGAATAGAATGGAATGTGGAATGGAATGGAATGGAAAGGAATGTGGAAAGGATTGTGGATTGGAATGGAACGGAATATTGAATGGAATTGAAAGAAACGTGGAACGGAACGTGGAATGGAACGATGAATGGAAAGTGGAATAGAAAGTGGAATTGAAGGTAGAATGTAATGGAATGGAATGTGGAATGGAATGGAATGAAATGTGTTATGGAATGGTGGTGAATGAAATGGAATTTGGAATGGAATGTGGAGTGGAATGTGTAATGGACTGTGGAATGGAATGGAATGGAATGTGGAATGGAATGTGGAATGGAATGGAAAGGAGTGTGGAATGCAACGTGGAATGGAAAATTGGACTAGAACTTGGAATGAAATGTCGAATGCAATGGAACAGAAGCGAATGTGGAATGGAAAGTGGAATGGAATGGATTGTAAAGATAAATGGAATGTGGAAGGATTGGAACCTGTCATGGAATGGAATGGAACCTGTCATGGAATGGAAAGGAATGGAATCTGGAATGGAATGTAATGGAAAGGAATGGAATGTGGAATGGAATGGAATGGAATGGAATGTGGAATGCAATTGAATGGAAATTGAATTGGAAGTGAGTGGAATATAATGGCATATAATGTGAAAAGGAATGGAATAGAATGGATTGGAATGGGATGTGGAATGGAATGGAATGGATAATGGAATGGAAGGGAATGAAAAGGAGTGTGGAATGAAATGGAATTTAACGTAGAATGGAATGGAATAGAATGTGGAATGGAATGGAATGGAATGGGAAATGGAATGTGGAATGGAACGTGGAATGGAATGTGGAATGAAAAGTGGAATGGAACGGAATGGTATGTGGAAAGGAACGTTGAATGGAATAGCATGGAATGAAATGGAATGTGGAACGGAATGTAGAACGCAATGGAATGGAATGCGGAGTGAAATGTGGAATGTAACTTGAATGGAATGTGGAATGAAATGGACTGGAAAATGGAATGGAACGTGGACTGGAAACTGTAATGCAACGTGCAATGGAAAGAGGAATGGAAGATGTAATGGAATGAGTAATGGAATGGAATGGAATGTGGAATGGAATGGAATGGAATGGAATGGAATGGAATGTGGAATTCAATGGAACGGAATGGAATTTGGAATGGAATGGACTGGAATGAGATGGAATGGAATGTGGAATGGAATGGAATTGAATGTGGAATTGAATATAGAATGGAATGGGAAGCAATTTGGAATGGAATGTGGAATACAATGGAATGGAAAGGGGAAATGGAATGTGGAGGTGAAGGGAATGTGGAATGGAATGGAATGGAATGTGGAATGGAATGGAATGGGATGGAATGTGGAATGGAGTAGAATGGAATGGAATGGAATGTGGAATTCAATGTAATGGAACGTTATGGAAGGTGGAATAGAATGTGGAATGGAATGGCATGAAACGTGGAATGGAATGGAATGGAATGGAATGTGGAATGGAATGGAACTGAATGTGGAATGTAATGTAATGGAATGTGGAATGGAATGTAGAATGGAAAGTCTAGGGGAATGGAATGGAATGTGGAACGGAAGATGGCATGGAATGAATAAGAATGTAGAACGGAATGTGGAATGCAAAGGAAAGTGGAATGGAGTGGAATGTAATGTGGAATGGAATTTTTAATGGAATGGGATGGAATGTGTAATGGAATCTGGAATGAGATGGAATGAAACGTGGAATGGAATGTGGAAAGGAATGGGCCGGAATGTGGAATGGAATGTGGAATGGAATGGATTGGAATGCGGAATGGAATGTAATAGAATATGGAATTGAAAGGAAAGTAATCTGGAATGGAATGGAAAGGAATGTAGCATGAAACTGAATCGAAAGCAGAGGAATGTGGAATGGAATCGAATGGAACGAGCTATGGAATGTGGAATGGAAAGTGGAAAGGAAATGAACGGAAACTGGAATGGAATGTATAATGGAATGGATCAGAATGTGGAATGGAATGGAATGGAATGTGGAATGGAATGAAATTGAATGTGGAATAGAATGCATAATTCAATGGAATGGAATGGTATGGAATGGGGAATGTAATGGAATGTAATGTGGAATGGAAGGTGGAATGCAATGGAATGGAACGTGAAAAGGAATCTCGAATGGAATGTGGAATGGAATGGAAAGGAATGCGAAAAGCAATGGATTGGAATGTGGAGTGGAATGTGGAAAGGAATGGAATGGAATGGGAATGTAAAGTGATGGAATGGAATGGAATGCGTAATGGAATGTGGAATGCAATGTAATGGAAGGTGGAATGGAACGTGAAATGTAACGGAATGGAATGGAATGTGTAATGGAAGTGGAATGGAATGTGGAATTGAATGTGGAATGGAATGTGGTGTGGCACGTTGAATGGAACGGAGCGCAACATGGAATGGAATGAGGAATGAAATGTTAAACGGAAAATGTAATGGAATGCAATGTGGAAACGAACTTGGAACAAAATGGAGTGGAGCATGGAATGGATCATGGAATGAAACGTGGAATGGAATGTTGAAAGGAAAGTGGAATGGAAAGGAATGGAATGTGGAATGGAAAGCGGAATGGAATGGAATTGAACGTGGAATGGAATGTGGAATAGAATGTGGATTGGAAAGGAATGCATTGTGCAATGGAACGTGGAATGGAATGGAAAGTAACGTGGAATGGAATTTGGAATACAACATGGAATTGACGTGGAATGGAATGTGGAACGCAGCGTGGAATGGAATGTGGAAGGGAATGTGGAATGGAATGGAATGGAATCTGGAATGGAATGTGGAATGGAATGAAATGGAATGTGGTAAAGAATGCGGAATGGAATAGAATGTGGAATGGAACATGGAATGAAATGGAATGGAGCGTGGAATGCATCATGGAATGGAGCGTGGAATGGAATGTGGAAAGGAAAGTGGAATGGAATGGAATGGAATGTGGAATGGAAAGTGGACTGGAATGGAATGGAACGTGGAATGGAATATGCAATGGAATGTGGAATGGAACGTGAAATGGAATGGAATGTAAAGTGGAGTGAAACATGGAATTGAATGGAATGGAATGTGGAATATAATGTGGAATGTAACGTGGAATGGAATGGAATGGAATGCGGAATGTAATGTGGAATGGAAAGGATTGGAATGTGGAATGGAACGTGGAATGGAATGGAAAGGAATGTGGAATGAAACATGGCATGGAATAGAATGGAATGTGGAATGGAATGAGGAATGGAAAGTGGAATTTAATGTGGAAAGGAATGTGGGATGGAACGGAATGCAATATGGTATGGAATGCGGAATCGAATGGAATGGAATGTGGAATGGAATGGAAAGGAATGTGTAATAGAAGGGAAAGGAATGGAATTGAATGCGGAAATGAATGGACTGGTGTGTGGAATGGAATGGAATGGAAAGTGGAATGGAATGTGGAATGGATTGGAAAGGAATGTGGAATGGAACGGAATGTAATGTGGACTGGCATGGAATAGAATGGATTTGAATGTGGAATAGAATGGAATGGAATGTAGAATGGAAAAGAATCAAATGTGGAATGGAATGGAATGGTATGGAATGTGAAAAGGAAAGGAATGGAATGTGGGATGGAAAGGTTTGGAATGTGGAATGGAAAGGAATGGAATGTGGAATAGAATGAAATGCTATGGAATGTGGAATGGAACGGAATTTAATGTGGAATGGAAAGTGGAATTGAGTGGAACGGAATTTGGTTTGGAATGGAATGGAATATGGAATGGAAGGTCGAATGGAATGTCGAATGTAATGTGGAATGGAAAGAAATGGAATGTGGGATGCAATGGAGTGCAATGTGGAATGGAATGGAATGCAATGTGGAATGGAGGGTGGAACGGAATGGGATGGAATGTGGAATAGAATGTGGAATGGAAAGGAATGGAATCTGGAATTGAATGGAATGGAATGGAATGGAACGTGAAATAGAATGTGGAATAGACTGTGAAATGGAACGTGAAATGGAACATTGAATGGATTGGAATGGAAAGTGGAATGGAATGTGGAATGTAATGAAATGCAATGTGGAAAGGAAAGTGGAATGGAATGGAATGAAATTCGCAATGCAATGTGAAATTGAATGAAATGGAATGTGGAATGGAATGTGGAATGGAATGGAATGCAATGTGGAATGGAACGGAATGGAACGTGGAATCTAATGCAAGGCAATGTGGAATTGAAAGTGGAATGGAATGGAATGGAATTTGGAATGGAATGTGAAATTGAATGGAATGGAATGTGGAATGGAATGTGGAATGGAATGTAATGGAATGTGGAATGGAACGGAATGGAATGCGGAATGGAATGTGGAATAGAAAGTTCAATGGAATGGAATTGAATGTGCAACCAAAAGTGGAATGGAGTGGAGGGGAAAGTGGAATGGAAATTTGAATGGAAATTGTAATGAAACGTGGAATGGAATGTGGAATGCAACCTGCAATGAAATGTGGAATGGAATGTGAATTGGAATGGAATGGAATGTGGAACGGAATGAAATTGAATGAGGAATGGAATGTGGAATAGAATGTGGAATGGAACAGAATAGAACGGAATGGATTGTGGAATGCAATGTGGAAAGGAATGTTGATTGGATCGTGGAATGTAATGGAATGGAACTTGGATTGGAAAGTGGAATGGAACGTGAAATTGAATGTGGCACAGAACGTGGAATGGCATGGGCAATGGAATGTGGAATGGAAAGTGGATTGTAACGGAATGGAAAGTGGAATGGAATATGGAATGGAATGGAATGCAACGTGGAATGGAACGTGGAATGGAATGTGGAATGAAATGTCGAATATAATGGTATGTGGAATGGAATGCAATGCAATAAATGAATGGAATGGAATGCGGAATGGAATGGAATGGAATGTGGAATGGAATGGAATGTGGAATGGAATGGCATGGAATGGAATGTGGAATGGAATGGAATAGAATGCACTGGAATGGAATGTGGAATGGACTAGAATGTGGAATGGACTAGAATGTGGAATGGAATGAAATGGAATGGAATGAAATGGAATGGAATGTGGAATGGATTGGAATGAAATGTGGAATGGAATGGAATGGAATGGAGTGGAATGTGAAATGGAATAGAATGGAATGTGGAATGCAATAGAATGTGGAATGGAATGGAATGGAATGCAATGGGGATTGTTAAGGAATGGAACATGGAATGGATTACAATGGAAATTGGAATGCAATGGAAAGGAATGTGGAATGGAATGGAATGGAATGTCCAGTGGTATGTGGAATGGAATGGAATTGAATATGGAACGGAATGTGGAATGAAATGGAAAGGAATGTGAAATGGAAAGAAATGGAATGCGGAATGGAATGTGCAATGGAATGTGGAATGGAATGTGGAATGGAATTTGCAGTGGAATGTGGAATGGAATGCGGAATGGAAAGTGGCATTGAAAGTGGAATGGAATGGAATAGAATGTGGAGTGGAATGTTGAATGGAACGTGGAATTGAACATGGAAAGGAATGTAGAATGAATGACGAAGGGAAAGTGGAATGGAATGGAATGGAATGTGGATTGGAACGTGGAATGGAATGTGGCACAGAACGTGGAATGGCATGGGCAATGGAATGTGGAATGGAATGTGGATTGTAACGGAATGGAAAGTGGAATGGAATATGGAATGGAATGGAATGCAACGTGGAATGGAACGTGGAATGGAATGTGGAGTGGAATGTCGAATATAATGGTATGTGGAATGGAATGCAATGCAATAAATGAATGGAATGGAATGCGGAATGGAATGGAATGGAATGTGTAATGGAATGGAATGTGGAATGGAATGGCATGGAATGGAATGTGGAATGGAATGGAATAGAATGCACTGGAATGGAATGTGGAATGGACTAGAATGTGGAATGGACTAGAATGTGGAATGGAATGAAATGGAATGGAATGAAATGGAATGGAATGTGGAATGGATTGGAATGAAATGTGGAATGGAATGGAATGGAATGGAGTGGAATGTGAAATGGAATAGAATGGAATGTGGATGCAATAGAATGTGGAATGGAATGGAATGGAATGGAATGGGGAACGTCATGGAATGGAACATGGAATGGATTACAATGGAAATTGGAATGCAATGGAAAGGAATGTGGAATGGAAGGGAATGGAATGTCCAGTGGTATGTGGAATGGAATGGAATTGTATGTGGAACGGAATGTGGAATGAAATGGAAAGGAATGTGAAATGGAAAGAAATGGAATGTGGAATGGAATGTGGAATGGAATGTGCAATGGAATGTGGAATGGAATGTGGAATGGAATTTGCACTGGAATGTGGAATGGAATGTGGAATGGAATGTGGAATGGAAAGTGGCATGAAAGTGGAATGGAATGGAATAGAATGTGGAGTGGAACGTTGAATGGAACGTGGAATTGAACATGGAAAGGAATGTAGAACGAATGACGAAGGGAAAGTGGAATGGAATGGAATGGAATGTGGATTGGAACGTGGAATGGAACGTGGAATGGAACATGGAATGGAACACGCAACGGAAATTGGAATGGGATGTGCAATGGAATGTGGAATGGAAAGTGGAATGGAAAGAAATATAACGTGGAATGGAACGTGGAATGAAATTGAATGGGAAGTGGAATGGAACGTGAAAGAGAACATGAAAAGGAATGTGGAATGGAACGTGGAATGGAATGTGGAATGGAATGGGGAAGGGAATTTGGCCTGGAATGGAATGGCATGGAATGGAATGTGGAATGGAAAGTGCAATGGTTCCTGTAATTGAACGTGCAATGGATCGTGTAATAGAACTGGAAGGGAATGTGGAAAGTGGAATGGAATATAGAATGGAACGTGAAATTGAATGGATTGGAATGTAGAATGGAACGTGGAATGGAATGTGGAAAAGAATGTAGAATGGAATGGAATGGAATATGGAATGGAATGGAATGGAATGTGGAATGGAAAGGCAAGGAACGTGGAATGGGAAGTGGAAAGGAACATGGAATTCAACGTGGAATGGAGAGTGGAATGGAATGCCGAATTGAATGGAATGGAATGTGAAATGGAATGGAAAGGAATGTGGAAAGGAAAGGAATGGAACGTGGAATGGAATGTGGAATGGAAAGTGGAATAGAATGGAATGGAACGTGGAATGGAATTTGGAATGGAATGGAATGGAACGTGGAATTGAATGGAATGGAATGTGGAATGCAATAGAATGGAATGTGGAATGGAAGGGAATGGAATGTGGAATGCAAAGGGAATGAATGGTACGTGGAATTGAATGGAAAGTAATGGAAAGTTGAATGCAATGAAATGGAATGTAACGTGGAATTGAATGCAATTGAACGGGGAAAGGTATGTGGAATGGAAAGTGGAATGGAATGTGGAATGGAATGAATTGGAATGTGCAATGGAATGGAATGGAATTTGGAATAGAATGGAATGGAATGGAAAATGCAATGGAATGTGGAATGGAATGCGGAAAGGATTGGAAAGGAATGTGGAATGGAATTTAACTTGGAATGGAATGGAATGGAATGTGGATTGGAATGGAATGGAATAGAATGTGGAATGGAATGGAAAGTGAAATGGAATTTGGAATGGAATGTGGAGTGGAATGAAATGCACTGTGGAATGGAATGGAACGGAATGTGAAATGGAATGGAATGGAATTGAAAGTGAAATGGAATTAGCAATGGAATGTAGAATGGAAAGAAATGGAATGTGGAATGGAATAGGGTGGAATGTGGAATGGAAAGTGGAATGCAATGGAACATGGAATGCAATGTGGAAAAGAAAGTGGAATTTATCGTGGAATGGAACGTGGATTGGAATGGAATGGAATGTGGAATGGAATGGAATGAAATGTGGAATGGAAAGGAATGCAACCTGGAATGTGATATGGAATGGAACAAGGAATGCAACGTGGAATGGAAAGGAATGCATCCTGGAATGGGACGTGGAATGGAACATGGAATGCGATGTGGAATGGAAAGTGGAGTGGAATGTGGAATGGAATGGAATGGAATGCGGAATGCAATGGAATGAAAGGTGGAATGGAATGGAATGGACTAGAATGGAACGTGGAATGGAATTGAATAGATTGGAAAGTGAAATATAATGTGGAACGGAATGTGAAATGGAATGTGGAATGGAATGTGGAACGGAATGAATTGGAACGTGGAATGAAATGGAATGGAACGAGGAATGAAATAGAATGGAATGGAACATGAAATGGAATGTGGAATGGAGCATGGAATGGAACGTGGAATGGAATGTGGTATGAAAAGTGGAATGGAACGTGGAATGGAGCATAGAATGGAACGTGGAATGGAATGTGGTATGAAATGTGGAATGGAATGGAATGGAATGTGGAATGGAATGGGAATTGAATGCAATGAAATAAGAACGGAATGTGGAATGGAATGGAATGGAATGTGGAATGTAATGTGGAATGGAATGTGGAATGCAACAGAATGCAACAGAATGCAACAGAACAGAAAGAGGAATGGAATGTTGAATGGAATTTGGAACGTAACGTGGAATGGAATGTGGAATGGTATGTGGATTGGAATGTAATGGAATGTGGAATAGAAAGGAATGGAATGTGGAATGGAATTGAATAGAATGTTGAATAGAATAGAATGTAAGTGAAAGTGCAAGGGAAAGTGGAATGGAATGTGGAATGCAATGGAATTGAATGTGGAATGGAATTGAACTTGGAATGGATTGGAATGAAATGTGGATTGGAATGGAATGGAATGGAATTTGAATGTGGAATGGAATGGAATGGAATGCGGAATGCAATAGAATCGAATGTGGAATGGAATGGAATGGAATGTGGAATGCAAAGGAAATGAATGGTACGTGGAATTGAATGGAAAGTAATGGAAAGTTGAATGCAATGAAATGCAATGTAACGTGGAATTGAATGCAATTGAACGGGGAAAGGTATGTGGAATGGAAAGTAGAATGGTATGTGGAATGGAATGAAATGGAATGTGCAATTGAATGTAATGGAAAATGGAATAGAATGGAATGGAATGGAAAATGCAATGGAATGTGGAATGGAATGTGGAAAGGATTGGAAAGGAATGTGGAATGGAATTTAACTTGGAAAGGAATGGAATGGAATGTGGAGTGGAATGGAAAGTGAAATGGAATTTGGAATGGAATGCGGAATGGAACCTGTAATGGAATGTGGAATAGAATGTGGAATGGAAAGAAATGGAATGTGGAATGGAATGTGGAATGGAATGGAATGGAATTGAATGCGAAATGAAATAAAATGGAATTGAAAGTGAAATGGAATTAGCAATGGAATGTAGAATGGAAAGAAATGGAATGTGGAATGGAATAGAGTGGAATGTGGAATGGAAAGTGGAATGCAATGGAACATGGAATGGAATGTGGAAACGAATGTGTAATGGAAGGTGAAATGGAATGTGAAATGGAATGTGGAATGGAATATGGAATGAAATGTAGTATGGAATGCGGAATGGAAAGGAATTGAATGTCCAATGGAATGTGGAATGGAATGGAATTGAATGCGGAATGGAATGTGGAATTGAATGGAAAAGAATGTGAAATAGAAAGAAATGGAATGTGGAATGGAATGTGGAATGGAATGGAATGGAATTGAAAGTGAAATGAAATGGAATGGAATGTTGAATGGAATGTGCAAAGGAATGGAATGTAGTGGAATGTGGATTGGAATGTGGAATGGAATGGATTGGATTGTGGAATGGAATGGAGTGGAATGTGGAAAGTAATGGGTTGTAATGTGGAATGGAATGTGGAATGGAATGGAATGGAATGGAATGGAAAGTGGAATAGAAGATATTGGAATGTATAATGGAATCGGAATGGAATGGAATGCAATGTGGAATGGAATGGAAAGGAATTTGGAATAGAATGGAATGGAATGTGGAATGGAATTGAATGGAACGTGGAATTGAAAGGAATGGAATGCAATGGAACGTGGAATTGAATGTAATTGAACGGGGAGTGGAATGTGTAATGGAATATGGAATGGAAGGGAAGGGAATGTGGAATGGAATGGAGTGGAATGTGGTATAGAAGAGAATGGAAGTTAAAGTGCAATGGAAAGTGGAATGGAATGTGGAATGGAACGGAATGGAATGTGGACTGGAATTGAAATTGGATTGGAATTGAATGGAATGTGGATTGGAATAGAATGGAATGGAACATGGAATGGAATGTGGAATGGAATGTGTAATGGAATATGGAATGGAATATGTAATGGAATGTGGAATGAAACGTGGAAAGGAATGGAATGGAACGTGGAATTAAATGTGGAATGGAATGGAATAGAATGTGAAATGGAATCTGCAATGGAATGTGGAATGGAATGGAAAGGAATGTGGAATGCAAGGTGGAGTTGAATGGAAAGGAATTTGGAATGGAATGCAATGGAATGTGCAATGGAATGTGGAATGGAATGGAATGGAATGTGGAATGGAATATGGAATGGAAAGGACTGTAATGTGGAACGGAATGGGGAATGGAATGTGGAATGGAATGGAATGGAAAAAGGAATGGAATGTCGAATGGAATGGAATGCAAAGTGGAATGCAATGCAATGGAATGTGGAATATAATGAAATGGAATGGAATGGAATGTGAATGTAATAGAACAGAATGTGGAATGCAATGGAATGGAATGATATGAGGAATGGAATGGAATGGAATATGGAATGCAATGCAATGGAATGAAATTAGGAATTGAAAGGAATGGAATGGAATGGAATGAGCGATGGAATGGAAGATAACGTGGAATGGAATGTGGAATGGAATTCAATGGAATGTGGAATGAAATGGAATGGAACGTGGAAAAGAATGTGAAATTAAATCTGGAATGGAATGTGGAATGCAATGGAATGGAATGTGGAATAAAGCGGAATGGGATGGAATGCAATGCGGAATGGAATGGAATAGAATGCGGAATGCAATGGAATGGAGTGAAATGTGGAATTGAATGTAATGGAAAGTGGAATGGAATAGAATGGAATGTGGAAGGAATGGAATGGAATGTGCAATGGAATGTGGAATGGAATGTGGAATGGCATGTGGAATGGAATGTGGAAGGTAATGGAATGGAATGTTGACTGTAATTGAATGGAATATTGAATAGAATGGAATGGAATGGAATGCGGAATGGAATGGAATGGAATGTGGAATGAAATGCAATGGAATGTGGAATGGAATGGAATGGAACTTGGAATAGAATGTGGAATGGAATGGAATGCAACCTGAAATGGAATGTGGAATGGAAAGTGCAATGAAACGTGGAATGGAATGGAAAGGAACGTGGAATAGATTGGAATGGAACGTGGACTGCAATATAGAATGGAATGTGGAATCTGACGAGGAACGGAATGGAATGCAAGTTGGAATGGAATGTGGTAGAATGTGGAATGGAATGGATTGGAATGTGAAATGAAATGAATTGGAAAGTGGAATGGAATGGAATGGAACGTGGAATGGAATGCGGAATGGTACGTGGAATGGATTGTTTAAATGAATTTAATGGAATGTGGAATAGAATGGACTGGAATGAAATGTGGAATGGAATGTGGAATGGATAAAGGAATGGAATGGAATGGAATGTGGAATGGAATGGAATGGAATGGAATGTGTAATGGAATGTGGAATGGAATGTGCAACGGAATGGAATGAAATGTGGAATGAAATGTGGATTGGTATCCAATGGAATGTGGAATGGGATGTGGAATGGAATGGAATGGAATGGAAAGTAATGTGGAAAGCATGTGAATTGGAATGCAACGGATTGTGGAATAGAATGTGTAATGAAACACAATGGAATGAGAATGGAACGTGGAAAGGAATGTGGAAAGGAATGTGGAACGGGGTGCGGAATTGAATGTGGAATGGAATGTGGAATGGAATGGAATGTGGAATAGAATGTGGAATGGAAAGTGGAATTAAATGGAATGGAATGCGGAATGGAATGAAAATGAATGTGGAAATGAATCTGGAATGGAATGCAATGGAATGTGGAATGGAACGGAATGGAACGTCGAATGGAATATGTAATGGAACGGAATGCTACGTGGAATGGAAGGCGGAATGGAGTGCGGAATGGATTGCGAAATGGAATGTGAAATGCAATAGAATGGAAGTGGCAATGGAATGTGGAATCAAATGTAGAATGGAATGGAATGGATGGTGGAATGGAATCGTATGGAATGGTATGGAATGTGGAATGGAATGGAATGGAATGTGGAATGGAACGTGGAATGGAACGTGGAAAGGAATGTGGAATGCAACACGGAATAGAATGGAATGGAAAGTGGAATGGAATGTGGGATGGAATGGAATGGAACGAGGAATGGAATGTGGATTGGAATTTGGAATGGAATGGATTGGAATGGAATGTGCCAGGCAATGTGGAATGGAATGTGGAATGGAATGTCAGGAATGTCGAATAGAATGTGAAATGGAATGGAATGGAATGTCAAATGGAATGGAATGGAATCTCAAATGGAATGTGGAAAGGAATCTGAAATGGAAAGTGCAATGGAATGTGGAATGGAATGTGGAATGTATCGTGGAATGGAAAGCGGAATAGAATGGAATGCAGCATGTAACGGAATGTGGAAAGGAATGGAATGGAATGCAGAATGGAATTTTTAAAGGAATGTGCAATGGAATGGAGTGGAATGTGGAATGGAATGTGGAATGGAATGGAATGGGATGTGGAATGGACTGTGTAATGAAATGAAATGGCATGTGGAATGGAACGTAACGGAAACTGGAATGGAATGTGGAATGGAAAGGAATGTAATATGGAATGGAATGTGGAAACGAAAGTGGAATGGAATGCAATGGAATGTGGAAGGGAACGTGGATTGGAAGGGAATGGATAGTGCAATTGAAAGTGTATTGTAAACTGGAATGGAATGGAATGGAATGTGGAATGGAATGGAATGGAATGTTGAATGTAATGTAACGGAATATGGAATAGAATGCAGTGGAATGGAAAGTAGAATGGAATGTGGAATGGAATGTGGAATGGAAGGTAAAATGGAATGTGGAATGGAATTTGGAATGCAATGGAATTGAATGTGGAATGGAATGTGGAATGAAATGTAATGGAATGTAATGTGGAATGAAATGCGGAAAGAAATGGAATTGTATGTGGAATGGAACGTGGAATGGGACGTGGAATTGAATGAAACGGAATGTGGAAACGAATATGGAATGTTATGGAATGAAGTGTGGAATGGAGTGTGGAATGGAATGTGGAATGGAATGTGGAATGGAATGTGGAATGGAATGGAAGGTGGAATGGAATGTGGAGTGGAATAGATTGCAATGTTTAAATGGAATGGAATGGAATGTAGATTGCAATGTGGACTACAATGGAATGCAATGTGGAATTGAATAGATTGGAATGTGGCATGTAATTTTCAATGGAATGTGGCATGAAATATGGAGTGGAACGTTGAATGGAAAGTGGAATGGAATGGAATGGATCATGGAATGGAACATGGAATGGAAGTTGGAATGGAGCGTGGAATGGAATCGAAAGGAGCATGGAATGGAATGTGGAGCGGAACGTGGAATGGAATGCGGAATGGAATGGGTTGGAATGTGCAATGGAACGTGGAATGGAATGGACTGGAATGTGGAACGGAATGTGGAATGAAATGCAACGGAATGTGGAATGGAATGGAATGGAATGTGGAATGGAGTGGAATGGAATGTGGTATGGAATGAGGAATGGAATGTGGAGTGGCACTTGGAATGGAACGGAGTGCAATGTGGAATGGAATGTGGAATGGAATGTGAAATGGAACGTGGAAGGAATGCAGTGAGGAACGGAACGTGGATTCGAATTTAATGGAACGTGGAATGGAATGTGGAATGGAAAGCGGAATGGAATGGAATGTGGAATGGATCGTGTAATGGAATGGAATGGAACGTGGAATGGAAAGTGGAATGGAACGTGGAATGGAATGTGGAATGCAACGTTGAATGGAATGTGCAATTGAATGTGAAATGGAACGTGGAAAGGAATGGAATGGAAAGTGGAATGGTACATGGAATGGAATAGAAAGGAACGTGGAATGGAATGTGGAATGGAACGTGGAATGTAATGTAATGGAATGTGGAATGGAATGTAGCATGGAATGTTGAATTTAATGTGGAAGAGAATGTGCAATGGAATTCAATGGAATGGAATGGAATGTGGTATGGAATGTGGAAAGGAATGTGGAATGGAAAGTGGAATGCAACGGAAATAAATGTGGAATGGAATGTGGAATGGAACATGGAATGCAATGGAATGGAAAGTGGAATTCGATGGACTGGAATGTGGAATGGAACGTGGAATGGAATGTGGAAGGGAACTTGGAATGGAACATGGAATGGAACGTGGAATGGAATGGAATGGAATGTGAAACGGAATGGAATGGAATGCGGAATGGAATGCGGAATGGAATGTAGAATGTAATGGAATGGAATTTGGAATGGAGTGGAATGGAATGTTGATTCGAAGGTGGAAGGGAATCTGCAATGTAACGTGGAATGTAAAGGAATGGAATGTGGAATGGAATGCAGTGGAATGTGGAATGGAATGGAATGTAATGTGGAATGGAATGTGGAATGGCATGGAATGGAATGTGGAATAGAATGTGTAATGCAATGGAGTGGAATGCGAAATGGAATGGAGGGCAATGTGAAATGGAACGTGGAATGGAACGTGGAATGGAACTTGGAATGGAATGTGGAATGGAATGGAAAAGAATGAGAATGGAATGGTTTGGAATGTGGAATAAAATGTGGTATGCAATGGAATGGAATATTGAATGGAAAAGAATGGAATTGTACGGAATGTGGAATGGAATGGAAAGGAATGTGGAATGGAACGTGGAATGTAATGGAATGGAACATGGAATGGAATGTGGAATGGAATGTGGAATGCGACGTGGAATAGAATGTGGAATGTAATTTGAAATGGAAAGTAGTGGAATGTGGAATGCAAAGGAATGGAATGTGGAATGGAATGCAATGCAATGTCGAAGTGAATGTGGAATAGAATGGAATGGAAGGTGGAATAGAATGCGGAAAGGAATGGATAGGAATCCAGAATGGAATGCAATGGAATGGTATGGAATGTGGAATGGAATGTGGAATGGAAACTGGAATGGAATGTGGAATGGAAAGTGTAATGGAATGGAATTGAATGTGCAATGGAATATGGAAGGAATGTGGAATACAACGTGGAAAGGAATGTGGAATTTAACGTGTAATGGAAGGTGGAATGGAATGGATTGGAACGTGCCATGGAATGTGGAGTGGAAAGGAATGGAATGTGGAATGGAATGGAATGGAACGTGGAATGGAAAGGAATGGAAAGAGGAATGGAACATGGAATGGAACGTGGAAAACAACGTGGAATGGAACGTGGAATGTAATGTTTAATGGAATGGAATGGAATGTGGAATAGAATGGAAAGGAATGTGGAATGGAACGGAATGGAATGGAGGGGAACGTGGAATGGAATGGAATGGAATGGAATGGAATGGAATGTGGAATGTAATGGAATTAAATGTGGAATGGAATGGAATGGAATCTAATGGAATTTGGAATAGAATTGAATGGAATGTGAAATGGAATGGAATGTAATGTGGAATGGAATGAGGAATAGAATATGGAGTGGAAAGTGCAAAGGAAAGTGGAATGTAATGGAATGGAATGTGGAATGGAAGGTGGAATTGAATCGAATGGAACGGGGAATGGAAAACAGAACGGAATGGAGTAGAACGTGTAATCAAACGTGGATTAGAACATCGAATGGAATGGTCAGTGGAATGTGGAATTGAACGTGGAATGGAATGGAATGGAAACTGGAATGTGACGTGGAACGTAGTGAAATGGAATGGAATGGATTGTGGAATGGAACGTGGAATTTAATAGAATGGAATGTGGAATGGAACTTGGAATGGAATGTGGAAAGGAACAAGCAATGTAATGAAGAATGGAATGTGGAATGGAATTTGTAATGGAACGGAAAGGAATGCGGAATGGAATGTGCAATGGAATGTGGAATGCAACGTGGAATGGAATGGAATGGAACGTGGAATGGAACATGGAATGGAACGGAATGGAACGTGGAATGGAACATGGAATGGAAGGTGGAATTGAAAGGGCTATGGAATGTGGAATGTAACGTGGAATGTAATGCAGTTGAAACTGGAATGCAACTTGGAATGGAATGGAATGGATTGTGGAATGGAATCTTTAATGGAATGTGGAATGGAACCTGGAATGGAACATGGAATGGAACGGAATGGATTATGGAAAGGAATGTGGAATGGAATGGAATGGGATGTGGAATGAAATGTGCAATGGAATGTGTAATGGAAAGGAATGGAATGTGGAAAGAATGGAATGAAATGTGGAATGGGATATGGACTGGAATGGAATGCAACGTGGAATGGAAAGCGGAATGGAATGGAATGCAATGTGGTATGGAATGTGGAATGGAATGGAGTGGAATGTGGAATGGAATGTAGAATGGAATGTGGCATGGAATGTGGAATGGAAAGTGGATTTGAATGGAATGGAATGTCGAATGGAATGTGGAATATAAGGGAATGGAATGTGCAATGGAAGGTGGAATGGAATGTGGAATGGAAAGTGGAATGTAATGGAATGGAATGTCGAATGGAACGTGGAATGAAATGGATTTAAACGTGGAATGGAATTTGCAGTGGAAGGTGAAATGGAACGTGGAATGGAATGTAGAACGGTGCGCGGAATGGAATGTGGAATGGAACGTGGGATGGAATGGAATGGAAGGTGAAATGGAACGTGGAATGGAATGCAATGGAACGTGGAATGGAATGTGGAATGGAATGAGGAATGCAATGTGGAATGGAGCATGGAATGGAAGGGAAAGAAACGTGGAATGAAATGTGGAATGAAATGTGGAACGGAAAGGAATGGAATGTGGAATAGAATGAAATCCGGAATGGAATGGAATGGAATGGTGAGGAATATGGAAAGAAAAGGAATGGAACGTGGAATGGAACGTTGAATGGAACATGAAATGGAATGGGGAATAGAAAGGAATGGAACGGAATATGGAAAGGAATGGAATGGAATGTGTAATGGAATTTGTAATGGAAAGGGGAATGGAATGGAATGGAATGGAAGTGATAGGAACGTGGAATGAAATGGAATGGAATGTGCAATGGAAAGGAATGGAATGCGGAATGGAAAGGAATTTTATGGAATGTGAAATGGAATGTAATGGAATGGAATGGAATGTGGAATGGAATGTAATGGAATGCAATGGAATGGAATGGAATGCACAATTGAATCGATTGGGAAGTGGAATGTAATGGAATGGAATGTGGAAAGCAATGGAATGGAATGGAATTTATTGTGGAATGGAATGTGAAATGGAATGAGGAATGGAACGTGGAATGGAATATAATGGATGTCGGAATGGAGTGGAATGGAACGTGAAATGGAATATAATGGAACATTGTAAGGAAAGTGGAATGGAACGTGGAAAGGAAAGTGGAATGGATAGTATAATGGAAAGTAATGGAATGTGGAAAGGAATGGAATGTGGAAAGGAATGGAATGGAATGTGAAATGGAATGGAATGGAATATGGAATGGAACGTGGAGTGGAATGAAACGGAAAGTGGAATGCAATGCCTAATGGAAAGTGGAATGCCACGTGGAATGGAATGGAATGGATAGTGGTATGGAATGTGGAATGTAATGGAATAGAAGGTGGAATGGAATTGAATGGAATGGAATGGAATGTGAAATGAAATGTGGAATGGAAAGTGGAATGCAATGGAATAGAACGTGGAATGGAATGGAATGGAATGGAAAGTGGAATGTAACGTGGAATGGAATGGAATGGAATGTGCAATGGAATGTGGAATGGAATGTCGAACGGAACGCGGAATCGAAAGTGGAATGGAATGGAATGGAATGTGGAATGGAATGTGGAATTGAATGTGGAACGGAATGTGGAAATCAATCTAATGGAATGTGGCATATAATGTGGAATGGAACGTGGAATGGAATGGAGTGGAATGCGGAATGGAATACCGAATGTAATGGAATTGAATGCGGGATGGAATGTTGAATGGAATGCGGAATGGAATGGAATGTGGAATGGAGTGTGGAATGGTAAGGAATGGAATGTGGAATGGAATGCTCAATGGAATGTGGAATGGAATATGTTGGAATGTGGAATGGAATGTGGAATGGAACGTTGAATGGAAAGGAATGGAATGTAGAATGGAATGTGGAATGGAATGCAGAATGGAAAGTGGAATGGAATGGAATGGAATGTGGAATGCAATGTGGAATGGAATGTGAAAAGGAACGTGGAATGTAAGGTGAAATGGAATGGAATTGAAAGGAGAATGGAGAGGGGAGTGGAATGAAATGGAATGTGCAATTCAATTTGCAATGGAATGGAAAGGAATGTTGAATGGAATGTATACTGGAATGGATCACTATGTGGAATGTAATGTGGAATGGAATGTGGAATGCAATGTGGAATGGAATGTGGAATGGAACGTGGATTGGAACGGAATGGATTGCGGAATGCAATATGGAATGGAAAGTGGAATGGAAAGTGGAATGTAACGTGGAATTGATCGTGGAATGGAATATGGAATGGAATGGAACGGAATGTGGAATGGAAGTTGGAATGGAACGTGGAATGGAATGGAATGGCATGTGTAATGGCATGGAATGGATTGTGCAATGGAAAGGAATGAAATGAGAAATGGAACATGGAATAGAACGTGGAATGCAACGTGGAATGGAACGTGGAATGCAATGTGAAATTGAACGGAATTTAATGTGGAATTGAATAGTATGGAATGTGGAATGGAATGGAATGGATTGGAATGTGGAATGGAATAGAATGGAATGGAATGTGGAATGGAATGGAATAGACTGTAATGGAATGCGGAATTGAATGGAATAGAATGTGGAATGGAATGGAATGTAATGGAACGTGGAATGGAATGTGGAATGCAATATGGAACGGAAAGTGGAATGGAATGGAATGGAAAGTGTAATAGAAAGTAATGGAATGGAAATGTGGAATGCAATGTGGAATTGAATGCGGAATTGAATGGAATGGAATGTGGAATGTAATGGAATGGAATGTGGAATGGAATGGATCAGAATGTGGAATGAAATGGAAAGGAATGGAATGGAATGTGAAATAGAATGTGGAATGGTAAGTGGAATTGAATTTGGAACGGAACTTGGAATTTAATGTGGAATTGAATCAAATGGATTGTGAAATGGAATGTGCAATGGAATGGTGTGGAATGTGGAATGGAATGTGGAATGCAATGTGGATGGAAATGAAACAATCGTGGAATGGAATGTGGAATGCAACGTGGAATGGAACGTGGAATTGAATGGGGAATTGAATGGAATATATTGTGGAATGTAATGTGCAATGGAATGGTATGGAATATGGAGTGGATTGTGGAATGCAGTGTGGAATGGAATGGAATGGAATGTGGAATGGAATGTGAAATGGAACGTAAAATGGAACGTGGAATGGAATGTGGAATGGAATGTGGGATGGAATTGAATGGAATGTGGAATGGAATGTGGAATGCAGTGTGAAATGGAATGGAATGCGGAATGCAATGTGGAATGGAATGGAATTGAATGTTTAAATGGAATGTATGGAATGTGGAATGGAATATTATCTGAAATGGAATGCAATGTGGAATGGAATGTGGAATGTATTGGAATGGAACGAGGAATGGAACGTGGAATGGAATGTGGAATGAAATGTGGAATGGAATAGAATGGAATCTGTAATGGAAGGGAATGGAATGTGGAATGGAATGTGCAACGAAATGGAATGGAAAGGAATGGAATGTGTAAGGCAATGGAATAGAATGTGGAGTGGAAAGAAATGGAACGTGGAAAGGAACGCGGAATGAAACGATGAATGTAGTGTGGAATGGAACGTGTAATGGAAAGTGGAATGCAATGGAATGGAATGTGGAATGGAAGGGAATGGAACATGGAATGCAACGTGGAATTGAAAGTGGAATGCAACGTGGAGTGGAACTTGGAATGGAATGTGGAATGTTATTTAATGGAATGTGGAATGCAATGGAATGGAATGTCGAATGGAATGGAATGTAGTGGAATTTGGAATGGAATGGAATGGAATGCGAAATATAATGGAATGGAATGTGGAATGGAATCGAATGGAAAGTGGAATACAAAGGAATGGAATGGAACGTGGAATGGAATGTCGAATTGAATGTGGAATTGAATGGAAAGGAATGTGGAATGGAATGGAATGGAACGTAGGATGGTTTGGAATGGAAAGTGGGATGGAATGTGAAAGGAACGTGGAATGGAGTGGGATGGAACTTGGAATGGAACGTGTAATGGAATGCAATGGAATGAGGAATGGAACATGGAATGGAATATGGAATGGAAAGTTGAATTGAACGTGGAATGGAATGGAATGGAAGGTTGAATGGAATGTGGAATGGAGTGTGGAAAGGAACGTTCTATTCCACATTCCATTCCATTCCATTCCATATTCCTTTCCATTCCATTCCATATTGCATTCAATTCCATTCCACATTCCATTCCACATTCCATTCCATTACATTGCACAATCCTTTCCATTCCATTCCACATTACATTCCACATACCATTAAATTCCAATCCACATTCCATTCTATTGCAGTTCACATTCCATTCCATTCCGTTCAACATTCCATTCCACATTCCATTCCTTTCCATTCCATATTCCGTTGCATTCCATGTTCCATTCCATTCCATTGCATTCCACATTTCATTCCATTCCACGTTCCGTTCCAAATTCCATTCCATTCCATTCCACATTCCATTCCATTCCATTCCAGAGTACATTCCATTCCATTCAATTCCAGTCCGCATTCCATTCCATTCCACATTCCATTCCACTTTCCACATTCCATTCCACATTCCATTCCATTCCATTCCACATTCCATTCCGTTCCGTTCCATTCCGCATTCCTTCCCATTCCATTCCACATTCCTTCCCACATTCCATTCCATTGCATTCCAGATTCCATTCCTTTCCTTTCCACATTCCATTCCATTCTATTCTACATTCCATTCCACATTCCTTTCCTCATTCCTTTCCACGTTCCATTCCACGTTCCATTCCAAATTCCATTCCACGTTCCATTCCACTCCATTCCACGTTAAATTACACATTCCATTCCATTCCATTCCACTTTCCATTCCACTGTCCATTCCAATTCATTCCACATTCCATTCCATTCCATTCCAAATTCCATTCCAATCCATTACACATTCCATTCCACATTACATTCCATTCCATCTCATATTCCATTCCATTCGATTCCATTCGACATTCCATTCCATTCCACGTTGAAATCCATTCCTTTCCACATTCCATTCCCTTACATTGCATATTCCATTCCATTCCACATTCCATTCCATTCCATTCCACATTCCATTCCATTCCATTCCATTCCACATTCCATTCCATTCCATTCCATATTCATTTCCACATTAAATTCCATTGCTTTCCACATTCCATTCCATTCCATTTCACATCCCTTTCCACATCGCTTTCCATTCCATTCCACGTTGCACACCATTCCATTCCACATTCTATTCTATTCCATTCTATTCCACTCCACATTGCATTCCATTTCTTTCCATTCCATTTAACATTCCATTCCATTCGATTCCATTCCACATTCCATTCCATTCCACTTTGCATCCCATTCCATTGCACATTCATTTCCCTTCCTTTCCACATTCCATTCCATTCCACATTCCATTCCATTACATTTCACACTCCATTCCATTACATTCCACATTCCACTCCATTCTATTCCACGTTCCATTCCTAATTCCATTACAAATTCCGTTCCATTCCATTCCATGTGTCATACCATTCCGTTCCACGTTCCATTCCACTTACCATTCCATTCTTTTCACATTCCATTCCATATTCCATTCCGTTGCATTCCACATAACATTCCATTCCATTCACTTCCATTCCACATTCCATTCAATTCCATTCCACATTCCATTCTATTCCATTCCATTCCATTCCACATTCCATTCCATTCCATTCCATTCCATTCCATTCCACATTTCATTCCACATTCCATTCAATTCCATTCCGCATTCCATTGCACGTTCCATTTCACGTTCCATTCCACGTTAAATTGCAGGTTCCATTCCACGTTCCATTCCATTCCATTCAACATTCCATTCCTTTCAATTCCACACTCCATTCCATTGCATTCCATTCCATTCCACGTTTGATTACACATTCCTTTCCATTCCATTCCACATTCCATTCCATTCCATTTCACATTGCTTGTCAATCCATTCTACATTCCATTCCACATTCCATTCCATTCCATTCTATTCCATATTCCATTCAACTGCATTCCTCTTTCAATTCCATCACATTCCACATTCCGTTCTACTCCATTCCGTGTTCCATTCCATTCCATTCCAATTTCCATTCCATTCCCTTTCACATTCCATTCCATTCCATTCCACATTCCAATCCATTCCATTCCACGTTGCATTCAACTTTCCATTCCATTCCATTCCACATTCCATTCCATTCCTTTCCACATTCCCTTCCATTCCATTGCATACCATTCCATTTGATTTGATATTCCATTATGTTGCATTCTATTTCACTTTCCATTCCATTGCCTTGCAATCCGCATTCCATTCCGTTCCTTTCCATTCCACGTTTCATTCCACATTCCATTCCACATTCCATTCCATTCCATTCCACATTCCATTCCATTCCATTGCATTTCATATTCCATTCCATTCCATTCCATTCCACGTTCCATTCCACGTTCCATTCCACATTCCATTTCATTCCATTCCACATTCCTTTCCATGTTCTATTCCTTTCCATTCTGCATTGCTTTCCACATTCCATTCCATTCCACATTTCATTCAACGTTCCATTCCATTCCATTCCACAATCCATCACACATTCCATTCCATTCCATTTCATATACCATTCCACATTCCATTCCATTCCATTCCAGATTCCATTCCATTCCACCATTGCTTTCCACATTCCATTACATTCCATTCCATTCCACATTCCGTTCCATTACATTCCACATTACATTCCATTCCACATTCCATTCCAGATTTCATTCACCATTCCATTCCACATTTCATTCCATTCCATTCCATTCCACGTTTCATTCCGCATTCCGTTCCATTCCATTCCGTTCAATTCTATTCCATTCCACATTGCATTCCATTACACATTCCATTCCATTCCATTCCGCATTCCATTCTGCTCCATTCCATTCCATTGCATTCCACATTCCATTTCAGTGCATTCCATTCGACATTCCATTCCTTCCATTCCGCATTCCATTCCATTCCATTACACATTCCATTCCACATTCCATTCCATTCCATTCCACATTCCATTCCATTCCTTTCCACCTTCCATTCCACATTCCACTTTCCATTCCATTCCACATTCGATTCTATTTCCATTTCACTTTCCATTCTATTTCCATTTCACATTCCATTCCATTCCACATTCCATTCATTTCCATTCCATGATCTATTTCATTCCACTTTACATTTCATTCCTTTCCATTCCAATCCACATTCCATTCGTCTCCATTCCACATTCCATACTATTAAATTTCAAGTTCCATTCCATTCCATTCCACGTTCCATTTCATTCCATTCCACAATCCATTCCACGTTCCTTTCCACATTCCATTCCACGTTCTGTTCCATCTTCCATTCCATTCCATTAAACGTTCCATTCCTCATTGCATTCCACATTCCATTCCATTCTACTCCATATTCCATTCCACGTTACATTCCACTCCATTCCATGTTCCATTATATTCCACTTTCCATTCCATTCCATTCCACTTTCCATGCCATTCCATTCCATGACCCATTCCACTTTCCATTCCACGTTGCATTCCACTCTCCATTCCACGTTCCGTTCCATTCCATTCCACGTTTCACTACTTATTCCATTCCACATTCCGTTCCATTCCATTCCACATTCCATTTCAAATACAATTCCATTCCACATTCCATTCAATTCCATTCAAAATTGCATTCCATTTGATTCCATTACATTGTATTCCACATTCCATTCCATTCCATTCCACGTTCCATTTCACAATCCATTCCACATTCCATTCCAGTCCATTTCTTTCCATTACACTTTCCATTACACATTCCTTTCCACATTCCATTCCGTTCCAATCCATTCTATAAAACGTACCATTGCACATTCCATTCCATTCCATTCCACGTTCCATTTCACTTACCATTCCATTCCATTCCATTCCATTGCATTCCGCTTTCCTTTCCAGTCCATACCATCGACAATCCATTCCATTCCATTCCAAATTCCATTCCCTTCCATTGCACATTCAATTCCACATTCCATTTAATTCCATTCCATATTCCATTCCACTTTCCATTCTGTTCTGTTCAACGTTGCATTTCACATTCCATTCCATTACATGCCACATTCCACTCCATTCTATTCCACATTCCATACCATTTCCATTTCACATTCAATACTATTTCCAATTCACATTCCATTCAATTCCTCATTACATTCAACATTCCAATCCATTGCATTCACGTTCCATTTCACATTCCATTCCATTACATTCCAGATTCCACTCAATTCCATTCCATATTCCATTCCACTCCATTCCATTCCGCATTCCATTTCAGTCCATTCCATTCGACTTTCCATTCCATTCCATTCCACATTCCATTCCATTCGATTCCACATTCCATTCCATTCCATTCCTTTCCATTTCACATTCCATTTCATTCGATTCCACCTTCAATTCCATTCCATTCCTTTACACTCCACATTCCATTTCATTCGATTCCACATTCCATTCCATTCGATTCCACAATCCATTCCATTCCGTTCCACTTTCCAATCCATTCCTTTCCATTCCACATTCCATTGCAAATTCCATTCAACATTCCCTTCCATTCCATTCCATTTCATTAGACGTTCCATTCCACTTTCCAATCCACATTCCATTTTGTTCCATTCCATTTCATTCCACGTTGCCTTCCACATTCCATTCCATTCCACATTCCATTCCAATTTCCTATCCATTCCATTCCACCTTCCATTCCATTCCATTCCGCATTCCACTCCATTCCATTTCATTCCAATCCATTTTCCATTCCATTCCATTCCATTCCGTTCCACATTCCATTCCATTTCATTACACATTCCATTTCATTCTATTCCACACTCCATTCCACATTCCATTCCATTTCATTCCATTCCACGTTCCATTCCACATTCCATTCCGTAGCCTTCCATTCCATTCCACGTTCCATTCCACATTCCATTCCACATTCCATCCCATTTCATTCCACATTCCATTCCACATTCCATTCCATTACATTACACATTCCAGTCTATGACACGATCCATTCCATGCCATTCCACGATCCATTCCACATTCCTTTCCACGTTCCATTCCACTTTCTATTCCATTTCAATTCCATTACACGTTCCAGTCCATTCCACGTTCCATTCAATTCCTTTCCACGATCCATTCCACGTTCCTTTCCACGTTCCATTCCATGTTCTATTCCATCTTCCATTCCATTCCATTAAACGTTTCATTCCTCATTCCATTCCACGTTCCATTCCATTCCATTCCATTCCACCTTCTCTTCCACATTCCATTCCGTTCCATTCCATTCCATTCCACGTTCCTTTCCACATTCAATTCCACATTCCATTCTATTCCTTTGCATTCCATTCCACTCCACGTTCCATTCCACTTTCCATTCCACATTCCATTCCATTCCATTCCACATTCCATTCCATTCCTTTCCGTTCCACGTTCCATTACAAATTCCATTCCACACTCTCTTCCGTTCCATTCCAATACACATTCCATTCAATTCCATTCCATTCCATTCCATTCCATTCCATTCCATTCCTAGTTACATTACACAATCCATTCCTCATTGCATTCTGTTCCATTCCACTCCATTCCACATTCAATTCCACATTTGATTCCATTCCATTCCACATTCCATTCCATTCCATTGCATTCCACATTCCATTCCACTCCATTCCATTCCATTTCATTCCACATTCCATTCACCTCCATTACATTCGATATTCCATTGCTTTCCCTTCAACATTCCATTCCATTCCACTCCACATTCCACTCCATTTCATTCCACGTTCCATTCCACATTCCATTCCTTTCCATTCAACATTCCATTCCTTTCCATTCCATTCCATATCCCACTCAATTTGAATTTCATGTTCCATTCCGTTTTCATTTCACATGCAATTCCATTCCATTCAACATTCCATTCCATTCCATCCCATATTCCATTCCATTCCATTCCACATTCCATTCCATTCCATTCCATTCCATTCCACATTGCATTCCATTTCATTCCACATTCCAATATATTCCACCTTCCATTCTATTCCATTCCACATTGAGTTGCATTTCATTCCACATTCCAATATATTCCACCTTCCATTTCACATTGCATTCCATTCCATACCACGTTCCATTACACTCAAAATTACATTACATTCCCTTGCATTCCATTCTACATTCCATTCCACCCCATTCCATTCCATTCCGTGCCACACCATTCCATTCCATTCTACATTCCATTCCATTCCATTTAAATATATTCCACATTCCATTCCATTCCATTCGAATTTCCATTCCATTCCTTTCCATTCCATTCCATATTCCATTGCACATTCCATTCCATTGCATTCCACATTCCATTCCCATCCATTCCACATTCCATTCCATTCCATTCCACATTTCATTCCTTTCTATTCCACATTCCATTCCATTCCATTCCACATTCCATTCCATTCCACTTTCCATTTCATTTCATTCGTTTCCAATCCACATTCCGTAGCATACCATTCCTTTCCACATTCCATTAGGTTCCATTTCACATTCCATTCTCTTCCATTCCATTCCACATTCCATTCCATTTCATTTCACATTCTGTTCCTTTCCATTCCATTCCACAGTCTATTGCTGTCTATTCCACGTTGCATTCTATTCAACTTTCCATTCCATTCCATTCGTTTCCATTCCATATTCCATTCCATCCCATTCCTTTCCACATTCCATTCCTTTTCATTCAACATTCCATTCCATTCCACATTCCATTCCACATTCCATTCCACGTTGCATTCCATTCCATTCCATTCCACATTCTATTCCATTCCATTTCACATTCCATTCCATTCCATGATCCATTCCACGTTCCATTCTTCATTCCAATCCACGTTCCATCCCAACTTCCATTCCTTTCCATTCCACGTTCCATTACTCATTCCATTCCACATTCCATTCCATTCCACATTCCATTCCACATTCCATTCCAGATTCCACTCCATTCCATTCCACATTCGATTCCATTCCATTCCATTCCACATTCTATTCCATTCCATTGTATTACATTCCATTGTATTCCACATTCCATTCCACTTTCCATTCCACGTTCCGTTCCACATTCCATTCCATTCTACATTCCACTCCACCTCCCATTCCGTTCAATTCCACATTCCGTTACATTCCATTCCTTTACATTCCACACTCTATTCCATTCCATTCCACATTCCATTCCATTCCACATTCCATGCCACATTCCACTCCATTCCATTCCACATTCCATTCCATTCCATTCCATTCCACATTCTATTCCTTTCCATTGTATTACATTCCATTGTATTCCACATTCCATTCCACTTTCCATTCCATGTTCCATTCCACATTCCATTCCATTCTACATTCCATTCCACCTCACATTCCGTTCAATTCCACATTCCGTTACATTCCATTCCTTGTCATTCCACACTCCATTTCATTCCATTTTACATTCCGTTCGATTCCACCTTCTATTCCCTTCCAGTCCACATTCCATTCCATTCCATTCCATTCCTCATTCCATTCCACATTCAATTCCAATAAACATTCAATTCCACATTCCATCACATTCCATTCCTTTCCAGTCCACCTTCCTACCCATTCCATTCCATTCCAGATAAAATTCCATACCATTACACATTCCTTACCATTCCATTCCAAACTCCATTCAACATTTCTTTCCATTCCATTCCACATTCCTTGCCATTCCATTCCCTTCCATTCCACAATCCATTCCAGATTCCATTCCATATTAAACTCTTATCCATTCCACGTTCCATTCCATTACTTTCCACGTTCCATCCCAGATTGCATTCCATTCCATTCCTCATTCCATTCCATATTCCGTTCCATTCCATTCTACATTACATTGCATTCCATTCTCTTCCATTCCACATTCCATTCCATTCCGTTTTAAATTCCGTTACTTTCCATTCCATTCCAGATTCCATTCCTTTCCATTCCATTCCACATTACAATCCACTCAACTTTCCAATCCATTCATTTCCACATTCCATTCCACATTCCATTCCATTCAATTCCATATTCCATTACATTCTTTTTTCCATTCTATTCCAGTACATTCCACGTTGCATTCCCTTCCATTCAACGTGGCATTCCACGTTCCTTTTCACGTTCTATTCCACTTTCCATTCCACATTCCATTCCATTCCATGCCATGCCACATTCCAGTCTATTCCATTTCACGTTCCATTCCATTCAATTCCATTCCCCGTTCCATTCCACTTTCCATTCCATTGCATTCCACTTTCCGTTCCATTACATTCCACGTTCCATTCCACATTCCATTGCATTCCATTCCACTTTCCATTCCTCATTCCATTCCATTCCACCTTCGATCCTATTCCATTCCACTTTCCATTCCACATTCCATTCCATTCCATCCCACATTCAATTCCATTCCCTTCAACTTTCTATTTCATTGCATTCCACAATAAATTCCATTCCATTCCACATTTCATTTCATTCCATTTAATTCCAGTCCACATTCCATTCCATTAAATTCCATTCCACGTTGCATTGCATTGCATTCCCCATTCCATTTCATGCCATTCCACATTCCATTCCATTACATTCCCCTTTGCATTTCATTCCATTCCAGGTTCCATTCCACGATTTATTCCACTTTCTATTCCACGTTGCATTCCACATTCCATTCCACATTCCATTCCATTTCTTTCCTTTCCACATTCCATTCCATTCCATTCCACTTTCCATTGTACATTTCATTCCCTTCCATTTAACATTCTGTTCCACATTCCATTCGATTCTATTCCATTCCACATTCCAATTTACATTCCATTCCTTTCCATTCCACATTACATTCCACTTTCCATTCCATTCCAATAAATTCCATATTCCACGGCCCATTCATTACCATTCCATTCCAATCCACTTTCCACTCCATTCCATTCAATTCCTCATTCCATTGTGTTCAATTCCACATTCGATTGCATTCCAAATTACAATCCACATTCCATTATATTCCGTCTTCCATTCCACATTTTATTCCATTCCATTACATTCCATTCCATATTGCATTCCATTCCATTTCTTAATCCACTCCATTCGATTCCATTGCATTCCAAGGTCCATTCCATTCCATTCCATTCCACATACCATTTCTTTTCATTCCACATTCCATTCCATTCCATTCCATTCCATTCCTTTACATTCCATTCCTTTCCATTCAATTCCACTTTCCGTTCCATTCCTTTCCATTCCACATTCCATTCCATTCCATACAATTTCACATTCCATTCCATCCTCCATTCCATTCCATTGCTTTCCGTATTCCATTCCATTCCATTCCACATTCCATTAAAACCCGTTTCACATTCCATTCCATTCCATTCCATTCCATTGCATTCCATTCCACATTCCATTCCAATCCATTACATTCCAGATTCAATTACAATCCATTCCACATTCCATTACAACTCTTTACTCACTCCATTCCATTCCATTCCACATTTCATTCCACAGTCCATTCCATTCCAATCCACATTCCATTCCATAACACATTCCATTCCATTCCGCATTCCATTCAATTCCTTTCGACATTCCATTCCATTCTATTCCGCAGTCCATTCCACGTTCCATTCTGTTCCATTCCACGTTCCATTCCACTTTCCATACCACATTCGATTCCACATTCCATTCAATTCCACTTTCCATTCCCCTTTCCATTCCTCATTCCTTTCCATTCCATTTCATTCCACTTTCCATTCCATTACATTGCATTCCACATTCCATTCCACATCCATTCCAAATTCCATTCCATTCCATTCCAAATTCAATTTTACATTACATTCCATTGTATTCTTCACTCTATTCTACATTCCGTTTGATTCCATTTCATTCCACATTGCATTCCACATTCCATTCCATTACACGTTCCCTTCCACATTCCATTCCATTCCATTCCACATTCCATTCCACTCCACTCCACATTCCATTCCATTCCATTGCACATTCCATTACATTCCATGTTCGATTTGATTCCACATTGAATTCCACTCCATTCCACATTGCATTCCATTCAATTCCACATTCCATTCAATTCCATTCCACATTCTATTCCATTCCACTTTCCTTTCCATTCTATTCCAATCCATTCCATTGCATTCCACTTTCCTTTCCATTTCATTACACCCTCCTTTCCATTCCGTTCCACATTCCAATCCATTCCATCCCACATTCCATTCCATTCCATTCCACAATCCATTCCATTCCTTTCCTTATTTCATTCCACATTCCATTCCATTCCATTCAATATTCCATTCCACTTTCCATTCCATTCCATTCCACATTCCATTCCTATCCATTAATTCCACATTGCATTCCACCTTCCATTCCATTCCATTCCACATTCCATTCCATTCCCTTCTACTTTCCATTCCATTCTATTCCACATTCCATTCCACATCATTCCAATTTCCATTCTACATTCCATTGCATTCCATTCCTGATTCCACTCCATTCCATTCTGCATTCAATTGCATTCCATTCCATATTCCAGACAATTCCAATCCATTCCACTTTCCATTCAATTCCATTCCACATTCTATTCCATTCCACTCTGCATACCATTCCAGATTCTGTTCCATTCTGTTCCACATTGCAGTCCATTCCATTCCACATCCCATTCCACATTCCATTCCACGTTCCATTCGACATTCCATTGCATGTTCCATTCCACATTCCATTCCATTCAAGTCCAACTTCCATTTCACATCTCATTCCATTCCATTCCAGTTTCCTTTCCACATTTCATTCCTCATTCCATTCCACGTTACATTCTCTTCCACTACACATTCCATTCCACATTCCATTCCACATTCCAACCATTCCATTCCACTCAGTTACATTCCATTCCATGCCAATGTGGAATGGAATGGAATGGAATGAAATATGGAGTGGTATGGAATGGAACGTGGAATGGAATGTGGAATCAAATGGAATGGAGTGGAATTGAATATAGAATGGAATGCAGTGGAATGAAATTTGAATGGAATGAGGAATGAAATGGAATTGAATGGACTCTAATGTGGAATGGAATTTGGAATGGAATGGAATGAAAATTGGAATGGAATGGAACGTGGAATGGAAAGGAGTGAAATGTGGACTGGAATGGAATGGAAGTGGAATGAAATGGAATGTAATGGAATGTGGAAGGGAATATAATGGAATGTGGAATTGAATGTAATGGAATGTGGAATAGAACTTAGAATGGAATGTGGAATGCAACTTTGAATGGAATGTGGATTTGACTATTTAATGGAATGTGGAATGGAATTGAATGTGGAATGTGGAATGGAAAGGAATGGAATGTGAAATGGAAAGGAATGGAATGTGAAATGGAATGGAATGGAATGTGGAATGGAATGGAATGGAGTCTGGAATGGAATGGAATTGAAAGGAATGATATGTGGAATGTTATGGAATGGAATGGAATGTGGACTCTAATGTAAAGGAATGTAATGTGTAATGGAATATAATCGATTGTAAAATGGATTGTGGAATGGAACGGAATGGAATGGAATGTGGAATGGAATGGAATGGAAAGGAATGAAATGTGGAATGGGAATGAAAGGAATGGTGAATGGAATGTGGAATGGAATGAGATTGAATGTGTAATGGAAAGTGGAATGGAATGTGGAATAGAATGGAATGGAATGTGGAATTGAATGCTGAATGGAATGGAATGGAATGTGGAATGGAATGTGCTATGGAATGGAATGGAATGAGGAAATTGACCGTGGACTGGAATGGAATGGAATGGAACGTGGACTTGAATGGAATGGAACGGAATATGGAATGGATCGGAATGTGGAATGGAAAGTGCAATGGAACGGAATAGAAGGAGGAATGGAATGGAGTGGAATGGATTATGGAATGGAATGTGGAATGGAATGGAATAGAATGAGGAATGGAATGGAAAGGCATGTAATATGGAATGGAATATTGAATGAAATGGAATGGAATGTGTAATGGAATGTGTGATGGAATGGAAGGGAATATGGTATGGAATGAGGAATGGAATGGAAGGGAATGTGGAATTGAATGGAATAGAACATGGAAAGGAATGTGGAATGGAAAGTCGAATGTAATGTAATGGAATGTGGAATTGAATGGAATGGAACATGGTGTGGAACGTGGAATGGAACGTGGAAAGGAAGATGGAATTGAAAGTAGAAAGGAATGCAAAGGAATTGAATGTGGAATGGAATGGAACTGAATGTGGAATGCAATGGAATGTGCAATGGAATGGTACGGAATGTGGAATGGAATGGAGTGGAATGGAATGTGGACTGGAAAAGAATGGAATGGAATGGTATGTGGAATGGAGTGAAATCGATTGCGAAATGAAAAGGTGGAATGGAGTTGAATGGAATGGAATGTGGAAAGGATTTAAATTGACAGGAATGAAATGTGGAATGGGATGGAATGGAATGTGGAATGGAATGTCGAAAGGAATGGGATGGAATGTGGAATGGAATGTTTAATGGAAAGTGCAATGATATGTGGAATAGAATGGAATGTAATGTGTAATGGAATGTGGAATTGAAAGTGTAATGGAATGGAATGGAGTGGAAAGGAATGTGGAATGGAACGGAATGTTGAATGGACTGGAATGTGGAATGGATTGGAATGGAATATGGAAAGAAATGTGGAATGATATGCAACATCATGGAATGGAATGTGGAATGGAATGAAATGGAATGTGTAAAGTAATGGAATGGAACAGAATGTGAAATGGAAATAGAAAGGAATATGGAATGGAATGGAATTGAATGGAATGTGGAATGCAATGGAAAGGAAAGGAACTGAATGTGAAATGGAAATAGAAAGGAATATGGAATGGAATGGAATTGAATGGAATGTGGAATGAAATGGAATGGAATGGAACAGAGTGTGGAATGGAATAGAATGTGGAATGGAATGGAACGGAATGTGGAATGGAGGGGAATGCAACTTGGAATAGAATGGAATGCATAGTTGAATGGAATGGAATGGAACATGGAATGGATAGGAATGCAATGGTATGGCATGGAATGGAATGAGGAATGGAATGGAATGTGGAATAGAATGAGAAATTGAATGGAATGTAGAATGGAATGGAATGGAATGTGGAATGGAACGCAATTGAATGTGGAATCGAATGTTATGGAATGTGGAATGGAATGGAATGGAATGTGGAATGGAAGGGAATGGAATGTGGAATGGCAATGAATGGAATGTGGAATGCAATGGAATGGAATGTGAAAGGGAATGAAATGAAATTTGTAATGGAATGTGGAAGGGATAGGGATGGAATGGAAGGAAATTTGGAATGGAAAATGGAATGGAATTAAATGCCGGGTGGAAATGGAATGGAATAAGGAATGGAAAGTGGAATGGAAAGGAATGGAACCTGGAATGAAACGTAGAATGGAATGGAATGGATGTTGGAATGGAACGAGGAATGGAATGTGTAATGTGGAATGGAATGGAATGGAATGGAATGTGTAATTTAATGGAAAGGTATGAGGAATGGAATGGAAGGGAATGTGGAAGGTATAGTAATGGAATGTGGAATGCAATGTGTAATGGAATCTAATGGAATGTGGAGTGGAATGGAATTGAATGTTCAGTGGAATGTGGAAGGGAAAGGAATGGAATGGAATGGGATGTGGAATGGAGTGGAATGGAAAGTGGAATGGAATGGGGAATGGAATTGAATTGAATGGAATGCGGAATGGAATGGCATGAAATGTGGAATGCAATGCGGAATGGAAAGTGGAATGGAATGTGTAATGGAATGGCATGAAATGTGGAATGGAATGCGGAATGGAAAGTGGAATGGAATGTGGAATGGAATGTCAAATGGAATGGAATGGAAATTAAAGTGGAATGGAATGTCAAATATAATGGTATGGAAAGGAATGTGGAATGGAATGGCATGGAATGTTTAATGGAACGCACAATGGAATGTAAAATGGAAAGTGGAATGGAATGGAATGGAACGTGGAATGGAATGGAATGGAACGAGGAATGGAATGTAATGTAATGGAATATAGAATGGAATGCAAAGGAATGTGGAATACAGTGGAATGGAATGCGGAATTGGTATGAATGCAATGGAATGTGGAATGGAATGTGGATTGGCATGGAGTGGAATGTGGAATGCAATGGAAATGAAGGTGGAGTGCAATGCAATTGAATGTGGAATGAAATGAAATGGAATGGAAGGTAGAAGGAAATGAAATGGAATGTGTAATGGAATGTGGAAGGGAATGCAATGGAATGGAATGGAATTAGGAATGGAATGGAATGGAATAGAATTGAATGTGGATAGGAATATCAAGTAATGTGAAATGGAATGGAATGGAATGTGGAATGGAGTGGAATGGAATGTGGAATGCAATGTGGAATATAATGGAATATGGAATGGAATGGAATGGAATGTGGAATGGAATGGAATGGAATACGGAATGGAATGGAATGGAAAGTGGAATGGAATATAATGGAATATGGAATGGTTTGGAATGGAATGTGGAATGGAATCTAACGGAATAAAATGTGGAATGGAATGTGGAAAAGAATGTGTTATGGAATGGAATGGAACGTGGAATGGAATGTGGAATGGAAAGGAATGAAACGTGGAACAGAATATATAATGGAATGGAATGGAATGTGCAATGGAATGGTATGGAAAGTTTAATGAGAACGCACAATGGACTGTAAAATTGAATGTGGAATGGAATGGAACGTGGAATGCAATGGAATGGAACGTGGAAGGGAATGTAATGGAATGGAATATTGAATGGAATGCAATGGAATATGGAATACAGTGGAATCGAATGCGGAATGGAATGGAATGCAATGGAAAATGGAATGGAATGTGGAATGACATTTAGTGGAATGTGGAATGCAATGGAAAGGAATGTGGAATGCAATGGAATGGAATGTGAAATAAAATGTAAAGGAATGTGGAGTGCACTGGAAAGGAATATGGAATGGAATGGAATGGAAAGAATTTGGAATGGAATGGAATGGAATGTGGATTGGAATGTGGAAAGGATTGGAAAGGAATGGAGTGTGGAATGGAATGTCTTGGAATTAAGAATGGAATGCAACGGAATGTGGAGTAGATTGGAATGGAATTCAATGTGGAAATCAATGTAGAATGGAATGGAATGGAATCGAATGGAATGTGGAATGGAATGGAATGTATTGTAGAATGAAATGGAATGGAATGTTGAATGGAATGGAATGTAACGTGTAATGGAATAGAATTTAACGGAATGTGGAAAGGAATTTGGAAAGGAATGTGTAATGGAATGCAAAGGAACGTGGAAAGGTATGGCATGGAATGTGGAATGTAATTGAATGGAATGTGGATTGGAATCTAATGGAATTGAACGTTGAATGCAATGTGATATGGAATGGAATGGAATGGAATGGAATGAGGAATGGAATGGAATGGAATGGAATGTCGAATGGACTGGAATGGAATGTGGAATGGAATCGAATGGAATGGAATGTGGAATGCAGTGTGGAAAGCAACGTGTAATGGAATGGATTGGAACATGGAATGGAATGTGGAATAGAAAGGAATGGAATCTGGAATGGAATGTGGAATGGAATGGAACGGAAGGTGAAATGGAATGGAATGGATGGTGGAATGGAATTTGGAATGGAATGGAATGGAACGTGGAATGGAATGGAATTCAATGTGGAATGGAATGGAATGGATCTTGGAATATAATGGAATGGTACGTGTAATGGAAGGGAATGGGATGGAACGGAATGTGGAATGCAATGGAATGGAGTGTTGAATGGAATGGAAAGTAACGTGGAAACGACTGTAATGGAGTGTGGAATGGAATGGAATAGAAGGTGGAATGCAATACAATGGAATGGAAAGTGGAATGGAATGTAATGGAATGTGGAATGGAATGGAATAGAAAGTGGAATGCAATACAATGGAATGGAAAGTGGAATGGAATGTAATGGAATGTGGAATGGAATGAAATGGAATGTGGAATGGAATGGAATGCAATGTGGAAAGAAATGGAATGGAATGTGGAATGGAAGGTGGAATGAAATGGAATGAAATGTGGAATAAAATGTGGAATGGAATATCGAATGGAATGTGGAATGGAATGTAATGTAATGTGGAATGGAACATGGAATGGAATTGAATGGAATGAAATGGAATGTGGAATAAATCGTGAAATGGAAAGTGGAATGCAAGGTGGAAAGGAACGTGGAATGGAACGTGGAACGTAATGTGGAATGGAATGTTGAATGGAATGGAATGGAATGTGGAATGGAATTGAATGGAATGGTATGGAAGGTGGAATGGTATGGAAGGTGGAATGGAATGGAATTGAATGTGGAATGGAATGTGAAACGGAATTGAAAGGAATGTTGTACAAAATGTGGAATGGAATGGAATGTGGAATTGGATGGAATGGAATCGAATGTGGAATGGAATGGCATGTGGAATCCAATGGAATGCAACTTGGAATTTAATGCAATGGATAGTAAAATCGAATGGAATGGAATGTGGAATGGAATGGAACGCCATATGGACTGTAATGGAATTTAACAGAATGTGGAATGGAATGTGGAAAGGAATGGAATTGTAAGAAATGTGGAATGGAATGTAGAATGGAACGTGGAATGGAATGGAATCGACCGTGGATTGGAACGAGGAATGCAAAGTGATATGAAATGGAATGGAAGGTGGAATGGAAGGGAAAGTAACATGGAATGGAATGGAATGGAATACTGAATGGAATGGAAAGGAAAGTTCAATGCAATGGAATAGAATATGGAATGGAACGGTATGGAATTGAATGGAATGTGTACTTGAATGGTGCGGAATGGAATGAAAAGTGGAATGGAATGGAATGGAATTTGGAATAGAATTTGGAATGGCATGGAATGGAATATGGGATGAAACGGAATGGAATGTGGAATGCAATGGAGTGGAATGTGGAATGAAATGGAAGGGAATGTGGAATGGTATGGAAAGGAATGTGGAAGGGATTGGAATGGAATGGAATGTCGAACGGAATAGAATGGAGTGGAGTGTGGACTGGAATGCAATGGAATGGAAAGGAATGTGGAATGGAATGCAATTTAAAGTGGAATGGAATGTGGAATGCAATGGAATTGAATGTGGAATGGAATGTGGAATGGAAGGGAATGGAATGTGGAATGGAATGGAATGGAATTTGGAATGGAATGGAATGGAAGTTAGAATGGACTGGAATGAAATGTGGAAAGGAACGGAATGGAACGTGGAATGGAATGGAATGGAATGGAATGGAATGAAATGAGGAATGGAAAGGAATGTGGAATGGAATGGAATTTGGAATGGAATGTGGAACACAATGGAATGGAACAGAAGGGAATGGGGAATCCAATGGATTGAAATGGAATGTATTGCAATGTGGAATGGAATGACATGGAAGTGGAATGGAAGCGAATGGAATGAAATGTGGAATGGAATGTGGAAAGGAATGTGAAATGGAATGGAATCGAACGTGGAATGGAATGTGGAATGGAAAGGAATGGAGTGTGGAACGGAATGTGGAATGGAATGGAATGGAATGTGAAATGAAATGTGGAATGGAATGGAATGGAATGTGGAATGCAATGTAAAATCTAATAGAATGAAGTGTGGAATGGAATGTGGAATGGAATGTAATGGAAGGTGTACTGGAATGGAATGGGATTTGGAATGGAATGTGGAATGGATTGGAATGGAACGTGGAATAGAAAGTAGAAAGGAATGCAATTGAATGTAGAATGGAATGGCATGGAATGTGGAACGGAACGCGGAATAGAAAGTGCAATGGAATGGAATGTGGAATTGAATGGAAAGGAATGTGGAATGCAATGCAATGGAATGTGGAATGGAATGGAATGGAATTGAATGGGGAATGCAATGTGGAATGGAATGGAATGGAATGGAATGTGGAATGGAATGTGGATAGGAATGTTTAATGAAATGGAATGCAACTTGGAATAGAATGTGGAATGGAAACGGGTGGAATGTGGAATGGAACGTTTCATGGAATGGAAAAGATGGTGGAATGGAATGGAATGGAACGTGGACTGGAAGGTGGAATGTAACGTGGAATGGAATGTGGAATGGGATTTCTAATGTGGAATAGAAAGGAAAGGAATGTGGAATGGAATGTGGAATTGAATTGATTGGAATGTGGAATTGAATGGAATGGAATGTGGAATAGAAAGTGGAATGTAATTGAATGGAAAGTGGAATGGAAGATGGGATGCAATGTAATGGATTGTGGAATGGAACGTGGAATGGAACGTGGAATGGAAAATGGATTTCAGTCTGGAATGTGGGATGGAATGGAATGGAATGTGGAATGGAATGGATTGGAATGTGGAATGTAATGGAAGGGAATGTGAGATGGAATGTGGAATGGAATGGAAAGTTGAATGGAATGGATTGTGAAATGGAATGGAATGCAATGTGGAATGGAATATAACGGAATGAAGAATGGAAAGGAATGGAATGCGGACTCGAATGGAATGGAATGGAATATGGACTGAAATGGAAAGGAACGGAAAGTGGAATGGAACATGGAATGTAATGGAATGGAATGTCAAATGGAAAGTGTAATGGATTGGAATGGAATGTAGAGTACTATGTTTAATGGAATGGAACGAAATGTTGAATGGGACGCACAATGGAAAGTGGAAAGTAACGTGGAATGGAACGCGGAATGGAACACGGAAAGCAATGTGGAATGGAAAGTGGAATGGAACATGGAATGGAATATGAACTGGAATTGGATCGAATAGAATGTGCAGTGGAATCTAGAATGGAAAGGAATGGAATGTGGAAAAGAAAAGTATCGAATGGAACGTCTAATGGAACGTGGGAAGGAGCGTGGAATGGAACGCGGAATGGAAACTTGCAATGGAATGGAATGGAAAGTGGAATAGAATATAATGGAATGTTGAATGGAATGGATAGGAAGATGTTATGCAATTGAAAGGAAAGTGGAATGGAATGGAATGGAATGGAATTTGGACGGGAATGGAATGTAATGGAATGGACTGTGGAATTGAATGGAAAGCGCAATGCAAAGCAATGTAATGTGGAATGGAATGGAATGTGGACCGGAGTGGAAAGGAATCGAATGTAATGTGGAATGAAATGGAATTGAATGTGGAATGAAATGTGGAATGACATGGAATAGAATGTGGATTGGAAGGGAATGGAATGTGGAATTGAATGGAAAGGAATATGGAATGGAATCGAATGGAATGTAGAATGGGAACGAATGGAATGGAAAGTGGAATGGAATGGAATGAAATGCGGAATGGAATGGAATGGAAATGAATATGGAATGGAATGCAGAATGGAATGTGGAATGGAATTGAATGGAATGAGGTATGGAATGGAATGAGGGATGGAATTTATAATGGAATGGAATCGAAAGCAGAATGTAATGGAATCAAACGGAATGTGGACTGGAATAGAATGGAATGGAATGTGGAATGGAATGTGGAATGGAATGCAATGGAATGTGGAATGGAATGGAATGGAATGGAATGGAATTTGGAATGGAATGTAGAATGGAATGGAGTGGAATGTGAAATGGAATGTGGAAAGGAATGGACTGGAAAGCGGAATGGAATGAAATGAAATAGAATGGTATGGAATGGAAAGTGGAATGGAATGGAATGTGGAATGGCATGGAATGTGAAATGGAAAGAAATGGACTGTGGAATGGAATTTGCAAGGGAAAGGAATGGAATGGAAAGTGGAACGAAATTCATTAGAATGTGAAAAGGCATGTGGAATTGAATGGAATGTAATGGAAAGTGGAATGGAAAGGAATGGATTGAGGAATGGAAAGGCATTGAATATGAATTAGAACGGAATGGAATGTGGAATGGAATGGAATAGAATTGAATGTGGAATGCAATGTGGAATGTTATGGATTGTGATGGAACGGAATGTGGAATGTGATGAAATGTAATAAGGAATGGAATGGAATGAAATGTGGAATGGAATGTGTAATGGAATGGAATGGAATGTAGAATGGAAAGGAGTGGAATGTGGAATGGAATGTGGAATGGAATGCTGAGTGGACTGTGGAATGATATGGAATGTTATAGAATAGGGAATGGAATGGAATGGAACGTGGAATGGAACATAGATAGGAACGTTGAATGGAACGTGGAATGTAATGCAATGGAACGTGGAATAGAAAGTGGAATGGAATGAATTGGAACATGCAATGGAAAGGAATGGAATGTGTAATGGAAGCGAATGGAATGTGGAATGAAATGGAATAGTATGGAATGTGGAATGGAATAGAATGTAATGAAGTGGAAAATAACGTGGAATGGAATGGGAAGGAATGTGGAATGGAATGGAATGGAAAGTAGAATGGAATGCAACGGAACGTGGAATACAATGTGGAATGGAATGTGGAATTGAATGTGGAATGGAATGGAATGGAATGCAATGAGGAATGTAATTGAATGGAATGTGGAATAGAATGGAATGGAATGGAATGGAATGTGGAATAGAATGGAATGGAATGTGGAATGAAACGGAATGGAAAGGAATGTGATATTTAATGGAATGGAATGCGGTATTGAATGGAATAGTATATGGAATGCAAAGGAATGAAACATGGAAAAGAATGTGGAATGGAATTTGGAATGGAATGAGTAATGGAATGCAATGGAATGTGTAATAGAATGGAATGAAATGGAATGAGGAATAGAATGTAATGAATTTGGATGCAATGCGGAATATAATGGAATGGAATGTGGAATGCAATGTAATGGAATGTGGAATGGAACGGAATGGAATGTGGAATGGAATGTAGTGTAATGTGGAAAGGAATGTAGTGTAATGTGGAATGGAATGGAATGGAATGTGGTAAAGAATGGAATCGAAGGGAATGTGGAATGGAATGTGGAATGGAACGTGCAATGTAATTTTATGGAATGTGGAATGGAATGGAATGGAATGTGAAACGGAATGGAAATTGGAATGGAATGGAATGGAACGTGGATTGGGATGGAATGGAAAGTGGAATGGAATGGAATGGAATGGAATAGAAAGTGGATTGGAATGGGATGGAATGTGGAAAGAAATGGAATGGAATGGAATGTGGAATGGAATGCAATGGAACGTGGAACACAATGTTGAATGGAATGCAATAGAATGGAATAGAAAGTGGAGTGGAATGGGATGGAATGTGGAAAGAAATGGAATGGAATGTGGAATAGAATGCAGTGGAATGTGGAATAAAATGTGGAATGGAATGCAATAGAGTGGAATAGAAAGTGTAGTGGAAATGGGATGGAATGTGGGAAGAAATGGAATGGAATGTGGAATGGAATGCAATGGAACGTGGAATACAATGTGGAATGGAATGTGGAATGCAATGTGGAAAGTAACGGAATGGAATGTGGAATAGAATGGAATGGAATGGAATGCGATGAGGAATGGAATAGAAAGGAATGGGGAATGCAATGGTATTGAAAGGAATGTGGAACTGAATGGAATGGAATCTGGTATGGAATGGAATAGTACATGGAATGGAATGGAATGCAACATGGAAAAGAATGTGGAATGGAATGAGGAATCGAATGGAATGGAATGTGTAATAGAATGGAATGAAATGGAATGTGTAATAGAATGGAATTAAATGGAATGTGTAATAGAATGTAATGAAATTGAATACAATGCAGAATCGAATGGAATGGAATGTGGAATGCAATGTAATGGAATGGAATGTGAAACTCAATGGAATGGAATGTGGTATGGAACGGAATGTAATGTAGAATGGAATGTAATGTAATGTGGAAACGATTGGTGTGGAATGTGGAATGTAATGGAATGGAATGTGGAAAAGAATGGAATGGAAGGGAATGTGGAATGGAATGTGGAATGGAACGTATAATGTAATTGAATGGAATGTGGAATGGAATGGAATGGAATGTGAAAAGGAATGGAAATTGGAATAATATGGAATGAAACGTGGATTAGGATGGAATGGAACGTGGAATGGAATGGAATGGAATGTGGAATGGTATGGAATGGAATGTGGAAAGGAAAGAAATGGAATGAGAAATGGAATGTGGAATGGAATTGAATGGAATGAGGAATGGAATGTGGAAAGGAATGGAATGGAATGCAATGTGGAATGGAATGAAAAGAATGTGCAATGGGATGTGGAATGGAATTGAATGGAATGAGGAATGAAATGTGGAATGAAACGGAAAGTCGAATGGAATGGAATGGAATGCAATGTGTTATGAAATGGAATTGAATGGAATGGAATTTGAAAAGGAATGTGGAATGGAATGGACTGGACTGTGTAATGGAATGTAGAATGGAATGGAATGGAATGTGCAATGGAATGGAATAGAGGGTGGAATGGAACGTGGAATGGAAAGTGGACTATACCTTGTATTGGAATGTGGAATGGAATGGAATGGAAGGGAACGTGGAATGGAAAGTGTAACGGAATGAAGTGGAATGAGAAATGGAGTGTGAGATGGAATGGAATGTGGAATGGAATGGAAAGGAATGGAACGTGGAATGGAATGGAATATGGAATGGAACGTGGAATGGAATGGAATATGGAATGGAATGTGGAATGGAATAGAATGGAATGTGGAATGGAATGTGGAATGGAATGGAAAGGAAAGTGGAATGGAAATGAATGGAATGCAGAATGGAATGGAATGAATCATGGAATGGAACGTGGAATGGAACGTGGATGGAATGGAATGGAATGTACAATGGAATGTGGAGTGGAATTAAATGGACATGTGGTAACGAATGAGAAATTTAATGGAAAGGAATGTGGAATGGAATGTATAATGGAATGGATTGGATTGTGGAATGGAATGTCGAAAGGAATGGAATGGAATGGAATGTGGAATGGAAGGGAATGGAATGTGAAATTCAATGGAATGGAACGGAAAGTGGAATGGAATGAAATGAAATGGAATGTGGAATGGAATGGAAAGGATTGTGGAATGGAATATGTAATGGAATGGGATGCAATGTGGTAAGGAATGTGGAATGGGATCAAATGGAATGTGGAATGGAATGAGTAATTGAATGCAATGCAATGTGTAATCGAATGTGGAATGGAATGGATTGGAATGTGGAACGGAATGTGGAATGCTATGGAAAGGAATGTGGAATGGATTGTGGAATGGAATGCAATGGAATGGAATGTGGAATGAAATGGAATGGAACGGAATGGAATGGAATGTGCAACTGTATGGAATTGAATGTGGAATTCAATGGAATGGAAAGTGGAATGGAATGGAATGGAAAGTGGAATGGCATGTGGAATGAATGTGGAATGGAGTGTGGAGTGGAATGGAATTGAAAGTGGTATGGAATGGAATGGAATGGAACGAAGAATGGAATGTGGAATGGAATGTGGAGTGCAATGGAACGTGGAATACAGTGGAATGGAATGGAATGTGAAATGGAATGGAATGGAATTTGGAAATGAATGGAATTGATTGTGGAATGGAAAGTAATGGAACGTGGAACGGAACGTGGAATGGAATGTGAAATGGAATGTGGAATGGAATGTGAAATGGAATGTGGAATGGAATGTGAAATGGAGTGAAATGGAATGTGGAATGGAATCGAATAGAATGGAATGGGTAATGGGATGTGGAATGGAATGTGGAACGGAATGGTATTTGGAATGCAATGGAGTGGAATGTGGATGGAACAGAATGGAATGTGGAATGGAATAGAATTTGAAATGGAATGTGGAATGGAATATGAAATGGAAAGTGGAATGGAATGTGAAATGGAATGCGGAATGGAATATGAAATGGAATGTGGAATGGAATGTAAAATGGAATGTGGAATGCAATGTGAAATGGAATGAAATGGAATGTAGAATGGAATGAAATGGAATGTGGAATGGAATGGAATGGAACGTGGAATGGAATGGATGGTAGCATGCAATGGAATGGAACCTGGAATGGAATGGAATGGAACGTGGAATGTAATGAAATGCAATGCGCAATGGAATGCGGAATGGAATTGAATGGAATGAGGAATGGAATGTGGAATGGATTGGAATCTGGAATGGAATGGAAAGAAATGCAATGTGTTATGGAATGGTGGTGAATGGAATGGAATTTGGAATGGAATGTGGAATGGAATGGAGTGGAATGTGTAATGGAATGAGGAATGGAATGGCATGGAATGTGGAAAGCAATGTGGGATGGATTTGAATGTGGAATGGAAGGTGGAACGGAATGGAATGGAATGTGAAATGGAATGTGGAATTTAATGGAATGCAATGTGGAATGGATTGTCGAAAGGAACGTGGAATGGAATGTTGAATGCAATGTGGAATGGAACGGAATGGAATGCGGAATGGAATAAGGAATGAAACTTGGAATGAAATGTTAAATGAAATTTGGAATGGAATGGACTGGAATGTAGAAAGGAATGTGGAATGGAATGACATGGAATGTGCAATTAAATGAAATCGAATGTGGAATGGAATGTGGAAAGCAATGGAATGGAATGTGGAGTGGAACATGGAATGGGAACGTGGAATAGAATATAACGCGGAATGGAATGGAATGAAATGGAATGTGGAAAGGAATGGAATGTGGAATGGAATGGAATGGAATGGAATGGAATGTTGAATAGAATGTGCAATGGAATGGAATGGAATATGGATTGGATTGTGGAATGGTATGTGGAAGGCAATGGAATAGAAAATGGGGTGGAATGTGGAATGCAAGGTGGATTAGAATGTAACGAGGAATGGATTGGAATGTGTATTGTAATGTGGAATGGAATGGAATGGAATGTGGAATGTAATGGAATGTGGAATTCAAAGTAACGGAATCGCATGTGGAAGGGAATGGAATGGAATGGCATGGAAAGGAATGTGGAATGGAATGGAAAGCAATGAGGAATGGAATATGGAAAGGAAAGGAATGAAATGTAGAATGGAATGTGGGATAGAATTGAATGGAATGTGGAATGAAATGTGTAAAGGAATGGAATGTGGATTGGAATCGAATGGAATGTGGAAGGGAATGTAGAATTGAATGGAATGGAATGGAATTGAATGAGGAATGGAATGGAATGTGGAATGGAATGGAATGGAACGGAATGTGGGATGGAATGTGGAATAGAATGTGGAATTGAATTGAATGGAATGTGGAATGTAAAGTAATGCAATCTGGAATGGAATGCAATGGAATGTGGAATGGAATGGAATGTGAAATGGAATGGAATTGAATGTGGAATGTGAAATGGAGTGTGGAATTCAAAGTGAAACGTTATGCTTTTTGGAATGTGGAATGGAATGTGGATTATGAAATGGAATGTAGAATGGAATGTGAAATGGAATGTAGAATTGATTGTGGAATGGAATGAAATGGAACATAGAATGGAATGGAAAGGAAAGTGGAATGGAATGGAATGGAATGTGGGATTGAATGGAATGGAATGTGGAAAGGAATGAAATGGAATGTGGGATTGAATGGAATGGGATGGAATGGAATGGAATGTGGAATGGAGTGGAATGGAATGTGGAATGGAATATAATGGAGTGGAATGTGGAATGTAATTGAATGGAATGTGGAATTGATATAAATGGAATGTGGAATGGAATGGAATGTATCGTGGAACGGAATGTTGAATTGAATATGGAATATAATGTGAAATGGAATTTGGAATGGATTGTGGAATAGAATGAAACAGAAAGTGGAAGGGAATGGAATGGAACGAGGAATGGAATGGAATGGAAGACGTAATGGAACGTGGAATACAATGCAATGGAATGTGGAATGGAAAGGAATGGAATGTGGAAAGGAATGGAATGGATTGTGAAATGCAATGTGGAATGGAATGGAATGGAATGGAATGTGGAATGGAATGGAATTGAATGGCATGGAATGTGGAATTGAATGGAAGGGAATGTGGAAGGGAACGTGGAATGGAAAGTACAATGGAACATGGAATGGAATGAGTAATGGAATGGAATGGAATGCTGAACGTAAGGGAATGGTATGCACAATGGAATGTGGAATGGAATGTGGAATGGAAAGTGGAATGGAATGGAATGAACGTGAAATGGAATGGAATGAAACGTGTAATGGAATGGAATGGAATGTGTAATGGAAGGGACTGGAATGCAGAACATAATGTGCAATGGAATATGGAATGGAATGTGGAATGGAATATGGAATGAATGTGCAATGGAATGGAATTCAACGTGGAATGGAATGGAATGCAATGTGGAATGGAATAGAATGTGGAATGGAATGGAATGGAATGCAGAATGGAACGGAATGGAATGTGGAACTGAATGGAATGGAGTGGAATGTGGAATGCAATTCAATGGATCGTGGAATGGAATGAGGAATTAAATGCGGAACGGAATGTGAAATGGAATATGGAATCTAAAGCGGAATGGAATGGAATGGAATGTGGAATGAAATGGAATGTGTTATACAATGGAATGGAATGTGGAATGGAAAGGAATGTGGAAGGCAATGGAATTGAATGTGGATGGAATGGAAAGGAATGTGGAATGGTATGGAATGTGGAATGGAATGGAAAGTTGAATAGAATGGAATGTGGAATGGAATGGAAAGGAAGGAATGTGAAATGGAATGTGGATTGGAATGTGAAACGGAATGTGGAAAGAAATGTGGAATAGAATGTGGAATGGAATGAAATGGAACGTCGAATGGAATGGAAAGTGGAAAGGAATGGAATGGTACGTGGAATGGTATGTGGAATTGAATGGAACGGAAAGTGGAATGGAATGGAATGGTATGTGGAATGGAACACGGAATGCAACGTGGAATGGAATTGAATGGAATGGGGAATGGAATGGAATAGAATATGGAATGGAATGGTATGGAATGTGGAATGGAAAGTAATGGAAGGTAGAATGGGATGTGGAATGGAATCTGGAACGGAATGTGGAATGGAATGCAATGGAATGTAGAATGGAATATGCAATGGAATGGAATGGAATGTGCAATAAAATGTGGTATGGAATGTGGAATGCAATGTGGAATGGAATGGAATGCAACGTGAAATGCAAAGTGAAATGGAATGGAATGGAATGTGGAAGGGAATGAAATGTGAAATGGAATGGAATGGAATGTGGAAGGGAATGGAATGGAATGTGGAATTGAATGTGAAATTTATCGTGGTGTGCAAAGGCAGGGAATGTAGAATGGAATGGAATGGAATGGAACGTGGACTGGAAAGTGGAATGTAATGGAATGGATCGTTGAATGGAATGTGGAATGGAATGTGGAATGGATCGCGGAATGGAATGTGGAATGGATTGGAATGGAAACTGGAATGGAATGTGGAAAGGAATGTGGAATGCAACGTCGAGTGACTTGTGGAATGGAATGTGAAATGGAATGGAATGGAATGTGGAATGGAATGCAATTGAATGTGGAATGTAAAAGGATTGAACGTAGAATGGAACGTGGAATGGAAAGTGGAATGGAATGGAATGGAATGTGGAATGAATTGGGGAATGGAATTGAATGGAACGTGGAATGGAGTGGAATGGAATTTGGAATAACGTGGAATGGAATGTGGAATGGAATGTGGAAAGTGGGAAGGAACGTGGAATGGAACGTGGAATGGAAAGTGGAAGGGAATGCGAAATGGAATGTGGCATGGAATGCAATGGAATGTGGAATGAAATGTGGAAAGGAATGTGGAATGGAACGGAATGGAAGGTGGAATGCAATGTTGAATGGAGTGTGAAATGGAATGTGGAATTAAACGGAATGGAATGTGGAATGGTATGTGGAATGGAAGGGAATGGAATGTAGAATGGACTCTGGAATGTAATGTGGAATGGAACGGAATGGAAGGTGGAATGCAGTGTAGAATGTAATGTGAAATGTATTGGAATTGATTGTGGAATAGAACGTGGAATAGAATGGAATAGGACGTGGAATGGAACGTGGAATGGAACGTGGAATGAAACCAAATGGAAGGTGCTATGGAAAGTGGAATGGAATGTTGAACGGAAAGTGAAATATATTGGAATTGAATGAGGAACGGAACGTGGAATGGATTGCAGAATGGAATGGAACGGAATGGAATGTGGAATGAAACGTGTAAAGGAATAGTGACAGTAACGTGGAATTTAAGGTTGAACGGAATGGAATGGAATGTGGAATGGAATGGAATGTAATGTGGAATGGAATGGAATGGAATGTGAAAGGGAATCCAATGGAACGTGGAATGGTATGTCTAATGGAATGTGGAATGGAATGTGGAATGGAATGGACTGCAATGTGGAATGAAATGTGGAATGGAATGCGGAATGAAACGTGGAGTGTAAAGGACTGGAATGTGGGACGGAATGTGGAGTAGAGTGTGGAATGGAATGTGGAACGTAAAGGAATGGAAAGTGGAATGGAAAGTGGAATGGAATGTGGAATGGAAAGTAAAATGGAATGGAATGGAATGTGTAATGGAACGTGGAATGGAATGTGCAAAGGATTGGAAAGTGGAAAGGAATGGAATGTAATGTGGAATGGAATGGAATGGAATATTGAATGGAATAGAAGGGAATGTGCAATGGAATGTGGAATGGAATGGAAAGAATGTGCAATGGAATGTGAGAAATAATGGCATGGAATGTGGAATGGAATGAGGAATGGAATGGAATGTGGATTGGAACGTGGACTGGAACGTGGAATGGAAAGTGGAAGGGCGTATGGAATGGAAAGTTTAGTGGAATGGAATGGAACGTGGAGTGGAAAGGGATGGAATGTGGAATGGAATGGAATGGAAAGTGGAAGGGAATGGAATGGAAAGTGGAATGGAAAGGAATGGAACGTGGAATAGAATGTGGAAGGGAAGGTGGAATGGAAACCGGAATGTAATTGAATCAAATGTGGAATGCTATGGAATTGAACGTGGAATAAAATAGAATGGAATGGAAAGTGAAAAACAATGTAATGGAATGGAAAGTGGAATAAAATGGAAAGGAATGGAATTGAATGCGGAATGGAATGGAATGAAATGTGGAATGCAATGCCGTTGAATTGAATGTGAAATAGAATGGAATGTTATGTGGAAAGGAACGGAATGAAATGTGGAATGGAACGGAGTGCAATGTGGAATGGAATCAAATGGAACGTGGAAAGGAATATAGAATGGAATGTGGTATGGAATGGAAGGGAATGTGGAATGAAATGGAATGGAATGTGGAATAGAATGGAATGGAATGCAATCAGGAATGGATGTCGAATGCAATGGAATTGAAAGTGGAATAGAATGGAATGGAATGCAATCAGGAATGGATGTGGAATGCGTTGGAATAGAATGTGGAATGGAATGGAATTTAATGTGAAATGGAATGGAATGGAATGGAATGGAATGTGAAAGGGAATCTGGAACGGAATGTGAAATGGAATGGAATGGAATGTGTAATGGAATGTGGAATGGAATCGAATGGAATGTGGAATGGAATGTGGAATAGAATGTGGAATGGAAAGGAATGGAAAGTTTAAATGTAATGGAACGGAATTTGGAATGAAATGTGGAATGGAATAGAATGGAATGTGGATTAGAATGTGGAATAGAATGTGGAATGTAATGGAATGTCGAATGGAATGTGGAATGGAATGGAATGGAAAGTTTAAATGGAATGGAATGGAATGTAGAGTGGAATGGAATGCAATGTGGAATGGAATGTCGATTGTGGTGGAATGGAACGTGGAATGGAATGGAATTCAAAGTGGAATGGAATGGAATGGAATGTGGAAAGGAATGGAATGGAATGTGGAATGGAATGCAAGGCAATGTGGAATGGAATGTGTAATAAAATGTGGAATGGATAGCAATGGAACGTGGAAAGGAATGTGGAATGGAATGTGGAATGGAAAGTGCAATGCAATGGAATGGAAAGTGGAATGGAACGTGGAGTGGAAATGAATGGAACGTGGAATCTAACTTTGGAATGAAACCTGGAATGGAACGTGGAATGGAATGTGGAAAGTAATGTGGAATGGAAAGGAATGGAATGTCAAATGGAGTGGAAAGGAATGTGGAATGGAATGGAATAAAATGTGGATTTGAATGTGGAATAGAATGGAATGGAATGAGAATAGAATGTGGAACGGAAAGTAACGGAATGTGGAATGGAATGGAATGGAAAGGTATGGAAAGTGGAATGGAGTGGAATACAATGTGGAATGTAATATAATGGAACGTGGAATGCAACCTGAAAAGAATGTGGAATGGAAGGGAAAGCACTGTGGAATGGAAGGGAATGGGATGGTGAATGAAACAGAACGAAAAGGATTGGAATGTGAAGAGGAATGAAAATGTATGGAATGTGGAATGGAATGGAATGTAATGTGGAAAAGAATGGAATGGTATGTAATGAGGAATGGAATGGAATGGAATGGAATGTGGATTTGATTGGCATGGAGTGAGGAATGGAATGTCTATTGGGGTGGAATGGAACGTGGAATGGAATGGAATCCAACATGGAATGGAATGGAATGGAATGTGGAATGAAATGGAATGGAATGTGGAAAGGAATGCAAGGCAATGTCGAAGGGAATGTGTAATGGAATGTGGAATGGATAGCAATGGAACGTGGAATGGAATGTGGAATGGAAAGTGTAATGCAATGGAATGGAATGTGGAATGAAACGTGGAGTGGAAAGGAATGGAACGTAGAATGGAACTTGGAATGAAACCTGCAATGGAACGTGGAATGGAATGTGGAATTTAATGTGGAATGGAAAGGAATGGAATGTAGAATGGAATGGAATGGAATGTGGAACGGAATGGAATGGAACGTGGAATTGAATGTGGAATAGAATGGAAAGGAATGAGAATAGAATGTGGAACGGAATGTAACGGAATGCGGAATGGAACGGAATGGAATTGTAAGGAAAGTGGAATGGAGTGGAAAGCAATGTGGAATGGAATTTAATGGAACGTGGAATGTAACCTGGAAAGGAATGAGGACTGGAATGGAAAGGAATGTGGAATGGAAGGTAATGGAAATGGGAATGAAATAGAATGGAAAGGATTGGAATGTGGAGTGGAATGGAATTGTATGGAATGTGGAATGGAACGGAACGTAATGTGGAATAAAACGGAATGGTATGTAATGTGGAATGGAATGCAATGGAATGGAAAGGAATGTGGAATGGATTGGCATGGAGTGAGGAAGGTATTGGAATGGAATATGGAATTTAATGGAATGGAATGGAATTTGGAATGGAATGGAAAGGAATGGAATGGAATGTGGAATTGAAGGGAATGGAATGGAATGTGGAATTGAATGGAATGCTATGTGGAATGGAATGAAATGGAAAGTGGAAAGGAATGTGGAATGGAATGCAATGTGAAATGGAATGTGGAATGGAATGTAAAAAATGTGGAATGAAAAGGAATGCAATGTGGAATGGAATGGAATGGAGAATTGAAAGGAATGGAATTTGGAATGGAATGGAATGGCATGGAATGTGGAATGGAAAGGAATGTAATGGAATGGAAAGTGTAATGGAAAGGAATGGAATGTGGAATGAAAAGGAATGGAATCTGGAATTTCATAGAATGGAATGGAATCTGGAATGGAATGGAATGGAATGCAATGCAGAATGGAATTTAATGTAACGTGGAATGGAATGGAAAGGAATGCTGTGGAATGTGGAATGCAAAGGAAAGTAATGTGGAATAGAATGGAATGGTATGGAATGAGGAATGGAATGGAATGGAATGGAATGTGTAATGGAACGTTTAATGGAATGGATTGGAACGTGGAATGGGATGGAATAGAATGTGGAATGGAACGTGGAATGGAATGGAATGGAACATGTAATGGAACGTGGAATGGAATGTGCAATGGAATGTGGAATGGAAAGTAGAATTGAAAGGAATGCAAAGTAGAGTGGAACATGGAATGGAATGGAATGGAACGTGGAATGGAATGTGGAATGGACTGCGGAATGGAACGTGAAATGGAACATGGAATGGAACGTGGAATGGAACGTAGAATGTATTGGAATGGAAAGGGGAACGGAATGTGGAATGGATTGTGGAATGAAATGCTAGGCAATGTGGAATGGAATGTGGTATGGAATGTAATGGAATGTGGAATGGAATGTGGAATGGAATGTAATGGAATGTGGAATGGAATGTGGAATGGAATGTAAATGAACGTGGAATGTAAAGGAATAGAATATGTAATGCAATGTGGAGTGGAATGTGGAACAGAAAGTGGAATTGAATGGACTGGATTGCGCTATGGAACGTGAAATTGAATAGAATGTAACGTGGAATGGAAATTGGAATGCAATGTGGAATGGAACGTGGAATGGAATGTGGAATGCAGCGTGGAATGGAATATGGAATGCAGCGTGGAATGGAATGTGGAAGGGAATGTGGAATGGAGTGGAATGGAATGTGGAATGGAATGGAATGGAATGTGGAATGGAATGAAACGGAATATGGAATAGAATGCGTAATGGAATGGGATGGAATGGTATGGAATGGGGAATGGAATGGAATGTAATGTGGAATGGAACGCGGAATGTAATGGAATGCAACGTGAAATGGAATCTCGAATGGAATGTGGAATGGAATGTGGAATGGAATGGAATGGAATGTGGAATGGAATGGATTGGAATTTGGAGTGGAATGTGGAAAGGAATGGAATGGATTGGGAATGGAAAGTGGAATGGAATGGAATGGAATGCATAATGGAATGTGGAATGGAACGGAATGGAATGTGGAATGGAATGGAATGTGGAATGGAATGTGCAATGGAATGTGGAGTTTCACGTGGAATGGAACGGAGTGCAATGTGGAATGGAATGTGGAATGAAATGTAAAATGCAAAATTGAATGGAATGCAATCTGGAATCGAACTTGGATGGAAATGGAATGGAGCGTGAAATGCATCGTGGAATTAAACGTGGAATGGAATGTGGAAAGGAAAGTGGAATGGAATGGAATGGATTGGAATGCAATGGAAAGTGGAATGCAACGTGGAATGGAATGTGGAATGGAATGCAAAGGAATGTGGAATTGAATGGAAAGGGTGTGGAATTGAAGGTAACGGAAAGTGGAATGGAATGTGGAGTGGAATGGAATGGAATGAAACAGAATGTGGAATGTTATGCAAAGAAACGTGGAATGGAACGTGGAATGGAATGGAATGGAATGGATTGTGGAATGCAAAGTAGAAAGGAACGTGGAATGGAATGGAATATAATGGATTGTGGAATGCAAAGTAGAAAGGAACGTGGAATGGAATGGAACAGAACGGAATGGAATGGAACGTGGAAGGGAACGTGGAATGGAAGGTGGAATATAAGGTGTAAAGGAACGTGGAATCGAATGGAATTGAATGAGAAATGGAATGGAATGCAATGTGCAATAGAATTGAATGGAAAAGAATGTTGAATATAATGTGGAATGGAATGGAAAGGAATCCAGAAAGGAGTGGAAAGGAATGGAATGGAATGGAATACATTGGAAAGTGGAATGGAACGTGCAATGCAACGTGGAATGGAATGTGAAATGGAAAGGAATCGAATGCGGAATGGAAGCGAATGGAATGTGGAATGGAATGTGTAATGGAATGGAATGGAATGCAATGGAATTTCGAATGGAATGTAGTCGAATGTGGAATCGAATGGAATCGAATGTGTAATGGAATGGAATGAAGTGGAATGCAGAATGATATGGAATGCAATGCGGAATGGTATGTAAATGAATGTGGATTGGAATGCAATGCAATGGAATGGAATGTGGAATTGAATTAAATGGAAAGTGGAATGGAATGGAATGGAATATGGAATGGAATGGAATGGAATGTGGAATGGAATGTGAATTGGAATGTGGAATGGAATGAAATGGAACATGGAATGGAATGGAACATGGAATGGAATGGAATGGAATGTGGAATGGAATTTGGAATTGACAGCAGAATGAAACGTTGACTGGAATGTTGAATGGACTGGAATGTTAAATGCAATGGAATGGAATGTTGAATGGAATTTAATGGAATGTGGAATGTAACGTGGAATGGAAAGAAATGGAAGGTGTAATGGAACATGAAATGGAACCACTAATGCAACGTAGAATGGAACGTGGAATGCAATGGAATGGAATGTTAAATGAAAAGTAGAATGGAAGGTGGAATGGAATGGAATGGAACGTGGAATGAGATGTGGAATATAATGGAAATGAATGTGGAATGGAAAGGGATGGAATGAGGTAAGGAATGTGGAAAGGAATTTAAAGGAATGAGGAATGCAATGTGGTTTCAGATGTGGAATGGAATGTAATGGAATGGGGAATGGAATGTGGAATGGAATGGAATGGAATGTGAAAGGGAATGAGGAATGAAATGTGGAATGGAATGTGGAATGAAATGTGGAATAAAATAGAATGGAATGTGGAATGGAAGGTGGAATGGAATGTGGATTGGAGTGGAATGGAACGTTGAAAGGAATGGAATGGAATGTGGTATGCAATGGGTTAAGGAATGGAATGGAATGTGGAATGGAATGTGGTATGGGATGTGGAATGAAATGGAATGGAATGTAGAATGTAATGTGGAAAGGGATGGAATGGAATATGAAAGGGAATGTGGAGTGCAAAGTGGAATGGAATGTGGAATGAAATCGAATGGAACGTGGAATGGAATGTGGAACTGAATTAAATGGAATGTGTAATGGAATATAATTGAATGTGGAATGGAATGTGGAATCGAAAGTGGAATGGAACCTGGAATGGAACGTGGAATGGAATGGAATGGAATGGAACGTGGAAATGAAAGTGGAAAGGAACATGGAATGGAATGCGGAATGTAAAGTGGAATGGAATGTGCAATGGAATGTGGAATGGAACGTGGAATGGAATGTGGAATGGAATGTGGAATGGAACGTGGAATGGAAAGAAATTGAATGTGGAATGGAACTTGGAATGGAAGGGAATGGAACCTGGAATGGAATGTGGAATGGAAAGTGGAATGGAATGTGGAATGGAACTTGGAATGGAATGTACAATGGAAAGTGGAACGAAACGTGGAATGGAATGCAATGGAGGGTGCAATGGAAAGTGGAATGGAATGGAACAGTACGTGCTACGGAAGGTGGAATGGAATGTGGAATGGAACGTGAAATAAATCGTGGAATGGAATGGAATGGAATGTGGAATGCAATCTGGAATGCAATATGGAACGGAACATGGAATGGAATGGAATGGAATGCAATGTGGAATGAAATGTGGAATTGAATGTGGATTCGAAAATGGAATGGAACGCGGAATGGCACGTTGAATGGAACGTGGAATGAAATAGAACGGAATGTGGAATGGAATGTGGAATGGAACGTGGAATGGAATGGAATAGAATGTGAAATGGAACTTGAAATGGAAAGGAATGGAACGTGGAATGGAATGTGGAATATAAAGGGGAATGGAATGAGGAATGGAACTTGGAATGGAATGTACAATGGAAAATGGAATGGAACGTGGAATGGAATGGAATGGAAGGAGGAATGGAACGTGTAATCGAATGGAATGGAACGTGGAATGGAACGTTTAATTGGATGTGGAATGGAACGTGAAATGGAACGTGGAATGGAATGGAATGGAAGGTGGAAGACAGTGTGGAATGGAATGTGGAATGGACTGTGGAATGGAATGGAATGGAATGGAATGTGGAATGAAATGTGGAATGGAATGCGCAATGGTACGTGGAATGGAACGTGGAATGGAACGTGGAATGAAATGGAACGGAATGTGGAACGAAATGTGGAAGGGAATGGAATGGAACTTGGAATGGAATTTGGAATGGAATGGAAGGTGAAATAGAATGTGGAACAGAATGGAATGGAAAGTTTAAATGGAACGGAATGCAATGTTGAATGGAATGTGGACTGCAATGGAATGCAATGTGGAATGGAATGGAATGCAATGTGGAATGTAATTGGGAATGCAATGGAATGGAATTTGGAATGGAATGTGGAAAGGAATGTGGAATGGAATGTGGAATGGAATGGAATGGAATGGAATGTGGAATGGAAAGTGGAAAGGAATGTGGAATGGAAAGGAAAGGAATGTGGAACGGATTGAGGAATGGAATGCGCAATGGAACGTGGAATGCAATGTAACGAAATGTGGAATGGAATGTGGAATGGACTATGGAAAGCAATGGAATGGATTGCGGAATGGAATGTGGAATGCAGTGCAATGGAATATGGAAAGGAATGTGGAATGGAATGAGGAATGGAATGTGGAATGGAACATGGAATGGAACGGGGAATGGAATCGAATGGAATGGAACGTTTAATGGAAAGTGGAATGGAACATGAAATGGAATGTGGAATGGAACATGGATTGGAATGTGCAATAGAATGTGGAATGGAACGTGGAATGGAATGTGGAATGGAACGTCAAAAGGAATGGAATGGAATGTGGAATGGAACGTGGAATGGAATGTGGAATGGAACGTCAAAAGGAATGGAAAGTAATGTGGAATGGAACTTGGAATGGAATGGAATGGAATGTGGAATCGAATGGGGAATGGAAAGTGGAATGGAATGTGGAACAGAACGTGGAAAGGAATGTACAATGCAATGTGTAACGGAACGTGGAATGGAATGGAATGAAAGGAGGAATGGAACGTGGAATGCAATGGAATGGAACGTGGAATGGAACATGGAATGGAATGGAAAGGAATTTGGAATGGAACGTGGAATGGAATGTGGAATGGAACGTGGAATGGAACGTGGAATGGAAAGGAATGGAATGTGGAATGCAATGTGGAATGTAAAGTGGAACGGAATGTGGAATGGAATGGAAGTTTATGGAATGTGGAATACAATGAATGTACATTCATTGGAAGGTGTAATGAAATGTGGAATTGAATGTGGAATGGAAACTGGAATGGAACGTGGAATGGAACATGGAATAGAAGGTGGAATGGAATGGAACGGAATGTAGAACGGAATGTGGAATGGAATGGAATGGAGTGTGGAATCGTATTTGTAATGCAATGGAAGGTGAAATCAAATGTGGAACGGAATGGAATGGAAAGTTTAAATGGAATGGAATGGAATGTTGAAAGGAATGTGGATTGCAAAGGAATGCTATGTGGAATGAATTGGAATGGAATGTGGAATGGAATGGGGAATGCAATGGAATGGAATTTGGAATGGAATGTGGAAAGGAATATGGAATGGAATGTGGAATGGAATGCAATTTGGAATGTAAAGTGGAATGGAATGTGGAATGGAATGGAATGGAATTGAATGTGAAATGGAATGCAATGGAATGTGGAATGGAATGGGCGAAGGAATGGAATGTAGTGGAATGTGGATTGGAATGTGGAATGGAATGGAATGGATTGTGGAATGGAATGGAGTGGAATGTGTAAAGGAATGGGTGGCAATGTGGAATGGAATGTGGAAAGCAATGGAATGGAATGCAATGGAAAGTGGAATGGAATGGATTGGAATGTATAATGGAATGGGAATGGAGTGCAATGCAATGTGGAATGGAATGGAATGCAATGTGGAATGGAATGGAATGGAATGTGGAATGGAATGGGGAATGCAATGGAATGGAATTTGGAATGGAATGTGGAAAGGAATATGGAATGGAATGTGGAATGGAATGTGGAATGGAATGCAATTTGGAATGGAAAGTGGAATGGAATGTGGAATGGAATGTGGAATGGAATGGAATGTGGAATGGAAAGTGGAAAGGAATGTGGAATGGAACGGAATGTAATGTGGAATGGAATGTGGAATGGAATGAGGAATGGAACGTGGAATGGAAAGGAATGGAATTGAATGGAATGGATTTTGTAATGGAATGTGGAATGGAACGTAGAATGGAACATGGAATGGACCGGAATGGAACGTGGAAATGGATGGAATGGAACGTGGAATGGAACTTGGAGTGGAATGGAATGCAACGTGGAATGGAACATGGAATGGAACGTGGATCGGAATGTGCAATGGAATGTGCAGTGGAACGTGGAATGGAAAGGAATGGAAAGTGGTGTGGAACGTGGAATGGAATGGAATGGAATGCGAAATAGAATGTGGAATGGACTGTGGAATGGAACGTGAAATGGAACATTGAATGGATTGGATAGGAATGTGGAATGGAATGTGGAATGTAATGCAAGGCAATGTGGAAAGGAAAGTGGAATGGAATGGAATGGAATTTGGAATGCAATGTTACAATGAACGGAATGGAATGTTGAATGGAATTTGGAATGGACTGGAATGCAATGTGGAATGGAATGGAATGGAAAGTGGAATGTAATGCAACGCAATGTGGAATGGAAAGTGGAATGGAATGGAATGGAATTTGGAATGGAATGTGAAATTGAATGGAAAGGAAGGTGGAATGGAATGGAATGGAATGTGGAATGGAACGGAACGGAATGTGGAATGGAATGTGGAATAGAAAGTTTAAAGTAATGGAAAGCAATGTGCAACAGAACATGGAATGGAATGGAGTGGAACATGGAATGGAATTTTGAATGGAAATTGGAATGGAACGTGGAATGGAATGTGGAATGCAACCTGGAGTGAAATGTGGAATGGAACGTGGAATGGAATGGAATGGAATGTGGAATGGAATGAAATAGAATGAGGAATGGAATGTGGAAAAGAAGGTGGAATGGAACAGAATGGAACGGAATTGATTGTGGAATGGAATGCGGAATGGAACGTGGAATGGAACGTGGAATGTAATGGAATGGATCTTGGAATGGAAATTGGAATGGAACGTGAAATACAATGTGGCATGGAACGTGGAATGGCATTGGCAATGGAATGTGGAATGGAAGGTGGAATGTAACGTAATGGAAAGTGGAAAGGAATGTGGAATGGAATTGAATGGAACGTGGAATGGAACGTTGAATGGAATGTGGAATGGGATGTCGAATATAATGGTATGCGGAATGGAATGGAATGGAATGCAATAAAAGAATGTAATGGAATGCGGAATGGAATGGAATGGAATGTGTAATGGAATGGAATGTGGAATGGAATGGCATGGAATGGAATGTGGAATGGAATGGAATACAACACAGTGGAATGGAATGGAATGTGGAATGGAATAGAATGTGGAATGGAATGAAAGGGAATGGAATGAATGGAATGAATGGAATGGAATGGAATGAAAGGGAATGGAATTTGAAATGGAATGGAATGGAATGAAATGGTATGTGTAATGGAATGAAATGGAATGTGTAATGGAACATTTAACGAAACGAGGAATGGAGTGGAATGGAATATGTAATGGAAAGTTTTGGAATGGAATGTGGAATGGAATGGAATGGAATGTGGAATGGAAGGGAAAGGAATGGAATGGAATATAATATGAAATGGAATGGAATGGAATGTGGTAAGGAATGGAATGGAATGTGGAATGGAATGGAAAGGAATGTGGAATGGACTGTGGAATGGAATGTTGAATGGAATGTGTAAAGGAATGTGGAATGGAAGGGAATGGAATGTGAAATGGAATGTGGAATGGAGTGTGGAATGGAATGTGGAAAGGAAAGGAGTGGAACTTCGAATGGAATGTGGAATGGAATGTGGAATTGAATGTGGAAAAGGACGGAATTGAATGTGGAATGCAATGTGGGATGGATTCTGGAATGGAGTGTGGAATGGAATGTGTAATGGAACAGAATGGAATGTGAAATGGAATTTGGAATGGAATGTGGAATGGAATGTCAAATGAAAAGTAATGGAATGTGCAATTGAACATGGTATACAATGGACTGGAACGTTTAATGGAATGTGGCATGCAATGGAATGGAATATGGAATGGAATGTGGATTGGAATTTGGAATGGAATGTGGACCGGAATTTGGAATGGAACGTGGAATGGAACCTAGAATGAAACGTGGAATGGAATGGAATGGAACGTGTAATGGAATGTGGAATGGAATGAAATGTGGAATGAAATGTGGAATGCAATGTGGAATGAAATGTGGAATGGAATGGAATGGAATGTATAATGGAATGGAATGGATTGCGGAATGGAATGGAGTGGAATATGGAACGGAATGTGGAATGCAATACGGAATGGAAGGGAAATTAATGTGGAATGGAATGGGGAATGGAATGTTGAATGGAAAGTCGAATGGAATGGAATGGAATGTGGAACGGAAAGTGGAATGATATTTAATGGAACTTGGAGTAGAACGTTGAAAGAAACGTGGAAAGGAATGTGGAATGGAAAGTGGAAAGGGATGGAACGGAATTGGGAATGGAATGCAATGGAATGTGAAAAGGAATGCAGAATGGAATGTGAAATGGAATGTGGAACGGAATGGATTGCAATCTGGAATGGAGTGGAATGGAATGTAGAATGCAATGCGGAACGGAATGTGGAATGGAATGTGTAAAGGTATGTGGAATGAAATGTGGTATGGAATGCAATGGAATGTGGAATGGAATGTGACATGGAATGGAACTGAATTTATAATGGAATGTGGAACGACATTTGGAACAGAATGAGGAATGGAATGTGGAAAGGAATCTGGAATGGAACTGAATGCAGTGTGAAGTTGAATGGAATAGAAGTTGGAATGGAATGCAACGGAAAGTGGAATGGAATGGAATGGAATGTGGAATGAAATGTGGAGTAGAATGGACTGGAATGTGGAATACAATGGAATGGCACGTGAAATGGCATGGAATGGAATTGAATGTGCATTGGAATGGAATGGAATGTTGAATTGAAGGGAATGGAATGTGGAATGCAATGGAATGGAATAAGGAATGAAATGGAATGGAATGTGAAATTGAATGGAATTGAATACAGCAAGGAATGGAATTGAATGTGGAATGGAATAGAATGGAACAAAACGTGGAATGGAATGCAGTGGAATAGAATGTGGACTTTAATGCAATGGAATGGAACAGAATGTGGATTCCAATGGAATGGAACGTGGAATGGAATGTGGGATGAAATGGAAAGGAATGTGGAATGGAAGGGAATGGAATGTGGAATGGAATGGAATGGAATATGCACTGGAATGTGGAATGGAATGTGGAATGGAATGGAATGGAATGTATGGAATGTGTAATGGAATTGAATGGAATGTGGAATTCAACCTGGAATGGAATGGAATGGGATGTGGAATGCAAAGTGGAAAGTAACGTGAAATGGAATGGAATGGAATGTGGAAAGGAAAGTGGAATTCAATGTGGAAAGAAATGGAATGCAATGTGGAATGGAATGTGGAATGGAAAGGAATGGAATGGGGAATGGAAAGGAATGGAATATGGAATGGAACGTGGAATGGAACATCGAATGAAATGGAATGGACTGTATAATGGAATGTGGAATGGAATGGAATGGAATGGAATATGGAATGGAACGTGGAATGAACATCGAATGAAATGGAATGGAACGTACAATGGAATGTGGAATGGAATGGAATGGAATGTGGAGTGTAATGTGGAATTCAATACGGAATGGAATGGAATGGAATGTGGAATGGAATGCAATGAATTGTGGAATGGAATATGGAATGAAATGGAATGGATTGTGGAATGGAATTTTGAATGCAAGGTGGAATACAATGCGGAATGGAATGCAATGGAATGTGGAAAGGAATGTGGAATGGAATGTGGAATGGAACGGAAGTAATGTGGAAAGCTATGTGTAATGGAATGTTGAAAGGCAAGTGAAACGGAATTTAATGGAACGTGGAATGGAAAGTGGAATGGAAAGAAATGGAACAAGTAATGGAATGTGGAATGGAATGTTTAAGGAAACAGAATGGAATGTGGAATGGAAAGTAGAATGGAATAGAATACATTGTGGAATGGAATGGAATGGAATGTGGAATGCAATGCGGAACAGAAGGCGGAATGGAATGTGGAATGGAATGTGGAAAGGAATGTGGAATGAAATGGAATGGAATGTGAAATGGAATATGGAATGGAATGGAATGGAATGTGGAATGGAATGTGGAACGGAATGTGGAATGGAATGTGGAATGGAATGTGGAAACGAATCTGGAATGGAACGGAAAGGAATGTGAAATTGAATGCAAAGGAATGTGAAACAGAATGTGGAATGGAATGGAATGGAATGTGGAATGGAATGTGGAATGGAACAGAATGGAATGTGGAATGGAATGTGGAATGGAATGGAATGGAAATTGGAATGGAATGGAATGGAATGTGGAATGGAAAGCAGAATGGAATGGAATGGAATTTGAAATAGAATGGAATGGAATGGTATGGAATGTGGAATGGAATGGAATGGAAGGGAATGTGGAATGGATAATAATGGAATGGAAATTTGAATGGAAATTCGTGGAACGGAATGTGGAACGGAAGTTGGAATGGAATGGAATGGAATGTGGAGAAGAATGTGGAATGGAACGTGGAATGGAATGGAATGGAATGTGGAATTGAATGGAATGATACGTGGAATGGAATAGAAAGGAATGTGGAATGGAATGTGGAATGGAATGGAATGGAATGGAATGTGGAATGGAATTGAATGGAATGGAATGTGGAATTGAATTTGTAATGGAATGGAGTGGAATGTGGAATGGAATGGAAAGGAATGTGGAAAGGATTGTGGATTGGAATGGAACGGAATATTGAATGGAATTGAAAGAAACGTGGAAGGGATCGTGGAATGGAACGATGAATGGAAAGTGGAATAGAAAGTGGAATGGAATGGAATGGAATGTGGAATGGAATGGAATGGAATGGAACGTGCAAAGGAAAGGAATGGAATGTGTTTTTGAAAGGATTGGAATGTGGAATGCAATGGAATGGTATGGAATATGGAAAGGAATGGAATGGAATGGAGAGGAATGTGGAATGGAATGCAAAGTAATAGAATGGAATGGAATGGAATGGTAAGTGGAATGGAACGGGGAATGGAACGTGGAATGGAATGGAATGGAACATGGAATGGAGTGGAATGGAACGTGGAATGGAATGTGGAATGGAATGTGGAATGGAACGTGGAATGGAAGCTTCAATGGAACGGAATGGAATCTGGAATGGAATGTGGAATGTAACATGGAATGGAAATTGGAATGGAATGGAATGGAATAGAATGTGGAATGGAATGTGCAATGGAATGCAATGGATTGTGGAATGGAATGTGGAATAGAATGAAGAATAGAATGGATAGGAATGTGGAATGGAAAGTGGATTGGAATGGAAAAGAATGTGGAATGGAATGTGATGGAATGTGGAACGGAATGTGGAATCGTATGTGGAATAGAGTGGAATATAATGTGTAATGGAATGTGGAGTGGAATAGAAAGGATTGTGGAATGGAATGTGGAATGGAAAGTGGAATGTAACGTAGAATGGAACGTGGAATGGAATGTGGAATGGAATAGAATGGAATGTTGAATGGCATGGAATGGAATATTAAAGGGAATAGAATGGAATATGGAATGGAATGGAATGGAACGAATGTGGAGTGGATAGTAATGGAATGGAAAGTGTAATGGAAAGTCATGGAATTGAATGTGGAATGGAAGTTGGGATGGAGTGGAATGCAATGTGCAGAAGAATGCGGAATGGAATGTGAACTGTATTGTGGAATGGAATGGAATGGAAGGTCAGAAGGAAGGTGGAATTGAAAGGAATGGAATGCAGAATGGAATGTGGAATGGAATGCAATGGAATGTGGAATTGAATGGAATGGTAAGTGGAATGGAATAGAATGGAATGTGGAATGGAATGTGGAATGGAATGTGGAATGGAATGGAATGGAACGTGAAAAAGGAAGGAATGGATTGTGTATTCGACAGGATTGGAATATGGAATGCAATGGAATGGTGTCTAATGTGGAATGGAATGGAATGGAGAGGAATGCGGAATAGAATGCAAAGTAATAGAATGTAATGGAATGGAATGGTATGTGGAATTTAACGTGGAACGGAACCTGAAATGTAGTGGAATGGAACGTGGAATGTATTGGAATGGAACGTGGAATGGAATGTGGATAGGAATGTGGAATGGAACGTGGAATGGATCCTTGAATGGAACGGAATGGATTGTGGAATGGAATGTGGAATGTAACATGGAATGGAAATTGGAACGGAACGGAATGGAATAGAATGTGGAATGGAATGTGCAATGGAATGGAATGGATTGTGGAATGGAATGTGGAATAGAATGAAGAATAGAATGGATAAGGAATGTGGAATGGAAAGTGGATTGGAAAGGAAAAGAATGTGGAATGGAATGGGATGGAATGTGGAATGGAATGTGGAATCGTAAGTGGAATGGACTGGAATATAACGTGGAATGGAACGTGGAATGGAATGGAAAGGAATGTGGAATGGAATGTGGAATGGAATTTAAATAGCAATGTGGAATGGAACGGAATGGAATGTGGAATGGAACGTGGAATTGAATGGAATAGAACGTCGAATGTAAAGTGAAATGGAATGGAAAGAAACTTGGAATGCAACGTGGAATGGAGAGTGGAATGGAATGGAATTTAATTTGGAATGGAATGTGGACTCGAATGTGAAATGCAATGGAATTGAAAGTGGAATTGAATGGAAGGGAATGTGGAATGGAATGGAATGAAATTTTATGTGGAATGGAATGTGGTACGGAATGGAATGTGGAATGCAATGTGGAATGGAATGTGGAATAGAATGGAATGAAATGTGGAATGTAATGTAATGGGTTGTGGAATGGAATGTAAAATGGAATGGAATGGGATGTGGAATGTAAAGTGGAATGTAATGTGGAAACGAAGGTGGAATGGAACGGGATGGAATTTGCAATGGAATGTGGAATGGAGTGTGGAATGGAATGTGGAATGGAACGGAAAGTAATGTGGAATGGGATGGAATGGAATGTGGAGTGGGATGTGGAATGGAATTTGGAACGGAATGTGGAATATAATGTGGAATGGAATGGGGAATGCAATGTTGAAAGGAATGTGGAATGGAATGGAATGGAATGTGGAATGGAACATGGAATGATATTGAATGGAACTTGGAATAGAACGTTGAATGCAACGTGGAACGGAATGGGGAGTGGAATGGAAAGCAATGTGGAATGGAATTTAACGGACTGTGGAATTGAATGTGGAATGGAATGTTTAATGGAATGCGGAATGGAACGTGGAATGGAATATGGAATGGAACGGAATGGAATGCGGAATGGAATGTGCAATCAAATGTGGAATGGAATGTGTAATGGAACGGAATGGAATGCGAAATGGAATATGGAATGCAATGTGAAATAGAATGTCAAATGTAATAGAAAGGAATGTGGAATTGAACGTGGAATGGAATGGAATGGAGTGTGGAATGGAATGTGGGATGGAATGGAATGGAATATGGAATGGATTGTAGAATGGAATGTTGAATGGAAAATGGAATGGAATGGAGTGGAATGTGGAATGCAATGTGTAATGGAGTGTAATGGAATGTGAAATGCAATTTGGATTGGAATGTGGAATGGAACGTGGAATGGAATACGCAAAGGAATGTCGAATGGAATGGAATGAAACTTGTAATGGAATGTGGAATGGAATGGAATGAAATTTGTAATGGAATGGAATGGAATGTGGAATGGAATGTGGAAAGGAAAGTGGAATGGATTGGAATCTAATGGGGAATGGAACGTGGAATTTAGTTGAATGGACCTTGGAATGGAACGTAGAATGGAACATGGAATGGGATGTGAAATGGAATGTCGAATGGAATGTGGAAAGGAGTGGAATGGATTGCTGAACGAAATGGATTGGAATGTGGAATTGAATGGAGTGGAATGGAATGTGGAATCGAATGTGGAACGGAATGCAATGGAATTTGGAATGGAATGTGGAATGGAATAGAATGTGGAATGGAAAGGAATGTGGAATGGAAATGAAAGGAATGTGGAATGCAATGTGGAATGGTATGGAATGGAATGTGGAATGGAATATGGAATTAAATGGAATGGAATGTGGAAGGGAATGTGGAATGGAAGGGCATGGAATGTGGAATGGAATGTGGAATGGAATGTGGAACGGAATGGAATGGAATTTGGAATGGAAAGTGGAATGGAATGGAATGGAATGTGGAATTTAATAGAATGGAATTTGGAATGAAATTGACTAGAAGGGAATTTGTAATGGAATGTGGAGTGGAATGGATGTTGAATGGAATGGAATGGAATGGAATGTGGAATGGAATATGGAATGGAATGGAATGAAATTTGAAATTGAATGTGGAATGGAATGTGGAATGTACTGGAATGTAATGTGGAATGCAACAGAATGGAAAGTTGAACGCAATGTAATGAAACGGAATGGAATGGAATGTGGAATGGAACATTAAATAGAACGTGGAATGGAACGTGGAATGTAACATGGAGTGGAACGTGGAATGGAATGAGTAACGGAACGTGGAATGGAATGTGGAACGGAAAGTGGAATAGAAGGGAATGGAAAGGAATGGAATGGAAAAGAATGGAATGGAAGGTGAAATGAAGTGGAAAGGAATGTGGATTAGAGTGGAATGTAATGTGGAATGGAATGGAATGGAATGTGGAATGGAATGTGGAAAGGAAGTGAATGGAATGTGTAATGGAATGGAATGGAATGTGGAAAGCAATGTGGTATGACTGGAATGGAATGTGAAATGGACGGGAATGGAAATTGGAATGGAATGGAATGGAATGTGGAATGGAATGGAATGGAATTTGGAATGGAATATAATGCAGTATGGGATGGAATGGAATTGAATGTGGAATGGAACGCAAAGGAATGTGGAATGGAATGGAATGGAATGTGGAATGGAATGGAATGTGGAATGGAATGTGGAATGGAATGGAACAGAAGGTGGAATGGAATGGAAGGGAATGAAATCTGGAATGGAATGGAACGGAATCTGTAATGGAAAGTGGAATGCAATGGACTGGAATGGAATGGAATTTGGAATGGAATGGAATGTGGAATGGAATGGAATGGAATGTGGAATGGCATGAAATGCAATGTGGAATGGAACGTAGAATGGAACACGGAAACAAATGTGGAATGGAATGAAATGAAATGTGGAATGGAAGGGAATGAAATGGAATGGAATGGTATGTGAAATGCAAAGTAATGGAATGTGGATTGGAATGGAATGGAATGTGGAATGAAATGCAATGAAATGTGGAATGGAATGTGGAACGTCATGTGGAATCGAATGGAATGGAATGGAATTCGAATTGGATTGGAATGAAAAGTGGAATTGATTAGAATCCAAAGGAATGTGGAATGGAATGGGGAATTGGAATTGAATGTGGAATGGAAAGTAAGGTTGAATGGAATGGAATTGAATGGAATCTGCAAAGGAATGGAATGGAATGTGGAATGGAATGGAGTGGAATGGCATGTGTAATGTAATGAAATGGAATATGGAATGGAATGGAATGGAAAGTGGAAGGGAATGTGGAATGGAACGTGGAATGGAACGTGGAATGGAATGTGGAACGTAATGTGGAATGGAAGTGTATGCAAAGTGAAATGGAATGGAAGGTAAAGTGGAATGGAATCTAATGGAATGGAATGGAATGTGGAATGGAATAGAATGGAATGAAATTGTATGGATTGCAACGTGGAATGTAATGAAAAATGGAATGTGGAATGGAATGGAATGGACTGTTGAATGGAATGGAATGGTATGGAATGGAATGGAATGGAATGCGGAATGGTATGTGGAATGCAATGTGGAATGGAATGGAATGGAATGTAGAATGGACTGCGGAATGGAATGGAATGGAATGTGGAATGGAATGTGGAATGGAATGGAATGGAATGAGGAATTAATTTGATATGGAAAGGAAAGGAATGGAATGTGGAATGGAATATGGAATGGAATGGAATGGAATGAGGAATTAATTTGATATGGAAAGGAAAGGAATGGAATGTGGAATGGAGTGAGTAATTGATTGGAATGGAATGTGGAATGAAGTGTGGAATGCAATGGAATGGAATGGAATGGCATGTGGAATGGAAATGAATTGAATGTGGAAAGGAATGGAATGGAATGGAATGGATGTGGAAAGGAATGGAGTGGAATGTTTAATGGAATGTGGAATGGAATGGAATGAAATGTGTAACGGAATGTGGAATGGAATGGAATCAAATGTGGAATGGAATAGAATGGAAAGTGGAATGGAATTTTATGGAATGTGGAATGAAATGGAATGGAATGTGAAATGTAGAAGGGAATATTATGGAATTTGGAATGAAATGAAATGGAATGTGGAATGTGGAGTGGAATGGAATGGAAAGTTGAGTGGAATGTGGAATGGAATATGGAATGGAATGGAGAGGATTGTGGAATGGAATTTGGAGTGGAATCGAGTAGAGTGTACAATTCAATGGAATGGAAGGTGCAATGGAATGTAATGGAATGTGGAATGGAATGTGGAATGATATGGAATGTAATGTCTAATGGAATGTGGAATGGAATGGAATGGAACATGGAATGGAAAGTGGAAAGGAACGTGGAATGGAATGTGGAATGGAATGTGGAATGGAATGGAATGTGGAAATGGAATTGAATGGAAAGTGGAATGGAAAGTGGAATGGAACGGAATGTAATGGAATGTGGAATGGAGTGGAATGGCATGTGGAATTGAATGAAATTGAATGGAATGTGGATTGAAATGGAATGGAAATTGGAATGGAACGTGGAATGGAATATGGAATGGAATGGAATGAAATGTGGAATGGAATGGAATGGTATGGAATGTGGAATGGAATGGAATGGAAAGTGGAATGGAATTGAATGGAATGCAATGCAATTTGAAATTGAATGGAACGGAATTTTAAACGGAATGGAATTGAAAGTGGAATGGAACGTGGATTGGAACGTGGAATCGAATGGAATGGAACGTGTAGTGGAAAGTGGAAGGGAATGTGGAATGAAACGAGGAATGGAAAGGAAAGCAATGTGGAATCGAATGGAATGGAAGGTGGAATTGAATGGAATGAAATGTGGAATTAAATGGAATGGAATGGAATGGAATATGGAATGCAATGGAATGGAATGTGGAATGGAATGAAATGGAATTTCGAATGGAATGTGGAAAGGAATGGATTGGAATGTGGTATGGAATGTGGAATGCAAAGTTATGGAATTTGGAATGAAATGGAATGGAATGTGGAATGGAACATGGAATGGAATGGAATGAAAGGTGGAAGGGAATGCGTAATGGAATGGAAAGGAATGTGGAATGCAATGTGGAATGCAATGGAATTGAATGGAATAGAATATGAAATGGAATGGAATACAATGTGGAATGGAAGGCAATGCAATGGTATGTCGTTTGGTATCCGGATTGGAATGGAACGGAATGTGCAAAGGAATGAGGAATGGAATGGAAAGGATCGTGGAATGGACTGTGGAATGGAATGGAATATAATGTGGAATGGAATGTGGAATGGGATGGAACTGAATGTGGAATGGAATTTGGAATGGAACGTGGAATGTAATGTGTAAAGGAATGTGGAATGGAAAGTGGAATGCAATGGAATGGAATGTGGAATGGAATGGAATGGGATGTGCAAGGCAATGGAATGGAATGTGGAATGGAATGGAAAGGAATGTGGAATGGAATGTGGAATGGAATGGAATTGAATGTCTTTTGGAAAGGAATGTAATGCAATGTGGAATGAAAAGTAGAATCAAACGGAAGGGAATGTGGAATCGAACGGAATGCAATGTGTAATGGAACGTGAAATGGAATGGAATGTGTAATGGAATGGAATGGAATGTGGAATGGAATGGAATGCAACGTGGAATGTAATGGAAAGGAAAAGAATGTGTCGTGGAATGCAATGTGGAATGGAATGGAATGGAATACGGAAAGGCATGTGTAATGGAATGGAACGGAATGTGAAATGCAATGGAATGGAAAGTGGAATGGAATGCAGTGGATTTTGGATTGTAATGGAATAGAATGTAGAATGGAATGTGGACTGGAAAGGAATGGAATGTTGAATGGAATGAAATGCGGAATGGAATGTGGACTGGAAAGGAATGGAATGTGTAATGGAATGGAATGGAATGAAATGTGGAATGGAATGTGGAATGGAATGTGGAATGGGAAGGAATGGATTGTGGAATGGAATGGAATGGAATATGGAATAGTATCAGGACGGGAAAGGAATGGAATGTGGAATGGTATGGAATGGGATATGGAATGGAATGGAATGGAATGTGAAATGGAAAGTGGAATGAAATGGAATTTAATGTGGCATTTAATGTGGAATGGAATGTGGATTGGGAAGGAATGGAATGTGGAATGGAGAGGAATGGAATGTGGAATGCAATGGAATGGAATATGGAATGGAATGTGGAAGGGAATGGAATGGATTGTGAAATGGATTGAAATGAAATGTGGAATGGAATGTGGAGTGGAAAGGAAGGGAATGTAGAATGCAGTTGAATGGAATGTGGATTGCAGTGGAATGGAATGTGGAATGGAATGGAATGTCGAATCGAATGGAATGTGGATTTTAGTGGAATGGAATGTGGAATGGAATGTCGAATGGAATGGAATGGAATGGAATGTGGAATGGAATGGAATGAAATAGAATGCGGAATGGAAATGAATAGAATGTGGAATGGAATGTGGAATGCAATGGAATGGAATGTGGAATGGAAAGTGGAATGGAATGGAACTGAATGTGGAATGGAATATGTAATGGAATGGAATGCAATGTGGAATGGAAAGGAAAGGAATGTGGCATGGAATGTGTAATGGAATGGAAAGGAATGTAGTTTGCAATGGAATGCTACAGAATGTGTAATGGAACGTGGAATGGAATGGTATGCAATGTGGAATGAAAAGTCGAATGGAATGTGTAATGGTAGGTGGAATGGAATGGAATGTGGAATGGAATGTGGAATGGAATGTGTCATGGAATGGACTGGAATGTGGAGTGAATCGTGGAATGCATTCTGGTATATAACATGGAACATAATCGAATATGGAATGGACTGGAAATGTATGTGGAATGGAGTGGAAAGGAATACGGAATGGAATGGAATATGGAATGGAATTGAATGGAATGTGGATTGGAATAGAATGGAATGTGGAATGGAATGGAATGGAAAGGAATGTGGAAAGGATTGTGGATTGGAATGGAACGGAATATTGAATGGAACTGAAAGAAACGTGGAACGGAACGTGGAATGGAACGATGAATGGAAAGTGGAATAGAAAGTGGAATTGAAGGTAGAATGTAATGGAATGGAATGTGGAATGGAATGGAATGAAATGTGTTATGGAATGGTGGTGAATGAAATGGAATTTGGAATGGAATGTGGAGTGGAATGTGTAATGGACTGTGGAATGGAATGGAATGGAATGTGGAATGGAATGTGGAATGGAATGGAGAGGAGTGTGGAATGCAACGTGGAATGGAAAATTGGACTAGAACGTGGAATGAAATGTCGAATGCAATGGAACAGAAGCGAATGTGGAATGGAAAGTGGAATGGAATGGATTGTAAAGATAAATGGAATGTGGAAGGATTGGAACCTGTCATGGAATGGAATGGAACCTGTCATGGAATGGAAAGGAATGGAATCTGGAATGGAATGTAATGGAAAGGAATGGAATGTGGAATGGAATGGAATGTGGAATGCAATGGAATGTGGAATGCAATTGAATGGAAATTGAATTGGAAGTGAGTGGAATATAATGGCATATAATGTGAAAAGGAATGGAATAGAATGGATTGGAATGGGATGTGGAATGGAATGGAATGGATAATGGAATGGAAGGGAATGAAAAGGAGTGTGGAATGAAATGGAATTTAACGTAGAATGGGATGGAATAGAATGTGGAATGGAATGGAATGGAATGGGAAATGGAATGTGGAATGGAACGTGGAATGGAATGTGGAATGAAAAGTGGAATGGAACGGAATGGTATGTGGAAAGGAACGTTGAATGGAATAGCATGGAATGAAATGGAATGTGGAACGGAATGTAGAACGCAATGGAATGGAATGCGGAGTGAAATGTGGAATGTAACTTGAATGGAATGTGGAATGAAATGGACTGGAAAATGGAATGGAACGTGGACTGGAAACTGTAATGCAACGTGCAATGGAAAGAGGAATGGAAGATGTAATGGAATGAGTAATGGAATGGAATGGAATGTGGAATGGAATGGAATGGAATGGAATGTGGAATTCAATGGAACGGAATGGAATTTGGAATGGAATGGACTGGAATGGGATGGAATGGAATGTGGAATGGAATGGAATTGAATGTGGAATTGAATATAGAATGGAATGGGAAGCAATTTGGAATGGAATGTGGAATACAATGGAATGGAAAGGGAAATGGAATGTGGAGGTGAAGGGAATGTGGAATGGAATGGAATGGAATGTGGAATGCAATGGAATGGGATGGAATGTGGAATGGAGTAGAATGGAATGGAATGGAATGTGGAATTCAATGTAATGGAACGTTATGGAAGGTGGAATAGAATGTGGAATGGAATGGCATGAAACGTGGAATGGAATGGAATGGAATGGAATGTGGAATGGAATGGAACTGAATGTGGAATGTAATGTAATGGAATGTGGAATGGAATGTAGAATGGAAAGTCTAGGGGAATGGAATGGAATGTGGAACGGAAGGTGGCATGGAATGAATAAGAATGTAGAACGGAATGTGGAATGCAAAGGAAAGTGGAATGGAGTGGAATGTAATGTGGAATGGAATTTTTAATGGAATGGGATGGAATGTGTAATGGAATCTGGAATGAGATGGAATGAAACGTGGAATGGAATGTGGAAAGGAATGGGCCGGAATGTGGAATGGATTGTGGAATGGAATGGATTGGAATGCGGAATGGAATGTAATAGAATATGGAATTGAAAGGAAAGTAATCTGGAATGGAATGGAAAGGAATGTAGCATGAAACTGAATCGAAAGCAGAGGAATGTGGAATGGAATCGAATGGAACGAGCTATGGAATGTGGAATGGAAAGTGGAATGGAAATGAACGGAAACTGGAATGGAATGTATAATGGAATGGATCAGAATGTGGAATGGAATGGAATGGAATGTGGAATGGAATGAAATTGAATGTGGAATAGAATGCATAATTCAATGGAATGGAATGGTATGGAATGGGGAATGTAATGGAATGTAATGTGGAATGGAAGGTGGAATGCAATGGAATGGAACGTGAAAAGGAATCTCGAATGGAATGTGGAATGGAATGGAAAGGAATGCGAAAAGCAATGGATTGGAATGAGGAGTGGAATGTGGAAAGGAATGGAATGGAATGGGAATGTAAAGTGATGGAATGGAATGGAATGCGTAATGGAATGTGGAATGCAATGTAATGGAAGGTGGAATGGAACGTGAAATGTAACGGAATGGAATGGAATGTGTAATGGAAGTGGAATGGAATGTGGAATTGAATGTGGAATGGAATGTGGTGTGGCACGTTGAATGGAACGGAGCGCAACATGGAATGGAATGAGGAATGAAATGTTAAACGGAAAATGTAATGGAATGCAATGTGGAAACGAACTTGGAACAAAATGGAGTGGAGCATGGAATGGATCATGGAATGAAACGTGGAATGGAATGTTGAAAGGAAAGTGGAATGGAAAGGAATGGAATGTGGAATGGAAAGCGGAATGGAATGGAATTGAACGTGGAATGGAATGTGGAATAGAATGTGGATTGGAAAGGAATGCATTGTGCAATGGAACGTGGAATGGAATGGAAAGTAACGTGGAATGGAATTTGGAATACAACATGGAATTGACGTGGAATGGAATGTGGAACGCAGCGTGGAATGGAATGTGGAAGGGAATGTGGAATGGAATGGAATGGAATCTGGAATGGAATGTGGAATGGAATGAAATGGAATGTGGTAAAGAATGCGGAATGGAATAGAATGTGGAATGGAACATGGAATGAAATGGAATGGAGCGTGGAATGCATCATGGAATGGAGCGTGGAATGGAATGTGGAAAGGAAAGTGGAATGGAATGGAATGGAATGTGGAATGGAAAGTGGACTGGAATGGAATGGAACGTGGAATGGAATATGCAATGGAATGTGGAATGGAACGTGAAATGGAATGGAATGTAAAGTGGAGTGAAACATGGAATTGAATGGAATGGAATGTGGAATATAATGTGGAATGTAACGTGGAATGGAATGGAATGGAATGCGGAATGTAATGTGGAATGGAAAGGATTGGAATGTGGAATGGAACGTGGAATGGAATGGAAAGGAATGTGGAATGAAACATGGCATGGAATAGAATGGAATGTGGAATGGAATGAGGAATGGAAAGTGGAATTTAATGTGGAAAGGAATGTGGGATGGAACGGAATGCAATATGGTATGGAATGCGGAATCGAATGGAATGGAATGTGGAATGGAATGGAAAGGAATGTGTAATAGAAGGGAAAGGAATGGAATTGAATGCGGAAATGAATGGACTGGTGTGTGGAATGGAATGGAATGGAAAGTGGAATGGAATGTGGAATGGATTGGAAAGGAATGTGGAATGGAACGGAATGTAATGTGGACTGGCATGGAATAGAATGGATTTGAATGTGGAATAGAATGGAATGGAATGTAGAATGGAAAAGAATCAAATGTGGAATGGAATGGAATGGTATGGAATGTGAAAAGGAAAGGAATGGAATGTGGGATGGAAAGGTTTGGAATGTGGAATGGAAAGGAATGGAATGTGGAATAGAATGAAATGCTATGGAATGTGGAATGGAACGGAATTTAATGAGTAATGGAAAGTGGAATTGAGTGGAACGGAATTTGGTTTGGAATGGAGTGGAATATGGAATGGAAGGTCGAATGGAATGTCGAATGTAATGTGGAATGGAAAGAAATGGAATGTGGGATGCAATGGAGTGCAATGTGGAATGGAATGGAATGCAATGTGGAATGGAGGGTGGAACGGAATGGGATGGAATGTAGAATAGAATGTGGAATGGAAAGGAATGGAATCTGGAATTGAATGGAATGGAATGGAATGGAACGTGAAATAGAATGTGGAATAGACTGTGAAATGGAACGTGAAATGGAACATTGAATGGATTGGAATGGAAAGTGGAATGGAATGTGGAATGTAATGAAATGCAATGTGGAAAGGAAAGTGGAATGGAATGGAATGAAATTTGCAATGCAATGTGAAATTGAATGAAATGGAATGTGGAATGGAATGTGGAATGGAATGGAATGCAATGTGGAATGGAACGGAATGGAACGTGGAATCTAATGCAAGGCAATGTGGAATTGAAAGTGGAATGGAATGGAATGGAATTTGGAATGGAATGTGAAATTGAATGGAATGGAATGTGGAATGGAATGTGGAATGGAATGTAATGGAATGTGGAATGGAACGGAATGGAATGCGGAATGGAATGTGGAATAGAAAGTTCAATGGAATGGAATTGAATGTGCAACCGAAAGTGGAATGGAGTGGAGGGGAAAGTGGAATGGAAATTTGAATGGAAATTGTAATGAAACGTGGAATGGAATATGGAATGCAACCTGCAATGAAATGTGGAATGGAATGTGAATTGGAATGGAATGGAATGTGGAAAGGAATAAAATTGAATGAGGAATGGAATGTGGAATAGAATGTGGAATGGAACAGAATAGAACGGAATGGATTGTGGAATGCAATGTGGAAAGGAATGTTGATTGGATCGTGGAATGTAATGGAATGGAACTTGGATTGGAAAGTGGAATGGAACGTGAAATTGAATGTGGCACAGAACGTGGAATGGCATGGGCAATGGAATGTGGAATGGAAAGTGGATTGTAACGGAATGGAAAGTGGAATGGAATATGGAATGGAATGGAATGCAACGTGGAATGGAACGTGGAATGGAATGTGGAATGGAATGTCGAATATAATGGTATGTGGAATGGAATGCAATGCAATAAATGAATGGAATGGAATGCGGAATGGAATGGAATGGAATGTGTAATGTAATGGAATGTGGAATGGAATGGCATGGAATGGAATGTGGAATGAAATGGAATAGAATGCACTGGAATGGAATGTGGAATGGACTAGAATGTGGAATGGACTAGAATGTGGAATGGAATGAAATGGAAAGGAATGAAATGGAATGGAATGTGGAATGGATTGGAATGAAATGTGGAATGGAATGGAATGGAATGGAGTGGAATGTGAAATGGAATAGAATGGAATGTGGAATGCAATAGAATGTGGAATGGAATGGAATGGAATGCAATGGGGATTGTTAAGGAATTGAACATGGAATGGATTACAATGGAAATTGGAATGCAATGGAAAGGAATGTGGAATGGAATGGAATGGAATGTCCAGTGGTATGTGGAATGGAATGGAATTGAATATGGAACGGAATGTGGAATGAAATGGAAAGGAATGTGAAATGGAAAGAAATGGAATGCGGAATGGAATGTGCAATGGAATGTGGAATGGAATGTGGAATGGAAAGTGGCATTGAAAGTGGAATTTAATGGAATGGAATGGAATGTGAAATGGAATGTGGAAAGGAATGTGTTATCAAATGAGGAATAGAAAGGAATGGAATGTGGAATGGAATGTGAAATGGAATTTTGAATGGAATTGAATGGAATGTGGCATGGAATGTGGAATGGAATGGAATGGAATGTGGAGTAGAATGTGGAATGAAATGGAAAGGAAAGTGGAATGGAATGAATGCAATGGTAAGGAATATGGCATGCAATGGAATGGAAAATGGAATGCAATGTAGAATGGAATGGTATGGAAAGTGGAATGAAACATGGAATGCAATGTGGAATGCATCGTGGAATAGAATGTGGAATGGAATGGAATGAAATGTGGAATGGAATGGAATGGAATATGGAATTGAATGTGGAGAGGAATGTAATGGAATCTGGAATAGAATGTGGAATGGAATGAAATGAAATGTGGAATGGAATGGAATGGAAAGCTCTGGAAAGTGGAATGGAATGGAATGCAATGTGGAATGGAATGGAATGTAACATGGAATGGAAAATGGAATGGAACATGGAATGGAAAATGGAATGGAACGGGTAATGGAATGTGGAATGTGGAATTTAGTGTGGAATTTAATGTGGAATGGACAGGAAAGGAATGCAAGGGAATGTGGAATGGAAAGTGTAATGGAATGTGCAATGGAATGTGGAATGAAATGTGGAATGGAATGGAATGGAATGTGGAATGGAATGTGGAATGGGATGTATTGGAATGTGGAAAAGAATGGAATGGAATGGAATGGAATGCGGAATGGAAGGTGGAAGGGAATGTGGAATGGAATTTGGAATGGAATGTGGAATGAAATGTGGAATGGAATGTAATGGAATGTGGAATGAAATGTGGAATGGAATGGATTGGAATGTGGAATGGAATGTGTAATGTAATTTAATGGAACGTGGAATGGAAAGTGGAATGGAATGTGGAATGAAATGTGGAATGGAATGGATTGGAATGTGGAATGGAATATGTAATGGAATTTAATGGAATGTGGAATGGAAAGTGGAATGGAATGTGGAATGGATTGTGTAATGGAATGTGGAATGGAACGGAATGGATGGCTGAATGGAATGTGGAATATAGTGTGGAATGGAAGCTGGAATGGAATGAAATGGAATTTTGAATGGAACGCGGAACGTAAAGTGGAATGGAATGGAATGGAATGGATCCTGTAATAGAATGTGGAAAGGAACGTGAAATGGAATGGAATGTAACTTAGAATGGAACCTGGAAGGGAACATGGAAAAGAATCAGCAATTAAACGTGGCATGGAATGTGGAATGGAATGTGCAATGGAATGGAATGGAATGTAGAATGGAATGTGGAATTGAGTGTGGAATGGAACGTGGAAAGGAATGGAATGGAATGTGGAATGGAACGTGCAATGGAACGTGGAATAGAATGGAATGGAATGTGGAATGGAATGAAATGGAATGTGGAATGGAATGTGGAATTGAATGGAATGAATTGTGGAATGAAATGTGTTTTGGAATGGAAAGGAATGTGGAATGAAATGGACTGGAATGTGGAAAGGAATGTGGAATAAAATTTAGTGGAAAGTGGAATGGAATGTGGAATGGAATGGAATGGAATGGAATGGAATGTGGAATTGAATGTGTAAAGAAATTTGGAATGGACTGTGGAATGGAATGTGGAATGGAATGTGGAAAGGAATGTGGAAAGGAATGGAATGGAATGTGGAATGGCATGTGAATTGGAATGCAATGGAATGTGGAATGGAAAGTGGAAAGAAATGCAATGCAATGAGAATGGAATGTGGAATTGAATGCGTAATGAAATTTGGAATGGACTGTGGAATGGAATGTGGAATGGAATGTGGAAAGGAATGTGGAATGGAATGGAATCGCCTTGGGAATGGATTGTGGAATCGAATGTAATGCAATGTAGAATGGAATGTGGAACAGAATGTTTAATGGAAAGTGGAAAGGAATGGATTGAAATGTGGAAAATAATGTGGAATGTAATGTGGAACGGAATGTGGAATGGAAAGTGGAATGGAATGGAATGGAATGTGGAATGGAACGTAGAATGAGATGTTCAATGGAATATGGAACGGAAAGTTGAATGGAATTGAATGGAACGTGGAACTGAACGTCTAAAGGAATGGAATGGAATGTGGAATGTAAGGTAGAATGGAACGTGGAAAGGAAAGTGTAATGGAATGGAATGTGGAATGAAATGGAAAGAAAGGTGGAATGAAGTTGAATGGAATGGAATGGAATGTGGAGAGGAAAGTGGAATGGAATGCGAAATGGAATGTGGAATGGAACGTGGAACGGCATGAAATGGAAATTAGAATGGAATAGAATGGGATGTGGAATGGAATGGAATGGAACATGGAATGGAAGGAGGAATGGAGCGTGGAATGGAGTGTGGAATGGAATGTGGAATGGAAAGAAATGCAATGTGGAATGGAATGTGGAATGGAATTTAAAGGAATGTTCAAAGGAACATGGAATAGAATGTGGAAGGGAATGTGAAATGGAACGCAATAGAATGTGGAATTGAAAGTGAAATGGAAAGTGGAATGGAAAGTGGAAAGCAATGGAATGGAAAAAGGAATGGAATGTGGAATGGAACGTGGAATGGAAAGTGGAATGGAATGGAAAGGAACGCGGGATGGAATGTGGAATGGAATGGAAAGGAAAGTGGAGTGGAATGTAGAATGAAATGTGGAATGGAATGGAATGGAATGGAATGTGAAATGGAATGTGTAATGGAATATGAAATGGAACGTGGAATGGAAAGTGAAATGGAATGTGGAATGGAATGAAATGGAACGTGCAATGGAACGTGGAATACAATGTGGAATGGAATGGAATGGAATGTGGAATGGAAAGAAATAGAATGTGGAATGGAATGGAATGGACTGTGGAATATAAAGTGGAATGAAATGGAATGGAATGGGGAATGGAATGGAATGGAATGTGAAATGGAATGTGGAATGGAATGTGAAACGGAATGTAGATTGGAATGCAAGGCAATGTGGAATGGAATGTGGAATGGAATTGAACAGAATGTGGAATGGAATATGCAATGGAATGTGGAATGTATTGTGGAATGGAACGGAATGGGAGGCAATGTGGAAAGGAATAGCGAATGGAATGGAATCAAATGTGGAATGGAATGTGGAATAGAATGAAATGGAATGTGGAATGGAAGGGAATGGAATGTGGAAAGGAATATGGAATGGAATGTGAAATGGAATGGAATGGAATGGAATGGAACGTGGAATTTAATGGAATGAAACGTGGAATGGAAAGTGGGATGGAATGGAATTGATTGCAGAATGGACTCGAATTCCGAAAGGAATGGAATGGATAGTGGAATGGAATGGAATGGAATCTTGAATGGAATGGAATGGAATGTGGAATGGAATGCGAAATGGAACGCAATAGAATGTGGAATTGAAAGTGAAATGGAAAGTGGAATGGAAAGTGGAAAGCAATGGAATGGAAAAAGGAATGGAATGTGGAATGGAACGTGGAATGGATAGTGGAATGGAATGGAAAGGAACGCGGGATGGAATGTGGAATGGAATGGAAAGGAAAGTGGAATGGAATGTAGAATGGAATGTGGAATGGAATGGAATGGAATGGAATGTGAAATGGAATGTGTAATGGAATATGAAATGGAACGTGGAATGGAAAGTGAAATGGAATGTGGAATGGAATGAAATGGAACGTGCAATGGAACGTAGAATACAATGTGGAATGGAATGGAATGGAATGGAATGCAATGTGGAATGGAATGCGGAATGGAATGGAATGTGAAATGGAATGTGCAATGGAATGTTGAGGAATGTGCAAACGAGTGTGGAATGGAATGTGGAAGGGAATGCAGTGGTATGTCAAATGGAATGTGGAATGCAATGTGAAATGGAATGTGGAAAGAATTGTTAAATGGAATGGAACGGAACGTAGGAAGGAATGGAATGGAACATGGAATGGATCGTGGAATGGAACGCGGAAAGGAATGTGGAATGGAATGCAATGGAATGTGGAATGGAATGTGGAATGGAATGTAAAATGGAATGTGGAATGGAATGGAATGGAAATGACTGTGGAATGCAATGTGAAATGGAACCAGGAATAGAATGGAACATAATGGGGAATGGAACGTGGAATTTAACTGAATGGACCATGGAAAGGAACGTAGAATGGAACGTTGAATGGAATGTCGAATGGAATGGAATGGAATGTGGAATGGAAAGAAATAGAATGTGGAATGGAATGGAATGGACTGTGGAATATAAAGTGGAATGAAATGGAATGGAATGGGGAATGGAATGGAATGGAATGTGAAATGGAATGTGGAATGGAATGTGAAACGGAATGTAGATTGGAATGCATTGCAATGTGGAATGGAATGTGGAATGGAATGGAACAGAATGTGGAATGGAATATGCAATGGAATGTGGAATGTATTGTGGAATGGAACGGAATGGGAGGCAATGTGGAAAGGAATGGTGAATGGAATGGAATCAAATGTGGAATGGAATGTGGAATAGAATGAAATGGAATGTGGAATGGAAGGGAATGGAATGTGGAAAGGAATATGGAATGGAATGTGAAATGGAATGGAATGGAACGGAATGGAACGTGGAATTTAATGGAATGAAACGTGGAATGGAAAGTGGAATGGAATGGAATTGATTGCAGAATGGACTCGAATTCCGAAAGGAATGGAATGGATAGTGGAATGGAATGGAATGGAATGTTGAATGGAATGGAATGGAATGTGGAATGGAATGCGAAATGGAATGGAATGCAATGTGGAATGGAATGGAATGTGGAATGAAATGTGGAATGGAATGGAATGGAACATGGAACAGAACATTGAAAGGAACATGTAATGGAAAATGCAATGGAACGTGGAATGGGATGTAGAATGGATTGAGTAATGGAATGGAATGGAATGTGAAATGGAAAGGAAAGGACTGCGGAATGGAAGGTGGAATAGAATCTGGAATGTAATGTGGAATGCAATTGAATGGAAGGTGGAATGTGGAATGGAATGGAATGTGAAATGGAATGGAATGGAATGTGGAATGGAATGGAACTGAATGTGGAATTGACTGGAATTGAATGCGGAATGGATTGGAATGGAATGTGGAATGGAATGGAATGGAATAGAATTTGGACTGGAATTTAATGGAATGTCACGGAATGTCAATGGAATGCAATGGAATGGAATGTGGAATGGAATGTGGAAAGTAATGGAATGGATTGTGGAACGGAATGGAAGGAAATGCGGAATGGAATATGGAATGGATTATGGAATTGTATGTGTAATGGAATGGAATGGAATGTGGAATGGAATCCAATGGAATGTGGAATGTAATGGAATTGATTAGAATGTGGACTGAAATGGAATGGAATGAAACAGAAAGTGGATTGGAATGGAATGGAATGTGAATGGAATGGAACGGAATGTGAAATGGAATGGAATGGAGTGTGGAAAGGAATGTGGAATGGAATGTAATGGAATGTGGAATCGAAGGTGGAATGGAATGGAATGTGGAACGGAAGGTGAAATGAAATGGAATAGAATGTGGAATGGGATGTGGAATAAAATGGAATGGAATGTGGAATGGAATTTGGAATGCAAAGTGGAATAGAATGTGGAATGTAATGTGTAATGGAATGTGGAATTGAACGGAATAGAATGTGGAATGGAATGTGGAATAGAATGTGGAATGGAATGGAATGGAATGTGGTTTGGAATGTGGAATGGAACGTGGAATGGAATAGTATATGATGTGGAATATGGAATGGAACGTGGAATAGAATGGAAAGTGGAATGGAACGGAATGGAATGTGGAATGGAATGGAATGGCATGGAATTGTATGTGGAATGGAATGGAGTGCAGTGTATTGTGGAATGCAATGTGGAATGGAATGGAATGGAATGTGGAATGGAATGGAATGGAATGTCAAGTGGAATGGAATGGATTCTGGAATGGAATGTAACGGAATGTAAATGAAATGGAATGGAATGTTGAAAGGAATTGAATGGAATGTGGAATTTATTGAAGAATGGAATGCGGAATGGAATATGGAATGGATTGGAACGGAATGTGGAGTGGAACGGAATGGAATGTGGAATGGAATGTGGAATGGAATGGAATGGGGAATGGAAGGTGGAATGGAATGGAATGTGGAATGGAATGGAATGGAAGGTGGAATGGAATTGAATGTGGAAGGGAATGGAATGGAATGTGGAATGGAATGGAGAGGAATGTGGAATGGAATTTTGAATGGAATGTAATAGAAAGTGAAATGGAATGGAATGGAATGAAACGTGGAATGGAATAGAATGGAATGAAATGTGGAATGGAATGGAATAGAATACAGTGGAATGGAACGTGGAATGGAATGCAATGTGGAATGGAATAGAATGTGGAATGGAATGACATGGAACGGAATGAAATGCAATGGAATGTGGAATGGATTGGAATGGAATGTGGAATGGAAAGGAATGGAATGGAATGTGAAATGGAATGGAATGCAATGTGGAATGGAATAGAATGTGGAATGGAATGGAATGCGGAATGGAATTGAATGGAATGTGGAATGGATTAGAATGGAATGGGGAATGCAATGAAAAGGAATATGGAATGGAATGGAATGGAATGTCCAATAGAATGTGGAATGGAATGGAATTGAATTTGGAATGGAAAGTGGTATGGAATGGAAAGGAATGTGAAATGGAAAGCAATGGAATGTGGAATGGAATGTGGAATGGAATGTTCAATGCAATGTCGATTGGAACGTGGAATGGAATTTGCAGTCGAATGTGGAATGGAATGTGGAATGGAATGTGGAATGGAATGGAATAGAATGTGGAATGGAACTTGGAATGGAACGTGGAATGGAACATGGAATGGAAAGTGGAATGGGATGTGCAATGGAATGTGGAATAAAAGTGGAATGGAAAGGAATGTAACGTGGCATGGAACGTGGAGTGAAATGGAATGGAAAGTGGAATGGATCGTGGAATAGAACATGGAAAGGAATGTGAAATGGAACGTGAAATGGAATGTGGAATGGAACGTGGAAGGCAATGTGGCATGGAACAGAATGGAATGGAATGGAATGTGGAATGGAACGTGCAATGGGTCCTGTAATTGAATGTGGAATGGATCATCAAATGGAACTAGAAGGGAATGTGATGGAGTGTGGAATGGAATATGGAATGGAACATGAAATTGAATGGATTGGAATGTTGAATGGAACATGGAATGGAATGGAATGGAATCAGAAATGGAATGTGGAATGGAATGTGGAATGGAATGGAATGGAAGGTGGAATGGAAAGGCATGGAAAGTGGAATGGGACGCGGAATGCAACATGGAATACAACATGGAATGAAACGTGCAATGGAATGTCGAATGGAATGGAATGGAATGGAATGCGAAGTGGAATGGAAAGGAATGAGGAATGGAAAGTAATGGAACGTGGAATGGAACGTGGAACGGAAAGTGGAATTCACTGGAATGGAACGTGGAATGAAATGTGGAATGGAATGCAATGGAACGTGGAATGGAATGGAATGCAACGTTAAATGGAAGGTGAATTGGAATGGAATGGAACGTATAATTTAATGGAATGGAACGTGGAATGGAACATGGAATGGAATGGAATGGAACTCGGAATGCAACGTGGAATGGAAAGTGGAATGGAACGTGGAATGGAACATGGTATCGAATGGAATGGAACGTGTAATGGAATGAAATGGAATGTGGAATGGAAAGGAATGCAACATTGAATGGGACGTGGAATGGAACGTGGAATGGAACATGGAATGCGACGTGGAATGGAAGGCGGAATGGAACGTGGAAAGGAATGGAATGGAATGTGGAATGGAATGGAATGGAATGTGAAATAGAATGGAATGGAGTGGAATATAGAATGGAATAGAATGGAATGGAATGGAATGGAATGGAATGGAATGTGGAACGCAATGGAAGGAAAGGTGGAATGGAATGGAATGGACTACAACGAAATGTGGAACGGAATGGAACGGAATGGAAAGTGAAACATAATTTGGAACGGAATGTGAAATGGAATGTGGGATGGAATGTGGAACGGAAGAAAATGGAACGTGCAATGGAATGGAATGGAATGGAAAGTGGAATGGAACGTGGAATGCAACATGGAATGGAATGTGGAATGTAATGTGGTATGAAATGTACAATGAAATGGAATGGTAAGTGGAAAGGAATGTGGAAAGGAATGCAATGGATTGATAACGTAATGTGGAATGGAAAGGAATGGAATGTGAAATGGAATGTTGAATGGAATGTGGAATGGAACGGAAGGAAACGAGGAATGGAATGTGGAATGGAATGTGGAACGGAACGTGGAATGGAATGTGGAATGGAATCTGGAGTGGAATTGAATGGAATGGCATATGAAATGGAATGGCATAGAATATGGAATGGAATGTGGACTGCAATGTGAAACTTAATGCAATGGAAAGTGGAATGGAATGTAATGGAATGTGGAATGGAATGGAATTTAAATTGAACTGAAATGTGGTATCGAATGGAATGGAGTGGAAGGTGGAAAGGAATGTGGAATGGAATGGAATGGAATGTGGAATGGAAAATGGAATGGAATAAAGTGGAATGTGGAATGGAATGTGGAATGTAATGGAATGGAATGGAATGTGGAATGAAATGCAATGAAATATGGAATGGAGTCGAGTGGAATGTGGAATGGAATGTGGAATGGAATGGAAATGAACATGGAATGGAATGTGGAATGAAACATGTAATAGAACGGAATGGAAGTTGAAAAGGTATGTGGAATGCAATGGCATGCAACTTGGAATGAATGGAATGGAATGGAATTTGCAATGGAATGGAATGGAATGGAATGTGGAATGGAATGTGGAATGGAATGGAATCGAATGGAATGTGGCAGGCAAAATGGAATGGAAAGGGGAACGGAATGGAAGGAATGTGGAATGGAATATGAAATGGAATGGAATGGAATGTGAAATGGAATGTGGAAAGGAATCTGAAATGGAAAGTGGAATGGAATGTGGAATGGAACGTGGAATGTATCGTGGACTGGAATGTGGAATATAGCGTGGAATGGAAGGTGGAATAGAATGGAATGCAACGTGTAATGGAATGTGGAATGGAATGGAATGGAATGGAAAGAGGATTGGAATGTTTAATGGAATGTGGGATGGAATGGAGTGGAATGTGGAATGGAATGTGGAATGGAATGTGGAATGGAATGGAATGGAATGTGTAATGGAGTGTGGAATCAAATGAAATGGAATGTGGAATGGAATGCAACGGGATGTGGAATGGAATGTGCAATGGAATGTGGAATGGAACGGAATGAAATATGGAATAGAATGTGGAAACGAAAGTGGAAAGGAATGCAATGGAATGTTGAAAGGAACGTGGATTGGAATGGAATGGAAAGTGGAATTGAACGTGGATTGTAAACTGGAATGGAACGGACTGCAATGTGGAAAGGAATGGATTGGAAATTTGAATGTAATGTAATGGAATGTGGAAAAGAATGGAGTGAAATGGAATGTAGAATGGAATGTGGAATGGAATGTGCCATGGAATGGAATGGAATGTGGAATGGAATGGAATGGACTGTGGAATGGAATGGAATGGAATGGAATGTGGAATGGAAAGTGGAAGGGAATGGGATTTTATGTAGAATGGAATGCAATGGAATGTGGAATGGAATGTACAACTGAATGATGAATGGAACGTGGTATGGAACGTGGAAAGGAATGGAATGGAATGGAATGTGGAATGGAATATGGAATGGTATGGAATGGGGTGTGGAATGGAGGGTGGAATGGAATCTGCAATGGAATGTGGAATGGAATGGAAGGTGGAATGGAACGTGGAATGGAATAGATTGGAATGTTTAAATGGAATGGAATGGAATGTGGATTGGAATGTGGACTGTAAAGGAATGCAATGTGGAATGGAATGGATTGGAATGTGGAATGTAATTTTCAATGGAATGTGGCATGAAATATGGAGTGGAACGTGTAATGGAAAGTGGAATGCAATGCAATGGATCGTGGAATGGAACCTAGAATGGAACGTGGAATGGAAGGTGGAATGGAGCGTGGAAAGGAGTCGAAAGTAACGTGTAAATGAACGTGGAACGGAATGAGGAATGGAATGGAATGGAATGTGGAATGGAATGGATTGTAATGTGGAATGGACTGTGGAATGGAACGGACTGCAATGTGGAATAGAATGTGGAATGCAAGGCAACGGAATGTGGAATGGAATGGAAAGGAATGTGGAATCGAATGAGGAATGGAATGTGGAGTGGCACTTGGAATGGAACGGAGTGCAATGTGGAATGGAATGTGGAATGAAATGTCAAATGGAACGTGGAAGGAATGCAGTGTGGAATGGAAAGTGGATTGGAATGGAATGGAACTTGGAATGGAACGTGGAATGGAATGTGGAATGGAAAGTGGAATGGAATGGAATGGAATGTGGAACGGATCGTGTAATGGAATGGAATGGAACGTGGAATGGAATGTGCAATGGAACGTGGAATGGAATGTGCAATGGAATGTGAAACGGACCATGGAAAGGAAAGGAATGAAAGGTGGAATGGTACGTGGAATGGAATGGAAAGGAATATGATATGGAATGTGGAATGGAATGTGGAATGGAATGTAGAATGGAATGTAGAAATTAATGTGGAAGAGAATTTGGAATGGAATTCAATGGAATGGAATGGAATGTGGAATGGAATGTGGAAAGGAATGTGGAATGAAATGTGGAATGGAAAGGAATTAAACATGGAATTGAATGTGGAATGGAATGTGGAATGGAACGTCGAATGCAATGGAATGGAAAGTGTAATGGGATGGACTGGAATGTGGAATGGAACGTGGAATGGAATGTGGAAGGGAATTAGGAATGGAACGTGGAATGGAACGGAATGGAATGTGTAAAGGAATGGAATGGAATGTGGAATGGAATGTGGAATGGAATGTGGAATGGAATGGAATGGAATTTGGAATGGTTCGGAAAGGAATGTTGATTGGAACGTGGAAGGGAATGTGCAATGTAAAGTGGAATGGAAAGGAATGCAATGTGGAATGGAATACAGTGGAATGTGGAATGGGTTGGAATGTAATGTGGAATGGAATGTGGAATGGAATGCAACGGAATGTGGAATAGAATGTGTAATGGAATGGAATGGAATGCGAAACGGAATGGAATGCAATGCCAAATGGAACGTGGAATGGGATGTGGAATGGAACGTGGAATGGAACTTCCAATGGAATATGGAATGGAATGGCAAAGAATGAGAATGGAATGGATTGGAATGTGGAATAGAATGTGGCACGGAATGGAATGTAATGCTGAATGGAATAGAATGGAACGGTACGGAATGTTGAATGGAATGGAAAGAAATGTTGAATGGAACGTGGAATGGAATGGAATGGAACGTGGAATGGAATGTGTAATGGAATGAGGAATGGAACGTATGAACGGAACGTGGAATGGAATGGAATGGAACGTGGAATGGAATGTGGAATGGAATGTGGAATGGGACGTGGAATAGAATGTGGAATATAATTTGGAATGCAAAGGAACGGAATGTGGAATGGAATTAAATGGAATGTGGAATGTAATGGTATGGAATGTGGAATGGAATGCAATGGATTGGAATGTGGAATGGAATGGAATGGAATGTGGAATGGAATGGAATGTGGAATGGAATGGAAAGGACTCTAATGGAATGCGGAATTGAATGGAATAGAATGTGGAATGGAATGGAATGGAATGTCAAATGGAAAGGAATGGAATGTGGAATGGAATGTGGAATGCAATGTGGAATGGAAAGTGGAATGGAATGGAAGGGAAAGTGTAATAAAATGGAATGGATTGGAATGAGTAATAAAATTTGGAATGGAATATGGAATTGAATGGAATGGAATGTGGAATGAAATGGAATGGAATGCGGAATGGAATAGATCGGAATGTGGAAGGAAATGGAATGGAATGGAATGGAAAGTGAAATAGAATGTGGAATGGAAAGTGGAATGGAATGGAAAGTGAAATAGAATGTGGAATGGAAAGTGGAATGGAATGTGGAACGGAACGTGGAATTTTATGTCGAATTGAATCGAATGGATTGTGAAATGGAATGTGCAATGGAATGGTATGGAATGTGGAATGGAATGTTGAATGTAATGTGGAATGGAATGGAATGGAACGTGGAACGGAATGTGGAATGAAACGTGGAAAGGAACGTGGAATTGAATGGGGAATTGAATGGAATAGATTCTGGAATGTAATGTGCAATGTAATAGTATGGAATATGGAATGGAATGTGGAATGCAATGTGGAATGGAATGGAATGGAATGTGGAAAGGAATGTGGAATGGAACGTGGAATGGAACGTGGAATGGAATGGATTCGAATGTGGAATGGAATGTGGGATGGAATGGAATGGAATGTGGAATGGAATGTGGAATGCAGTGTGTAATGCAATAGAATGTGGAATGCAAAGTGCAATGGAATGGAATGGAATGTTTAAATGGAATGGTATGGAATGTGGAATGGAATATGTTCTGTAATGGAATGCAATGTGGAATGCAACGTGGAATGTATTGGAATGGAACGTGGAATGGAACGTGGAATGAAATGTGGAATGGAATAGAATGAAATCTTTAATGGAAGGGAATGGAATGTGGAATGGAATGTGCAATGGAATGGAATGGAAAGGAATGTGTAAGGCAATGGAATGGAATGTGGAGTGGAAAGAAATGGAATATGGAATGGAACACGGAATGAAATGAGGAATGCAATGTGGAATGGAACGTGTAATGGAAAGTGGAATGGAATGGAATGGAATGTGGAATGGAAGGGAATGGAATTGAATTGATTGTGGAATGGAAGAGTATGGAATGTGGAATGCAATGGAATGGAATGGAAATGTGAAATGGAAAGGAATGGAATGTGAAATGGAATGGAAAGGAATGTGGAATGGAGTGGAATGGAACTTGGAAATGAATGTGGAATGGAATGGAATGGAACGTGGAATGGTATATGAAATGGAATGGAATGGAATGAAACGTAGAATGGAACGTGGAATGGAACGACAAATGGAAGGTGGAATGGAACGCGGAATGCAATTTGGAATGGAATGTGGAATGGAATGGAATGGAACGTGGAACGGAATGTGGGATGGAATGGAATGAAATGTGTAATGGAAAGTGAAATGGAATAGAATGTAATGTGGACTGGAATGTGGAACGAAATGGAATAGACCGTGGTATGGAAAGTGGAATGGAATGGAATGGAATGTGTAATGGAATGTGGAATGGAATGGAATGGAATGTGGAATGGAACGTGGAATGGAACTTGGAATGGAACGTGGAATGGAACGTGGAAAGGAATGTGGAAAGGAATGTGGAATGGAATGTAGAATGGAATGGAATGGAAAGTGGAAGGGAATGGAATGGAATCTGGAATCCAATGGAATGGAATTTGGAAAGGATTGTGAAATGGAATGGAATGGAATGCGGAATAGAACGGAATGGAATGGAATGTGTAATGGAATGGAATATAATGTGGAATGGAAAGTGGAATGGAATGGAATGGAATGTGGAATGGAATGTGGAATGGAATGTGGAATGGAATGGAATGCGAACTGGAATTGAATGGAATAGAAAGTACTGTGGAATGGAATGGAATGGAATGTGGAATGGAATGGAATGAAATTTGGAATGGAACGTGGAATGGAATGAAATGTGGAATGCAATGGAATGGAATGGAATATGGAATGGAACAGAATGTGGAATGGAAAGGAATGGAATACGGAATGGAATGTGGAATGGAATATTGAATGTAATGGAATGGAATGTGAACTGGAATGGAATGGAATGTGGAATGGATTGGAATAGTATGTGGAATGGAATGTGGAATGTAATGTGGAATGGAATGGAAAGGATTGTGCAATGGAATGGAATGGTATGTGGAATGGAATGTGGAATGTAATTGAATGGAATGCGGAATGCAATGAAAGGAATATGGAATGGAATGGAATGGAATGTGGAATGGAACCTGAAATGAAACGGAATGGAATGTGGAATGCAATGTTGAATGGAAATGAATTGAATGTGCAATGGAATGGAATGGAAGGTGGAATGGATTGGAATAGAACGTGGAATGCAACGTGGAATGGAAAGTGGAATGCAACATGGAGTGGAACTTGGAATGGAATTTGGAATGGAATGGAATGGAAGGCGACATATAATGGAATGGAATGTGTAATGGAATGGAATGGAATGGAAAGTGGAATAGAAAGGAATGGAATGGAATGTGGAATGGTATGTCTAATTGAATGTGTAATTGAATGGAAAGGAATGTGGAATGGAATGCAATGGAACGTAGGATGGTTTGTAACGGAAAGTGGAATGGAATGTGGAAAGGGACGCAGAATGGAGTGGAATGGAACTTGGAATGGAAAGTGGAATGGAATGCAATGGAATGTGGAAGGGAATGCTATGGAATGTAGAATGGAACACGGAATGGAATGTGGAATGGAAAGTGGAATTGAACGTGGAATGGAATGGAATGGAATGTTGAATGGAATGTGGAATGGAATGTGGAATCGAACATTACATTCTACATTCCATTCCATTCCATTCCATATTCTTTTCCATTCCATTCCGCATTCCGTTCAATTGCATTCCACATTCCATAACACATTCCATTCCATTCCATTGCAGAATCCTTTCCATTCCATTCCACATTCCATTCCACATTCCATTCCACATACCTTTCCATTCCATTCCACATTCCATTCCATTGCAGTTCACATTCCATTCCATCTCATTCAACATTCCATTCCACATTCCATTCCTTTCCATTCCACATTCCATTCCATTCCATATTCCATTCCATTCCATTGCATTCCACATTTCATTCCATTCCACGTTCAATTCCAAATTCCAAATTCCATCCCATTCCATTCCACATTCCATTCCATTACATTAAACAGTACATTCCATGCCATTCAATTCCAGTCCGCATTCCATTGCATTCCATTCCACTCCACATTCCATTCCACATTCCATTCCACATTCCATTCCATTCCATTTCACATCCCATTCCACATTATATTCCATTCCATTCCACATTCTATTCCGTTCCGTTCCATTCCTCATTCCATTCCATTCCATTCCACATTCCTTTCCACATTCCATTCCATTGCATTCCAGGTTCAATTCCATTCCATTCCACATTCCATTCCATTCCATTCTACATTCCATTCCACATTCCTTTCCACATTCCTTTCCACGTTCCATTCCACGTTCCATTCCAAGTTCCATTCCACGTTCCATTCCACGTTCCATTCCATTTCATTCCACGTTCCATTACACATTCCATTCCATTCCATCCCACATTCCATTCCATGTTCCATTTTATTCCATTCCACATTCCAATCCAAATTCCGTTCCGCGTTCCATTCCACCTTCTATTAGACGTTCCATTCCACGTTCCATTCCACATTTCTTTCCATTCCATTTCATGTTCCATTCCACGTTACATTCCATTCCATTCCACATTAAATTCCACGTTCCATTCCTTTCCATTCCACATTCCTTTCCATTCCATTTCAAATTCCATTCCTTTCCATTTCACATTCCATTCCATTCCATTGCATTCCACATTCCATTCTATTCCATTCCACAATCCATTCAATTCCATTTCATTCCATTCCATATTCCTTTCCACTTTCCATTCCACATTACATTACATTCCCTTTCACATTCAATTCCATTCCAGTCCATTCCACAGTCCATTCCATTGAATTCCACATTCCATTCCACATTCCATTCCAAATTGCAATCCACATTCCATTGCATTCCATTCCACAATCCATTCCATTGCATTCCATTGCATTCCACATTCCATTCCTTTCCTTTTCACATTCCAATCCATTCCATTCGATTTCATAGTCCATTCCACTGCATTCCACATTCCATTCCACATTCCATTCCAAATTCCATTCCACATTCCATTCCATTCCATTCCACATTCCATTCCATTCCATTCCATTGCATTCCACATTCCCTTCCATTCCATTCCACATTCCATTCCATTCCATTCGACATTCCATTCCATTCAATTCCACATTCCATTCCCCATTCCACTCCATACCATTCCACATTCCATACCATTCCACTCCTCCTTCAATTCTATTCCATTCCACATTCAATTCCCTTCCGTTCCGCATTCCATTCCAATTCTTTCCATTGCATGCCACATTCCATTCCATTCCATTCAATTACATATTCCATTCCTTTCCATTCCACATTCCATTCCATTCCATTACACATTCCATTCCACATTCCATTCCATTCCATTTGATTTTCCAATACATTAGATTCCCTTCGACATTCCATTCCATTCCACGTTGCAATCCATTCCTTTCCACATTCCATTACCTTCCATTTCACATTCCATTCCATTCCACATGCCATTCCATTCCATTCCACATTGCATTCCATTCAATTCCACTTTGCGTTCCACATTCCATTCCATTCCATTCCACACTCTATTCCATTCCATTCCACATTCTATTCCATTCCTTTCCACATTCCATTCCATTCCATTATATTCCTTTCCATATTCCACTACATTGAATTCTATGCCACTTTCCTTTCCATTCCCTTGCAACCCACATTCCATTCCATTCCTTTCCATTCCACGTTTCATTCCACATTCCATTCCACATTCCATTCCATTCCATTCCACATTCCATTCCATTCCATTCCACATTCCATTCCATTCCATTGCATTCCACATTCCATTCCATTCCACTCCATTCCATTCCAATTTCCATTCCACATTCCATTCCATTCCATTCCACGTTCCAATCCATTCCATTCCACTTTGCATTCCACACTTCATTCCATTCCATTCCACGTTCCATTCCATATTAGATTCCATTCCACTCCACATTCCATATCTTTCCATTCCACATACCATTGCACAATCCATTCCACTCCATTCCATTCGACATTGCATCCCATTCTGTTTCCTTCCATTCCACATTCCCTTCCCTTACATTCTACTTTCCCTTCCATTCCATTCCACATTCATTTCCACATTCAATTCCAAGTTCCGTTCCAAGTTCCATTCCACTTTCCATTCCATGTTCCATTGTACGTTCCATTCTGCATTACATTCCAAATTTCAATCCATTCCATTCCAAATTCCATTCCATTCCATTCCGTTAAATTCCACATTCCATTCCATTGCATTCCATTGCCCATTCCATTTGATTCCTAATTCCATTCCACATTCCGTTCCATGTTCCATTCAATTCCATTCCACATTGCATTCCTTTCCACATTCGATTCAACATTCTAATCCTCATTGCATTCCATTCCATTACGCATTTCATTCCATTCCATATTCCATTCCACATTCCATTCCACATTCCATTCCATTCCATTCCACATTCCATTCCCCATTGCATTCCTTTCCACATTCGATTCCACATTCTAATCCTCATTGCATTCCATTCCATTACGCATTTCATTCCATTCCATATTCCATTCCACATTCCATTCCATGTTCCATTCCACAATCCATTCCACATTGCTTTCCATTTCATTCCACATTCCATTCCATTCCATTCCACATTCCATTCCACATTTCATTCCATTCCATTCCTCATTCCATTCCACTCCATTCCACATTCCATTCCACTCCATTCCAAGTTCCATTCCACGTTCCATTTCATTCCATTCCACATTCCATTTCATTGCATTCCATTCCATTCCATTCCACATTCCATTCCACGTTCCATTCCATTCCATTACACGATCCATTCCACATTCCATTCCATTTCATTCCATTTTCCATTCCACATTCCATTCCACGTTCCATTCCACGTTCCTTTCCACGTTCCATTCCATTCCAATCCACGTTCCGTTCCACACTGCATTCCTTCAACGTTCCATTTCACTTTCCATTACACATTCCATTCCACATTGCCCTCCATTCCATTCCGCTTGCCACTCCACGTTGCATTCCACAATCCTTTCCATTCCATTCCACATTCCCTTCCATTCCATTCCACATTCCATTGCATTCCATTCCACATCCCATTCCACATTTCATTTCGTTCCATTCCACATTCCATTCCACATTCCAGTCCATTCCATTCCACAATCTAGTCCATTCCATTCCAGATTCCGTTCCACATTGCATTCCACGTTCCATTCCATTCCATTCTGTGCTCCATTCCATTTTCCATACCACGTTGCATTCCACGTTCCATTCCACGTTCCATTCCACTATCTATTCCGTTCCATTCCACTTTCCGTTCCACGTTCCACTCTGTATTTCATGCCACGGTAAATTGAAAATTCCATTCCGCATTCCATTCCATTCCATTCCGCATTGCATTACATTGCAGTCCACATTCCATTCCACCTTCCATTCCATTCCATTTAATCATGCCAATCTATTCCATTCCACATTCCATTCCACCTTCCATTGCATTCCATATTCCTTTCCACATTCCATTCCATTCCATTCTGCGTTACATTCCACATTACATTCCACATTCAGATGTACATTCCATTCCACATTCCCTTCCATTCCATTCCATTCCACATTCCATTCCACATTCCATTACATTGCTTTCCACATTCCATTTCACATTCCAATCCACATTTCATTGCACATTCCATTCCTTTCTATTCCACGTTCCATTCTTCTCTCCTTTCCACATTCCATTGCACATTACATTCGACGTTCCATTCCATTCCATTCCATTTTGCACTGCACATTCCATTGTACATTCCATTACAAGTTCCATTCCACATTCCATTCCACGTTGCTTTCAAATTTCCATTCCATTCAAGTTCCATTCCACATTCCATTCCATTCCATTCCACATTCCATTCCACATTCCATTCCATTTCCATTCCACGTTCCATTCCACTTTCCATTCCATGTTCCATTCCGTTCCATTCGACCTTCCATTCCACATTCCATTGCACTCCATTCCACTTTCCATTCCACATTCCATTACACATTCCATTCCACATTTCCTTTGGCTGCAATCCACATTCCATTCCACCTTCTATTCCATTCCATTCCACATTCCTTTTCATATTCCATTCAATTTCCTTCCTCATTCCATTCCACATTGTATTACACATTGCATTCCACATTCCCTTTCACATTCCGTTCTGTTCCATTCCACATCCCATTCTACATTCCATCCCATTCCATTCCACATTCCATACCATGTTCCTTTCCATTCCGTTCCACATTCCATTCCATTAATTTCCACATTCCATTCCACATTCCATTCAACGTTGCATTCCATTCCATTCCACTTTCCATTGTAATTTCCATTAGACATTCCATTCCATTCGATTCCACGTTCCGTTCTACATTCCGTTAAATGTTCCATTCTTCGTTCCATTCCATGATCCATTCCATTCCATTCCACATTCCATTCCATATTCCATTCCATTCCATTCCACATAGCCTTCCATTGCATTCAAAATGTCATTCCATTCCATTCCATGTTCCATTCCACCTTTGATTCCACGTTCCATTCCAAGTTCCATTCCACGTTCCTTTCCAAGTTCCATTCCACGTTCCATTCCATTCCATTCCACGTTCCATTCTACGTTCCATTCCATTCCACGTTCCATTGCATTCCATTGCATTTTCCATTCCACATTTCATTAAATTCCATTCCACTTTACTTTCCTCGTTCCATTCCACATTCAATTCCACATTATATTCCGTTCTCTTCCACATTTCATTCCACAATCCATGCCATTCCATTCCACATTCCTTTCCACGTTCCATTCAACATTCCATTCCACATTCCGTTCCATTCCATTCCACATTACATTCCACATGGAATTCCATTATATTTCACATTCCATTCCATTCAATTCCTTATTTCATTCTATTCCTTTGCATTGCACATTCCATTCCATTCCATTCCATTCCTTTCTATTCCACATTCCATTCCAGTGCATTGCACATTGCATTCCATTCCATTCCACATTCCATTCCGCATTCCATTCTAAGTTGCATTCCATCCCATTCCACCTCACATTCCACAATCCATTCCACCTTGCATTCCGCATTCCATTCCACATTCTATTCCACGTTCCATTCAACTTTCCATTCCATTCAATTCGACGTTCCATTCCACATTCCTTTCCATTCCATTCCACGTTCCATTCCACATTCCATTGCACATTTCATTCCGCGTTCCATTCCACATTCCATTCTACGTTCCATTCCACATTCATTTCAACTTTCCATTACACATTCTATTCCATTTTATCCCACCTTCCATTGCATTCCACAATCCATTCCACATTCCTTTCCCTTCCATTCTACATACAATTCCATTCCATTCCACATTACATTCCACATTCCTTTCCATTCCATTCCACATTCCATTCCATTCCATTCCACATTCCATTCCATTCCATTCCACTTTCCTTTCTACATTCCTTTGCATTCCATTCTATTCCATATTCCATTACATTACATTGAACATTCCATTCCATTCCATTCCACAATCCATTCCATTCCATGCCACTTTGCAATCCACGTTCAATTCCACTTTCCATTCCATTCCAATCCGCATTCCACTCCATTCCATTCCACGTTACATTTCATTCAATTCCACGTTCCATTTTACTCCATTTCACATTCCATTCCACTTTCCATTTCACATTTCATTCCATTTCATTCCATTGCATTCCACATTCCATTCCATTCCAATCCATATTCCATTCTACTGCATTCCACATTCCATTCCATACCAATCCACCTTCCATTCCATTCCATTCCAATCCACCTTCCATTCCATTCCATTCCACATTCCATTCCATTCCATTGCACATTCCATTCCATTCCATTGCACATTCCATTCCATTCCATTCCACAATCCATTCCACATTGAATTCACCCTTCCATTCCATTCGACCCTATTACATATTCCATTCCATTACATTCCACAATCCATTCCATTACATTCCACATTCCATCCCACATTCCATCCCACGTTTTATCCATTACATCCCACGTTCCATTCCTCGTTCCGTTAGGCGTTCCATTCCATGTTCTGTGGCATTCATTCCACGTTCCATTCCATATTCCATTCCATTTCGGTCCACATTCCAGTATATTCCATACCACATTCCATTCCATTACATTCCACTTTCCATTCCATTACATTCTAAGTTTCATTCCATTCCATTCCACTTTCCCTTCCACTGCATTCCATGATCCATTTCATTCCATTCCTCTTTTCATTCCACTTTCCATTTCACATTCCATTCCACATTCCATTACATTCCATTCCACTTCGCATTCCATTCCCTTCCACTTCCTATTCCATTCAATTCCACACTCAATTTCATTCCATTCCACACTCCATTACATTCCATGCCATTCCATACCACATTCCATTCTATTCCATTCCTTTCCATTCCACATTCGATTCCATTATGTTACATTACATTCCACATTCCATGCCATACAATTCCGCATTCCATTCCATTCCATTCAATTCCACATTCCATTCCATTCCATTCCATTCCACATTCCATTCCATTCCATTCCACTCCATTGCACATTCCATAAAATTCCCTTCCATTCTGCATTAGATTGCTTTGCATTTCAAGTTCATTTCCATTTCATTCCACATTCCATTCCATTCCATTCCTTTCCATTCCATTCCACATTCCATTCCACATTCCATTCCCTTCCTTTCCACATTCATTTCCATTCCATTCCACATTCCATTCCACGTTCCATTCCACGTTCGTCCTCGTTCCATTCCATTCCATTCCACATTCCATACCATTCCATTCCTTTCCATTCCACATTCCATACCATTCCATTCCCTTCCATTCCCATTCCATACCATTCCATTCCATTCCATTCCAGATTACATTCCATTCCATTCCAAGTTCAATTCAATGTTCCATTCCATTTCATTCCACATTCCATTCCCCATTCCATTCCACATTCCTTTCCACTTTACATTCAATTCCATTCCGTGATCCATTCCACCTTCCATTCCATTCCATTCCACGTTCCATTCCACATTCCATTCCACGCTACATTCCACATTCCTTTCCACGTTACATTCCATGTTCCATTCCACGTTCCATTCCATTCCATTACACTTTCCTATCGACTTTCCATTATGTTCCATTCCGCTTTCCATTCCACATTCCATTCCACATTTCATTCCATTCCATTCCACTTTACATTCGACATTACATGCCATTGCATTCCACTTTCCATTCCACAATCCATTGCATACTCTATTCCACATTCCATTCCACATTCCATTCCGTTCCATTCCACATTGCAGTGTGCATTCCATTCCACATTCCATTCTACATTCCATTTCATTCCATTCCACGTTACATTCCCCATTCCTTTCCATTCTACATTCCATTCCACATTCCATTCCATTCCATTCCATTCCACATTCCATTTCACATTGCATTCCATTCCAGTCCGCATCCCATTCCATATTACTTCCCCTTCTTTCCGTATTCCATTTCAATCCATTACACTTTACATTCAACATTTCATTCCACATCCCATTGCATTCCTTTCCACATTCTATTCCGTATGATTCTATGTTCCATTCCAGATTGCATTCCACATTCCATTCTAGATTCCATTCCACTTTCCGTTCCATTCCATTCCATGTTCCATTCCATTACATTCCACTGTCCATTCTTATTTCCATTCCACATTCCATTCCGTTCCATTCCATATTCCATTGCACATTCCATTCTACATTCCATTGTGTTCCATTCCACATTCCATTCCACTTTCCATTGTACTTTCCATTCCATATTCCATTCCACATTCCATTCCATTCCATTCCACATACCATTCCACATTCCATTTCATTCCATTCCACATTCCTTTCCTCGTTGCATTGCATTCCGATCCACATCCCTTTCCGCATTTGATTCCATCGTTTTCACATTCCATTCCATTCCATAACACATTCCACTCCACTTTTCTTTCCACATCCCATTACTACCCATTCCACATTCCATTTCACTTTCCATTTCACATTCGCTTCTACATTCCTTTCCATTCCATTCCACATTCCATTCCAGATTCCATTCCACATTCCATTACATTCAAATTCACATTCCGTTCCACATTCCATTCCATTCCCTTCCACAATCCATTCCACATTCCATTCAACATTCCATTCCACGTCCCATTTTCATTCCATTGCATTTCGTTCCACATTCCATTCCACAATCCATTGCATTCTAATTCACATGGCATTCCACATTCGATTACATTCTTTTCTATTCATTCCACCTTCCATTCCACATTCCATTCCACTTTCTATTCGGCAGTCCTTCACTTTCCATTCCACATTCCATTCCATTCCTATCCACATTCCATTCCATATTTAATTCCTTTCCATTCCACATTCCATTCCATTACATTCCACATTCCATTCCATTGCATTCCATTCCATGTTCCATTCCAATTTCCATCAAATTCCGTTCCATATTCCATTACATTCCATTCCACATTCCATTCGTTTCCAATCCACAATTCATTCCACATTTCTTTCCATTCCTTTCCACATTCCATTCCACAATCCATTACATTCCATTCCACATTGCATTCCAGTCAATTCCATTCCATTCCACGTTCCATTCCACCTTCCATTACATTCCATTGCACGTTCCATTCTACACTCAATTCCAGATTCCATTCCACATTCCATTGCTTTCCATTCCACATTTCTTTCCACATTTTATCCCACGTTCAATTCCACATTACATTCCACGTTCCATTCCACGTTTCATTACACATTCATTCCCATTTAATTTCACCTTCCATTCCACAGTCCATTCCGTTCCATTCCAAGTTCCATTCCATATTCCATTCCACTTTCCATTCAATTCCATTCCACTTTCCTTTCCACGTTCCGTTTCATTCTATTCCGCATTGCATTCCAAATTCCATTGCATTAGATTCCAAATTCCATTCCACACTGCAATCCATTCTCCATTCCACATTCTATTGCATTCCATTCCACATTCCATTCCACAATCCAATCCACATTCCAATCCACTTTCCATTCCACATTCCATTAAAATACCTGACACATTCCATTCCACATTCCATTCCATTCCATTCCTCACTCCATTCCACATTACGTTCCACATTCCGTTCCATTCCATTTCACATTCCATTAAACATTCCATTCCACTTTCCACTCCTCGTTCCATTCGATTTCATTCCATGTTCCGTTCCACATTCCATTCCATTCCATTCCACTTTCCATTCCACATTCCATTGCTCTTTACATTCCGTTCCATTCCACATTGCATTCCACATTCCATTTCATTCCATTCCACATTCCATTACATTACACTCCACATTTCATTCCACATTCACTTCCATTTCATTCCACTTTCTATTCCAAGTTCCATTCCGTTGAATTCCACGTTCCATTCCACGTTCCATTAAATTCAATTCCACGTTCAATTCCACATTCCATTCCATTCAGTTCCACTTTCCATTTCGCATTCCATTCCACGTTCCATTCCTCATTCCATTCAACGTTCTATTCCACGTTCCATTCCATTCCATTCCACGTTCCATTCCAAGTTCCATTAAATTCAATTCCACGTTGCATTCCACATTCCATTCCATTCAATTCCACATCCATTTCACATTCCATTCCACATTCCATTTCACATTCCGTTCCATTCCATTACACATTCCATTTCCCATTCCATTCCACATTCCATTTCCCATTCCATTCCACATTCCATTCAACATTCCATTTCACATTCCATTCCACATTCCATTCCATTCCCGTCCAAATTTCATTACATTCCACGTTCCCTTCCACATTCCAGTCCACATTCCACTCCACATCCCATTCCATTACATTGCACCTTCCATTCCACATTCCATTGCATTCCATTCCACTTTCCATTCCACATTCCAATCTACATTCCATTCCACATTCCATTCCACTTCCATTCAATTCCATTCCACGTTCCATTCCACGTTCCATTCCACGTTCCTTTGCACGTTCCATTCCACGTTCCTTTCCACTTTCCATTCCATTCCATTCTGTATTCCCTACCATTAATTTCCATTCCTCTGCACACTTCATTCCATTCCATTCCACATTCCATTCCATATTCCACTCAACATTCCATTGCACATTTCATTCCATCCCTTTCCACATTGCATTCCAAATTCCATTGCATTAAATTCCTCATTCCATTACATTCCACTCCACATTCCATTCCGTTACATTCCACATTTCATTGCACATTCTATTCCACATTCCATTCCATTCCATTACTCCTTCCATTCCACGTTCCATTCAATACCATTCCACGTTCCATTCTGTTCCATTCCAGATTCCATTCCACATTTCATTTCACAATCCATTCCACATTCCATTGTACCTTCCAACCACATTCCATTCCATTCCATTCCTCATTCCATTCCACATTCCTTTCCTTTGCACATTCCATTCCACATTCTATTCCATTTCATTCCACATTGCATTCCATTCCATTCCACATTCCATGGCATTCCATTCCATTCCACATGACATTGCATTCCTTTCCACATTCCATTCCACATTCCATTAAATTCCATTCCACATTCCATTCAACGTTCCAGTCCATTCCAATCCATGTTCCATTCCACGTTCCATTCCACTTTCCATTCCACATTCCATTCCTCATTCCATTCCACATTCCCTTCCATTCGATTCCACATTCCATTCCATTCCGTTACACATTCCCTTCCACATTCAATTCTTTCCATTACAAATTCCATTCCACGTTCTATTCCATTCCATTCCACATTCCATTCCATTCGATTCCACATTCCATTCCTGTCCATTACACATTCCATTCCACATTTCATTCCGCATTGCAGTCCATTCCATTCCTCATTACATTCCACATTACATTCCGCATTCCATTCCACATTTCATTCCAAATCCCATTCCATTCCGCATTCCATTCCATTCCATTTCACATTCCATTCCTTTATATTCCACATTTCATTCCACATTCCATTCAACATTCCTTTCCACATTTCGTTCCATAATCCTTTCCACATTCCAGTGCATTTCATTCCTCATTCCATTCCATTCCATTCCACATTCCATTCCATTTCATTTCACATTCCTTTCTGTTCCATTCCACATTCATTTCCACGTTCCATTCCTCTTTCCATTTCACATTCCATTCCATTCCATTGCACATTCCTTTTCCCATTCCTTTCCACATTCCATTCAACATTCCATTTCACATTCCATTCCACTTTCCATTCCATTCCCTTCCGAATTTCATTCCGTTTCACGTTCCCTTCCATATTCCATTGCACATTCTACTCCACGTCCCATTCCATTCCATTCCACGTTCCATTACACATTCCATTCCATTCCATTCTACTTTCCATTCCACATTCCAATCTACATTCCATTCCACATTCAATTCCATGTTCCATTCCATTCCATTCCATATTTCATTCCACTTTCCGTTCCATTCCGTTCCAAGTTCCAATGCACTTTCCATTCCACATTCCATTCCGTTGTATTCCGCATTCCATTCCACATTTCATTCCATTCCACTCCACGTTCAATTCCAAGTTCCATTCCACGTTGCATTCCATTCCATTCCACATTGCATTCCACTTTCCATTCCATTCCATTTCACATTCCATTACACATTCCATTCGAAGTTCTCTTCCACATTCCATTCCAAGTTCCGTTCCATTCAAGTTCCAATCCACATTCCATTTCATCCTATTCCACGTTCCATTCCACATTCCATTCCAGTACATTACACATTCCATTCCACATTTCATTCCACTTTGCATTCCATTCCATTCCACGTTCCATTCTAAGTTTCTTTCCACATTCCATTCCATTTTCCATTCCACGTTTCTTTCCACATTCCATTTCATTTTCCATTCCACGTTCCATTACACATTCCATTCCATTCCATTCTACTTTCCATTCCACATTCCAATCTACATTCCATTCCACATTCAATTTCATGTTCCATTCCATTCCATTCCATATTTCATTCCACTTTCCGTTCCATTCCGTTCCAAGTTCCAATGCACTTTCCATTCCACATTCCATTCCGTTGTATTCCGCATTCCATTCCACATTTCATTCCATTCCACTCCACGTTCAATTCCAAGTTCCATTCCACGTTGCATTCCATTCCATTCCACATTGCATTCCACTTTCCATTCCATTCCATTTCACATTCCATTACACATTCCATTCGAAGTTCTCTTCCAAATTCCATTCCAAGTTCCGTTCCATTCAAGTTCCAATCCACATTCCATTTCATCCTATTCCACGTTCCATTCCACATTCCATTCCAGTACATTACACATTCCATTCCACATTTCATTCCACTTTGCATTCCATTCCATTCCACGTTCCATTCTAAGTTTCTTTCCACATTCCATTCCATTTTCCATTCCACGTTCCATTCCACGATCCATTCCACGATCCTTTCCATTATATTTCACATTCCATTCCACATTCTGTTTCACGTTCCACTCGAAGTTCCATTCCACGTTCCACTCCATGTTCCTTTCCATTCCATTCTTCTCCACATTCCATTCCATTCCATTCCACATTCCTTTGCATTCCATTCCAGTTTCCTTTCCATATTCCTTTCCTCCTACCATTCCACATTCCATTCCATTCCGTTCCACATTCCATACCCTCCAATTCCACATTCCTTTCCACCTCCCATTCCACATTCCATTCCATTCCACTCCGCTTTCCTTTCGACATTCCATTCCATTCTATTCTATTCCAGATTCCACTCCGCATTCCATTCCACATTCCATTCCATATTACATTCCATTCCAGTCCACATTCCTTTACACTTTCCCTTCCATTTTCCATTCCATTACATTCCACATTCCATTCTACATTCCATTACATTCCTTTCCACATCCCATACCACATTCCATTCCACATTCCATTCCATTCCATTCCTCTTTCAACTCCATTCCATTCCACGTTCCATTGCATTATATTCAACATTCCATTCCACATTCCATTCCAGGTTTCATCCATTCCATTCCATGTTCCATTCTACTTTCCATTAGACGTTCCATTCCATTCCATTCCACATTACATTCTACGTTCTATGAGAGATTCCACTTCACTTTCCTTTCCACGTTCCATTCCATTGCATTCAACGTTGCATTCCATATTTCCTTCCATTCCATTCCACATTCCATTCCATTCCATTCAACATTCCATTCCATTCCATTCCATGTTCCATTCCACATTCCATTCCTTTCCATTCAACATTCCACTCCACATTCCATTTCACTTTCCGTTATATGTTCCATTCCATTCTGCATTCCTCTCTATTCCATTCCACATTCCATTCCACGTTCCATCCCAAGTTCCATTCCACTTTCTAATCCACATTCCATTCCATTCCATTACACATTCCAATCCATTCCATCCGACATTCCATTCCACGTTCAATTCCAAGTTCCATTACACTTTCCATTACACGTTCCATTCCTTTGCATTCCAAGAACCATTCCATTCTATTGCACATTTCATTCAACCTTCCATTTCAGATTCTATTCCACATTCCATTACACATTCCTTTCCATTCCATTCCACATTCCATTCCATTCCATTCCACATTCCATTTCATTCCTTTCCACATTCCAATCTTTCAACATTCCATTCCAACATTCCATTCCACTTCCCATTACATTCCCTTACCCATTCCATTACACATTCCATTTCATTCCATTCCACATTCCATTACACATTTCATTCCCCAATCCACTCCGTTCCATTCCACTTTCCATTCCACATTCCATTACATTCCATTAAACATTCCATTCCACATTACATTCCATTCCATTCCACATTCCATTCCATTCCATCCGACATTCCATTCTGCGTTCCGTTCCACTTTGTATTGCACGTTCCATTACACGTTTCATTCCATTGCATTCCACGTTCCATTCCTTTCCATTGCACATTTCATTCTACGTTCCATTTCACATTCCATTCCACATTGCATTACATATTCCTTTCAATTCCATTCCACTTTCCATTCCATTCCATCTCATGTTCCATTCCATTCCTTTCCACATTCCAATCTTTCCACATTCCATTCCAGTTTCCATTCCATTCCATTCCACCTTCCATTCCACGTTCCATTCCATGTTGCATTCCATTCCTTTCTACGTAGCGTCCCACAATCCATTCCATTCCATTTCACGTTCCATTCCACGTTCCATTCCAAATTCCATTCCACTTTCCATTCCGTTCCATTCCACATTTCATTCCACACTCCACTCCACAATCCATTCCACATTCCATTCCAATTTCCACTCCACCTTCCATTCCACATTCCCTTCTACAATCCATTCCACATTGCATTCCACATTCTATTCTACATTCCATTCCATTCGATATTGCATTCTACTCCATTCCACATTCCATTCCATTCGACATCGCATTACACTCCATTCCACATTCCATTCCATCCCATTCCACATTCCATTGCATTCTATTAAACATTCCATTCCACGTTGCATTCCACTTCCATTCCACGTTCCATTACACGTTATATTCCCCATTCCATTCCATTAATTTCCACTTTCGTTTAAACATTGCCTACTAGATTCCGTTCCACATATCTTCCGTTCCATTTCACATTCCATTCCACATTCCATTCCATTCCTTTCCACAACCCAATCCACATTCAATTCAACATTCCATTCCACATTCCATTCCATTCCATTCCACATTCCATTCCACGATCCATTGGATGTTCCATTCCACATTCCATTCCATTCCATTCCCCGATCCAATCCATTCCATTCCACGTTCCATTTCATTCCATTCCATTCCATTCCACATTCCGTTCCACATTCCATTTCATTACATTCCACTTTCCATTCCACATTCCATTGCAAATTCCAAACATTCCATTACACGTTGCATTCCATTACATTCGACGTTCCATTAGATGTTCCATTCCACATTTCATTTCACATTCCGTTCCACTTCCCATTCTACATTCTATTACATTCCATCCCACATTCCATTCCACGTTCCATTCCTTTAGATTCCACATTCCATTCCACGTTCAATTCCACCTTCCATTGCACATTTCTTTCCACGTTCTTTTCCATATTCCTTTCCATTCCAGTCTATATTCCATACCATTCCTTTCCATTCCATTCCACAATCCATTCCATTCCATTGCACATTGCCTTCCATTCCGTTCCACATTCCATTCCATTCCATTCCATTCCATTCCGCATTCCATTCCATTCCACTCCATTCCATTCCACATTCCATTCCATTCCATTCCATTCTATTCCACATTCCATTCCATTCCATTCCACATTCCACATTCCACGTTCCAATCTTTCAGCATTCCATTCCAACTTTCCATTCCACTTTCTATTCCATTCCATTCCACATTCCATTACACATTATATTCCATTCCATTACACTTTCCATTACACATTCCATTCCCCATCCACTCCATTCCATTCCACTTTCCATTCCACATTCCATTACATTCCATTCCACATTTCTTTCCACTTTCCATTCCATTCCTTTCCACATTCCATTCTATTCCATTCCACATTCCATTCCATTCCATCCAACGTTTCATTCCACTTTCCATTCCACATTGCTTTCCACGTTCAATTCCACTTTCCACTGTACGTTTCTTTCCACGTTCCTTTCCATATTCCATTCCATTCCATTCTATATTCCCTACCATACCTTTCCATTCCATTGCACATTCCATTCCACATTGCATTCCATTCCATTCCACATTCCATTCAACATTCCACTCAACAACCCATTCCACATTCCATACCATTCCTTTCCACATTCGATTAAACATTCCATTGCTTTGCATTCCACATTCCATTCCATTCCATTCCATTCCACTTCACATTGCATTCCACATGCCATTCCTTTGCATTCCAAATTAAATTTCATTCCATTCAGTTCCATTCCATTGCATTCCATTCCATATTCCATTCCATTCCATTCCACATTCCATTCCTTTCCATTCCATTGCACATTGCATTCCATTCCACATCCCATTCCATTCCATTGCATTCCCCATTCCATTCCATTCCTTTCCATTCCATGCCTCATTTCATTCCATATTCCTTTGCATTCCATTCCACATAACGTTCCATTCCATGCCACTTTCCATTCAATTCCATTCCACATTCCATTTCTTTCGATTCCACATAACATTCAATTCCATTCCATTCCATTCCATTCCATTCCATACCATTCCGCATTGCATTCCACTTTCCATTCCATGCCATTCCGCATTGCTTTATTTTCCACTCCACGCCACTCCGCATTCCATTACATTCCACTTCACTTTCCATTCCATACCATTCCGCATTCCATTCCATTTCATTACACATTCAATTCCAATCCATTCCACATTCCATTCCATTCCATTCCACATTTCTCTTTTCATTTCAAGTTTCATTCCACGTTGTATCCCTAGTTCCATTCCACTCCATTCTACGTTCCATTCCACATTCCATTCCACATTCAATTCATTCCATTGCACTTTTCATTCCATTACATTCCACATTCCATTCCTTTCCATTCCATTGCATTCCAAATTCCATTCCATTCGATTCCACATTCCGTTCCATTCCATTCCACATTTCATTCCATTCCATTGCACATTCCATTCAATTCCATTCCATTCCACATTCCATTCCATTCCATTCCATTCCCAATTCCATTCCATTCCATTCCATTACATCCCTCATTCCATTACACGTTGACTACCATTCCACATTCCATTACACATTACTTTCCATTACACATTCCATTCCATTCCATTGCACATTCCTTTACAAATTGCATTCCACTCCGTTCCACATTCCATACCATTCCATTCCACATTCCTTTCCATTCCATTCCACATTCCATTCCATTCCTTTCCACATTACATTCTGCTCTTTTGCCCTATCCTCTCCATTGCTTTCCACTTTCCTTTCCATTCCATTCCACATTCCATTTCATTCCATTCTATTCCATTCCACATTCCATTACATTCCATTCCACATTCCAAGGCATTCCATTCCACATTCCATTCCGTTCCATTCCACATTCCATTCCGTTACTTTTCTCATTACTGTCCATTCCATTCCACATTCGTTTCCATTCCATTCAATTCCATTCCTTTCCACATTCAATTCCATTCCATTCCAATCCATTTCACATTCCATTACACATTCCATTCCATTCCACATTCCACTCCATTCCATTTCATTCCATTCCACATTCCATTCAATTCCATTCCATACCACATTCCATTCCATTCCATTCCACATTCCATTCCAACCAATTCCATTCCACTTTCCATTCCACATTGCATTCTATTCCATTCCACTTTCCATTCCATTCCATTTCACTTTCCATTACATTCCATTCCTTTCATTTCCTTTCCACATTCCCTTCCACATTGCATTCCATTTTATTCCACTTTCCATTCCATTCCATTTCACTTTCCATTACATTCCATTGCATTCCACATTCCATTCCATGCCATTGCGCATTCCATTCTGTTCCATTCCTTTCCACATTCAATTACATTCCAATCCAAAATCCATTACATTCCATTCTACATTCCATTTTCTGTTACACTTTCAATTCAACGTTCCTTTCCACTTTCCATTCCACGTTCCATTCCATTTCATTCCACATACCATTCCACTTTGCACTCCACATTCAATTCCATTCCATTCTACATTCAATCGATTACATTACACATTCAATTGCATTCCATTCGATTCCACTCCACATTCCATTACATTTCATTCCACTTTCCATGCAATTCCATTCCGTTACATATTCCATTCCTCTTTGCATTCAATTTCACTTTCCGTTCCGTTCCTTTCCACATTCCATTCCATTTCCTTCCATTCCATTCCACATTCCATTCCATTCCATTCCACTTTCCATTACATTATATTCCATTCCACATTGCATTCCATTCCATTCCATTCCACATTCCATTCAAATCTCTTCCACATTCCATTCCTTTCCATTACACATTCCATTCCATTCCATTCTATTCCATTCCTTATTTAATTTCATATTGCAATCCATTCCATTCCACACTCCATTCCATTCCATTCCATTCCACATTCTATTCCATTCCATTCCACTGTCCATTCCACGTTCCATTCCAATCCATTCCAGTTTCCACTGTATATTCCATGCCACATTAAGTTCCGTTCAATTCCACGTTCCATTCCACATTCCATTCTGTTCCATTCCACATTCCATTCCATTGCATTCCACATTCCATTCCACGTCCCATTCAATCCATTCCACTTTCCATTCCACGTTCCATTCCACATTCCATTCGACATTCCATTCATCATTCCATTCCATTCCCTTCCACATTCCATTCGGACCCATTCCACCTTCCATTTCACATTCCATTCCTTTGCATTTCACGTTCCATTCCACATTGATTTCTGCATTCCATTCCACATTCCATTCTGTTCCGTTCCACATTCCATTCCACATTGCATTCCACATTCCCTTCAACATTCCATTCCATTCCATTTTACATTCCATTCCTCATTACATTCCATTAAATTCCACTTTGCATTCCAAATTCAACTCCACATTCCTTTCCACTCCATTTCATATTCCTTTCCATTCCTTTCCAATTGAAATTCCATTCCATTCCCGTTCCAGTCCATTCCATTCCACATTCCATTCCACATTGCATTCCACATTCCAATCCTTTCCATTTCACATTCTATTCCACATTAAATACCATTTCTTTCCACATTCCATTCCATATTCCATTCCATTCCATTCCACATTCCATTCAACTTTCCATTCCACGTTCTTTTAAATTCCATTGCATTCCATTTCACGTTTCATTTCATACCATTCCACATTCCATTCCACGTTCCATTTCACATTCCTTTCCTCATTGCGTTTCACCCACCATTCTATTACATTCCATTCCTCATTCCTTTCTACATTTCATTCCACATTCCATTCCATTCCATTCCACATTCCATTCAACGTTCCATTCCACGTTCCATTAAATTCCATTGCATTCCACTCCACGTTCCATTTCATACCTTTCCACATTCCATTCCATGTTCCATTTAACATTCTATTCCAGGTTCCATTCCACATTCCTTTTCAGATTCTATTCCACTTTCCATTTCCTACAATTCTACATTCCATCTTATTACATTCCTTGTTCCATTCCATTCCATTCCACTTTCCATTCCATACTCCCATCCACATTGCATTCCAAGTTCAATTGCACGTTCCATTCCACGTTACATTGCGTTTTCTATTCCCTACCATTCCAAGTTCCATGGCACATTCCACTCCATTCCATTCCGTGTCCTATTCCTCATTGTGTTCCACATTAAATTCCATTCCGTTATATTCCTTTTAACATTCCTTTCAATTCCATTCCAAAAACCTTTTCACTTTCCATTCCACATTCCTTTCCACATTCCATTTAATTCCTTTTCACATTCCTTTTCCCATTCCATTCCACATTCCATTCCATTCCATTGAAAATTTCATTCCATTCAACATTCCCTTCCACATTCCATTCCACGTTCCCCTCCACTATCCATTCCATTCCATTCCACTTTCCATTAAACATTCCATTCCATTCCATTCCACTTTCCATTCCACATTCCATACAACATTCCATTCATCATTCCATTCCATTGCATTCCACATTCCATTGCACATTCCATTGCATTCCATTCCACATTCCATTCCATTCCACTCCACTTTCCATTCCATTCCATATTCCATTCCATATTCCATTCCTTTCCATTCCACATTCCATTGCACATTCGATTCCACATTCTATTCCGTTCCTTTCCACATTCCATTCCACGTTAAATTACATTCCATTATGCATTCCAATCCACATTCCGTTGCTTATTCCATGCCGTTCCTTTGTGGTTTCCATTCCACATTTCATTCTACAATCCATTCCACATTCCATTCCACATTCCAACCTAATTCTAATCCTTTCCTCATTCCATTCCACTTTCCAATTACATTCCATTCCCTTCCATTCCTCATTCCATGTTACATTCCATTCAATTCCATTCTGCAATCCATTCCATGTTCCATTCCATTGCATTTCAGATAGCATTCCACGTTCCATTCCACGTTCCACTCCACTTTCCATTCCACGTTCCATTCCATTCCATTCCACTTTCCATTCCACATTCCATTCCACATTCCATTTCACATTCCATTCCATTCCATTCCACATTCCATTCCATTAATTTCCACATTCCATTCCATTCCACATTCCATTCCGTTACTTTCCACACTCCATTCCTGTTTGCATTCCATTCCATTCTATCCCACATTCCTTTCCACCTTCCATTCCACATTCCATTCCATTCCATTCCAGATTCCATTCCACATTCCGTTTTATGTTCCATTCCATTCCGCATTCTGTTCCATTCCTTTCCATATACCATTCAGTTTCAGATTCAATTCCTCTTCATTGCATTCCACATTCCAATCCATTCCTTTGAGCATACACTTCCATTCCATTCCATTTTATTCCACATTCCATTCCATTACATTCCCTTCCACATTCCATTCCATTCCATTCTATTCCACATTCCATTCCATATCATTCCACATTCCATTCAATTACATTTCAGATTTCATTTCACATTCTTTCCAGATTCTATTCCACTTTCCATTCCCTTCAATTCCACTTTCCATCCCATTCCATTCCTCGTTCCATTCCATTCCTTTCCACTTTCCATTCCATACTCCCTTCCACTTTGCATTCCAAGTTCCATTGCACGTTCAATTCCACGTTACATTGCGCCTTCTATTCCCTACCATTCCAAGTTCCATGGCACATTCCACTCCATTCCATTCCGCATCCCATTCCTCATTGCATTGCACATTAAATTCCATTCCGTTACATTCTATTCCACTTTATATTCCACATTCCATTCCACCTTCCATTCCACTTTCCATTCCATTCCATTCCACATTCCATGACACATTTCATTCCATTCCATTCCACATTCTATTCGACATTCCATTTCATATTTCATTCCACATTTCATTCCACATTGCAATTCACATCCCATTCCACATTCCATTCCATTCCATTCCACATTCCAGTGCATATTCCATTCCATTCTATTAAACGTTCCGTTCCGTTGAATTTGACGTTCAATTCCACAATCAATTCCACATTCCATTCCATTCAATTCCACATTCCATAGCAAATTCCATTCCATTCCATTCAACATTTCATTCCATTCCATTCCACATTCCATTCCATTCTTTTCCACATTCCAATCTTTTCCACATTCAATTACACGTTCCATTCCTCATTCCATTCCATTCCATTTTACGTTCCATTCCACATTCCATTCCACATTCCATTCCACTTTCCATTTCGTTCCTTTCCACATACATTTCCAGACTTTACTCCACATTCCGTTCCACATTTCATTCCGTTCCACTCCACTTTTCATTACACTTTCCATTCTACATTTCATTCCCCAGTGCGGTCCATTCAATTCCACATTCCATTCCACATTACCTTCCACATTCCATTCCTGGTTCCATACCATTCCACATTCCATTCCATTGCATTCCACATTCCATTCCATTCCATTCCAAATTCTATTCCACATTTCATTCCATTGCATTTCACATTCCATTCCTTTACGTTCCACATTCCTTTCCAGATTCCATTCAATATTCCATTCCACATTCCGTTCCATAATCCATTTAACATTCCGTTCCATAATCCATTCCACATTCCATTGAATTCCGTTCCTCATTGCATTCCATTCCATTCTACATTCCATTCCATTTAATTTCACATTCCATTCTGTTCCATTCCACATTCCTTTCCACATTCCATTCCACATTTCATTGCACATTCCGTTCCACATTCCATTCTAAATTCCATTCCACATTCCATTTCACATTCCATTCTGTTAGATTTCACATTCCATTACCCTTCCAATTCTACATTCCATTCCATTCAATTCCACATTCCATTGGATTCCATTCCACATTTCTTTCCACTTTCTATTCCCTTATATTCCACATTCCATTCCATTATTCCATGTTCACTTCCACATTCCATTCCACATTCCATTCCATTCAACTTTCCATTCCATTACATTCCACGATCCATTCCACATTCCATTAAATGTTACATTCCACGTTCCATTCCACCTACCTTTCCATTCCATTCCACGTTCCATTCCACATTCCTTTCCATTCCACTCCATTTTCTATTGCACTTTCCATTCCACATTCTTTTCCACAATACATTCCTTTCCATTCTACATTCCATTTAATAATCCATTCCTCATACCATTCCTCATTCCATTCCACGTTCCATTCCACATTCCATTTCAAATTCCTTTCCACATTCTATTTCACATTTCACTCCATTCCATTTCACATTCCATTCCACATTCCATTCCAAAATCAACTCCATTACATCACACATTCCATTACACATTCCATTCCATTCTATTCTACATTCCATTCCACATTCCATTCCATTCCATTCCATTCCATTCCTCATTCTATTCCATTCCATTAAACATTCCATTCAACTTTCCCTTCCGTTCCACATGCCATTCAATTCCATTCAATTCTACATTACTTTCCATTCCATTCCACCTTCCTTTCCGTTCCATTCCATTCCATTCCATACCATTCCATATTTCATTTCATTCCACATTCCATTCCATTTCATTCCACATTCCTTTCCATTCCAATCCAAAATCCATCCATTCCATTCCACATTCCATTACACATTCCATTACATTCCGTTGCACTTTCAATTTCTCATTCCATTCCACATACCATTACACATTACATTCCATTCTATTTCACATTTCATTCCACTTTCCATTTCACATTCCGTTCAACATTCCATCCCATTCCTTTCGACATTCCATTCAACAATCCATTCTATCCAATTCCACATTTCATTCCTTTAAATTCCATTTCGTTCCACATTCCATTCCATTCAATTCCATTCTACTTTCCATTTCACAATCGATTTCACTCCATTCCACATTCCATTCCATTCCATTCCAGTCCAAATTCCATTCCATTCTGTTCGATTCCACGTTCCATTCCATTCCATTACACATTCCATTGCATTCCACATTCAATTCCATTCCATTCCGCATTCAATTCCATTCCATTCCTTTCCACATTCCATTCCATGTTCCTTTCCACGTTCCATTCCACATCCCATTCCACGTTCCAAACCATGTTCCATTCCATTCCATTCAACATTCCATTCCATTCCATTCCACATTCCTTTCCACGTTCCATTCCATTCAATTCCACATTCCATTCCATTCCATTCCACATTCCAATCCATATTCCATTACATTCCATTACACATTCCATTACACATTCCATTCCATTTCTTTCTACATTCCATTCCACTTTAAATTCCATTCCATTCCATTCCTCATTCTATTCCATTCCATTCCACGTTCCATTCCATATTCCATTCCATTCCATTGCACATTCCAATACACATTCCATTCCATTTCTTTCTACATTCCATTCCACTTTACATTCCATTCCATTCCATTCCTCATTCTATTCCATTCCATTCCACATTCCATTCCATAATCCATTGCATTCCATTCCATTCCTCCTTCTATTCTATTCCATTCCATATTCCATTCCACATTCCATTCCATTCCATATCCCATTCCATTCCATTCCATTCAATTCCACATTCCATTCCATTCCATTCCAGTCCACGTTCAAGTTCCACATTCCATTCTGTTCCATTGCACATTCCATTCCACATTCCATTCCTTTCCATTCCGCATTCAATTCCGCATTCCATTACATTCTGTTCCACATTCCATTCCACTTTCCATTCCACTTTCCATTCCACATTCTATCTCATTCCATTCCACATTCCATTCCACATTCCATTCATTCCTGTTCCACATTTCATTCGTTTCCATTCTATTCCATTCCACATTTCATTCCATTCCTTTCCATTCCACAATCCTTTTCACAATCGATTTTATTCCATTCCACATTATATTCCTTTCCATTACATTCCACATTCCATTCCATTCCATTCCATTCCACACTCGATTTCATTCCATTCTGTTCCATTCCATTGCATATTCCTCTCCATTCCTTTCCACACTCCATTCCATTCCATTCCACTTTCCATTCCATTCAATTCCACATTCCATTCCATTCCATTCAACTTTCCATTCCTTTCGATTTCACATTCCATTCCTTTCCCTTCCACATTCCAAAATCCATTCCATTCCACATTCCATTCCTCTTTCCCTTAAACAGTCCATTCCAATTTCCGTTCAAAGTTGCATTCCACATTCAATTCCACGTTTCATTCCACATTCCATTTCCTTCAAGTCCACGTTCCATTACATTCCCTTCCACATTCCATTACATTCCATTTCATTCCACATCCATTCCATTCCATTCCTCATTCCACTCCTTTCCATTCCACGTTCCATTCCATTCCAGTTTTCATTCAATTCCACTCCACTTTCCATTCCACATTCCACTCCATCCCATTTCATTCCATTCCTTTCCATTCCAAATTCCATTCCATTCCATTCCATTGTACATTCAATTCCATTCCATTCCATTTCATTCCACATTCCATTCCATGTTCCATTTAATATTACACCACATTCCATTCCATTCCATTCCATTCCACATTCCATTTCATTCCATTCCACTTTCCATTCCATTCCATTCCACATTCCATTCCACATTCAATTCCATTACATTCCACATTATTTCCATTCCATGCCACATTCCATTCCATTCCCCTCAACATTCCAATCCATTCCATTCCATTCCACTTTCCTTCGCACATTCCACTCCACTCTATTCCTCTTTCCATTCCACTTTTCATTCGTTTATATTCCTCATTGTATTCCACTCCATTCCTTTCCATTTCATTCGACTTTCCATTGCAAATTCCATTCCATTCCAGTCCACATTCCATTCCAAATTCCTTTCCATTCGATTCCACATTCCATTTCTTTCCATTCCACATTCAATTCCATTCCACATTCCATTCCACGTTCCATTCGATTCCATTCCACATTCTCTTCCGTTTCATTCCTCATCCCATTCCATTCCATTCCACATTAATTTCCACATTCCATTCCATTCCATTCCACATTCCATTCAACGTTCAATTACATTCAATTGCAGATTCCATTCCAAATTCCATTTTATATTCTATGTTAAATGGAATGGGATATAAAGTGGAATGGAATGTGGAATGGAATGGTTTGGAATGTGGTAAGGAACGCAATACAAGGTGGAATGAAACGGAATGGAATGGAATGTGTAATGGAATGAAATTGAACATTGAATGGAATATTGAATGGAATTGAATCGAAAGCCGAATGGAAAGGAATGGAGTGCAGAATGGAATTGGAGTGTGGAACGGAATGTGGAAAGGAATGTGGAATGGAAAGTGGAATGGAATGGAATGAAAAGTGGAATGCAACGGAATTTTGAATGGAATGGAATGTGGAATGGAACATGGAATGCAATGGAATATAATGCGGAATGGAATGAAATAGAACGTGGAACGGAAATTAATGGAATGTGGAATGAAATGGAATGGAATGCAATGTTGATTGGAATGGAGTGGAATGTGGAATGGAAAGTGGAATGGAACAGAATGCAATATGGAATGGAATAGATTGGAATGTGGAATGGAATGGAATGTGGAAAGTAATGTGGAATGGCAGGGAATGGAACGTGGAATGGAATGGAATGTGGAAAGGAATGTAGAATGGCAGGGAATGGAACGTGGAATGGAATGGCATGGAACGTGGAATGGAATGGAATGGAAGGTATAATGGAAGGGAATGAAAGTTGGAATTGAATGAAATTGATTGTGGAATGGAATATGGAAAGGAATGCAACAGAATTTGGAAAGGAACATGGAATAGAACATGGAATTCACTGTGGAATGAGGGATGGAATGGAATGGAATGTGGAATGGAATGGATTGGTATGTGGAATGTAATTGAAGGGAATGTGGAGTGGAATGTGGAATGGAATGGAAATTGTGATGGAATGGATTGTGAAACGAAATGGAATGCAATGTGGAATGGAATATAATGGAATGAAGAATGGAAAGGAATGGAATGTTTAATCGAATGGAACGGAATGGAATATTGAATGAAATGGAAAGGAATGGAAAGTCTAATGGAACGTGGAATGGAATGGAAAGGAATGTCCAATGGAAAGTGTTATGGATTGTAATGGAATGTAGAATGGTATGTTTAATGGAAAGGAATGGAATGTTGAATGGAAGGCACAATGGAAAGTTGGAAGTAACGTGGAATGAAATGCAGAATGGACCATGCAGTGGAATGTGTAAAGGAACGTGGAATGCTACATGGAATTGAATACAAATTGGAATAGAATCGAATAGAATGTGCAATGGAATCTGGAAAGGAATGGAATGGAATGTGGAATAGAAAGGTATGGAATGGAAGTCGAATGGAACATGGAAAGGAGCATGGAATGGAACGTGGAAAGGAAACTTGGAATGGAATGGAAAGGAAAGTGGAATAGAATGTAATGTAATCTAGAATGGAAAGGAAAGGAAGATGCTATGCAATTGAATGGAAGGTGGAATGGAATGGAATGGAATTGAATGTGGACTGGAATGGAATGGAATGGAATGGAATGTGGAATGGAATGGAAAGCACAATGCAATGCAATGGAAAATGGAATGGAATGGAAAGTGGACTGGAGTGGAATGGAATCGAATGGAATGCGTAATGAAATGGAATTGAATGTGGAATGAAATGTGGAATGAGATAGAATAGAATGTGGAATGGAAGATAATGGAATATGGAATTGAATGGAATGGAATATGGAATGGAATGCGGAAAGGAATATGGAATGGAATGAAATGGAATGGGGAATGGAATGTTTAAAAGAATGGAATTGAATGCAGAATGGAATAGAATGGAAAGGAAAGTTGACTGGAATGGAATGAAATGGAATGTGAAATGGAATGCGGAACGGAATGTGGAATGGAATGCAACAGAATGTGGAATGGAATGGAATGGAATTTGGAATAGAATGTAGAAAGGAATGGAGTGGAATGTGGAATGGAATGGAGTGCAAAGTGGAATGGAATGGAATGGAATGAAATGAAATGGTATGGAATGGAAAGTGGAATGTAATGGAATGTGAAATTGAATGGAATTTGGAAAGGAATGAAACGGAATGTGGAATGGAATTTGCAAGGGAATGGAATGCAATGGAATGCAATGTGAAATGGAATGCATTTGAATGTGGAATGGCATGTGGAATTGAATGGAATATAATGGAATGTGGAATGGAAAGGAATGGAATCGCATGGAATATGGATTGGAATGGAATATAATGTGGAATGGAATGGAAAAGAATTGAATGTGGAATGCAATGTGGAATGTAATGGAGTGTGATTGAATGGAATGTGGAATGTGATGGAATGGAATATGCAATGGAATGTAATGGAATGTGGAATGGAATGTGTAATGGAATGGAATGGAGTGCAGAATGGAAAGGAATTGAATGTGGAATGGATAGTGGGATATAATGTAATTGAATGTGGAATGGAATAGAATGGAAGGTGGAATGGAAGGTGTAATGGAATTGAATGGAATTTGGAATGGAATGGAATGGAAAGCGGAATGGAACGTGGGATGGAATGGAATGGAACGTGGAACAGGACACGGAATGCATAGTGGAATGGAAAGTGGAATGGAACGTGAAATGGAATGTGTAATGTGAACTGGATTGCAATGGAATGTGGAATGAAATCTGGAATGGAATGGAACGTGGAATGCAATGGAATGAAATGCGGAATGTAACTTGGAAAGGAAAGGAATGGAATGGAAAGGAATTTGGAAAGGAATGGAATGTAATGTGGAATGGAATGGAATGGAATTTGGAATTCAGTGGAATGGAATGTGGAATGGAATGTGAAATTGAATGGCGTGTAATTGAATGTGGAATGGAAAGCGGAAAGGAACGTGGATTGGAAAGAGGAATGGAACATGCAATGTAAATTTTGAAGGAATGGAATGGAAAGTGGAATGGAATGCAATGGATTGTGGAATGGAATGGAAAGGAATATGGATTGAAATGGAATGAAATGTGGAATGCAATGCAATGGAATGGAATATGGCATGGAAATGAATGGAATGGAAAGGAATGTGGAAAGCAATGGAATGGAAAATGGAAAAGAATGTGGAATGGCACGGAAAGGAAAATGGAATGGAACGGAATGGAAAGTGGTATGGAATGTGGAATGGCATGGAACACAATGTGGAATGGAATAGAATGGAATGTGGAGTGGAATAGAGTGGAATGTGGAATGGAATGTAATCGAATGTGGAATTGAATGGAATGGAATATGGAATGGAACGTGGAATGGAAAGCTGAATGGAATCGAATGGAATGGAATGTGGAATGGAATGGAATGTGGAACGGAATGCAATGGAATGTGGAATGGAATGTGGAAGGTAATGGAAAGCAATGTGGAATGGAATGGAATGGGATGTGGAATGGAATGCAACGGAATTTGGAATTGACGGAATGTGGAACGGAATGAAATGTGGAATGGAATGGATCAGAATGGAGTGTGGACTGGAATGAAATGGAATGGAAAGTGGAATGTAATGGAATGGAATGTGTAATAGAACGAGGAATGGAATGGAAAGGAACATGGATTGGAATGGAATGGAAGGTGGAATGGTATGTAATGGAACTTGGAAAGGAATGGAAATGAATGGAATGTGGAATGGAATGGAATTCAATTTGGAATGGAATGGAATGGAATAGATTGTGGAATGCAATGTAATGGAAAGTGGAATGGAAGGCGGAATGGAATGTGGAATGGATCGTGGAATGGAACGTGGAATGGATCGTTGAATGGAATGGAATGGAAAGTGGAATGGAAAGGAATGGGTTGTGGTATGGAATGGAAAGCAATGTTGAATGCAAAGGAAAGGAATGTGGAATGCAATGCAATGAAACGGAATGTGGACTGCAATGGAATGGAATGGAATGGAATGTGGAATGGAATGGAATGGTACGTGGAAAGAAATGGAATGCAATGTAATATGTAACGGAATGGAATGGACTGGCATGTGGAATGGGATGTAAAATGGCGTGGAATGGAATGTGCAATGCAATGTGGAATGGAATGTGGAATGCAATGGAATGGAATGGAATGGAACGTGGAATGAAATAGAATGGAATGGAATGGAATGCGGAATGGAATGGAATCTGGATTGGAATGGAATGTGGATTGGAATGGAAAGGAAAGTGGAATGGAAGGGAATGGAATGTCGAATGGAATTTGGAATGAAAGGAATGGAATATGTAATGGAATGGAATGGAATGGAATGTGAAATGAAATGGAATGGAATGTGGAATGTAATGTAATGTTAAATGGAATGGAATGAAAAGTGGAAAGGAATGGAACGGAATGTGGAATGGAATGAAACATAAAGTGGAATGGAATGTGGAATGGCATGGAATGGAATGTCGAACGGAATGTAGAATGGAAAATGGAAAGGAAATGTATGGAATGGAATTTGGAATGGAGTGGAATGGACGGTTGAATGGAATGGAATGGAATGCAAAATGGAATGGAATGGAATGGAATGTGGAGTGGAATTCAATTGAATGGAAAGGAATGTGGAATAGAATGGAATCGAATGAGGAATGGAATGTGGAATGGAATATGTAATAGAATGGAATGGAAAGGGGAGTGAAAAGGAATGGATTGTGTAATGGAATGGATTGGAATGTGGAATGGAATGTGGGAGGAATAGAATAGAAGGAAATGGAATGGAAGGTGTTATGGATTGGAATGGTATCTGCAATGGAATGGAATGGAACTTGGCATGGAATGTGGAACGGAATGGAATGAAATGGAATGGAATGAGATGTGGAATTGAATAGAAATGAGTATGGAATGGAATGGAATGGAAATTCGAATGGAAAGTGGAATGGAATGGAATGTGGAAGGTGAAGGAATGGAATGTGGAATTGAATGTGGAATGAAATGGAATGGAATGTGGAATGAAATGGAATGGAATGTGGAATGAAATGGAATGGAATGTGGAATTGAAACTGGAAAGCAATGGAATGGAATGTGGAAAGGAATGAGTAATGGAATGTATTTGAAGGTGTCATGGAATGGAATGGAATGTGGAAATGAATGAGGAATGGAACGAATTGGAAGGTGGCATGGAAGGGAATGGAATGTGGAAAGGAATGTGTAATTGAATTGAATGGAAAGTGGAATGGAATGGAATGGAATATGGAAAGGAAATTGCAATGGAATATGGAATGGAACGTGGAATGGAACTTGGAATGGAAAGCGTAATGTGGAATGGAATGGAATGGAATGTGGAATGGATTGGAATAGAATGAGGAATGGAACGGAAGTGCATGTGGATTGGATTGGAATGGAATGTGGAATGAAATGTGGAAAGGAATGGAAAGGAATGTGGAATGGAATGGAAAGGAATATGGAATGGAATGGAATCTAATGGAAAGCAATGTTGAATTGAATGGAATGTGAAATGGATTGGAATGACATGTGGAATGGACTGGAATGGAATGTAGAATAGAATGGAATTGAATGTGGAATGGAATGTGGAATGGAAAAGAATGGAATGGAATCGGGAATGGAACATGGAATGGAATGGAATGAAATGTAGAATGGAATGGAATGCAATGTGGAACGGAATGTGGTAAGGAAAAGAATGCAATGGAATCTGGAATGGAAGGGAATGCAACTTGGAATTGAATGGAGTGGAACCATGAATGGAATGGAATGGAATGTGGTATGCAATGCAGTGGAACGGAATGTGAAATGTAATGGAATGTGGAATGCAATGGAATATGGAATAGAATGGAATGGAATATCGCATGGAATGGAATGTAATGCGGAATGGCATGGAATGGAAAGTGGAATGAAATGGAATGGAATGTGGAAGGGAATGTGTAATTAAATGGAAAGGAATGTGGAATGGAATGTGGAATGCAATGAAATGGAATTGAATGGAAAATGGAATGGAAAGGAATGGAATTCAGAAAGGAATGGAATTGAACGTGGAATGGAATCGACTGGAATGGAATGTGAAATTGAATGTGGAATAGAGTGGAATGGAACAAGGAATGGAATGTGGATTTCAATGTGGAATAGAATGAAATGGAGCATGGAATGGAATGTGTAATGGAACGTGGAATGGAATGGAATGGAATGTGGAATGGAATGCGGAATGGAATATAATGGAATGTGGAATGGAATGTGGAATGGAATGGAATGGAATGAGGAATTGTATTTCGAATGTCATGGAAAGGAACGTGGAATGGAATGTGGAATGGCGTGTAATGGAATGTGAAATGAAATATGGAATGGAATGGAATGGAATGTGGAATGGAAAGGGATGGGATATGGAATTGAATGGAATGAAAAGTGGAATGGAACCTTGAATGGAATGAAAAGGAACGTGGAATGGATTGGAATGGAATGTGGAATGGAATGGAATGGAATGGAATGGAATGGAAAGTGGAAAGGAATGGAATGGAATGGAATAGAAAGTGGAATGGAATGCAACGGAATGGAATGTGGAATTGAATGGAATTTGGAATGAAATGGAATGTGCAATTGAATGGAATGGGATGTGGAATGGAATTAAATCGAATGTGGAATAGAATGGAATGGAATGTGGAATGGCATGGAATGGAAAGTGGAATGGAAATTAATGTGGAGTGGAATGGAATCAATTTGGAACGGAATGGAATGGAATGTGGAATGGAATGGAAAGGAATTTTGAAAGGAAAGTGGAAGGGAATGGAAAGGAATGTGGACTGGAAAGTGGAATGAAACGGAATGTAATGTGGAATGGAATCTCGAACGGAATGGAATGGAAAGGAAAGAAATATGGAATGGAATGGAATGGAATGGAATGTGGAATGTGATGTGCAATGGAACGGAATCGGATGTGCAATGGAATGTAATGGAAAGTGGAATGGAATGGAATGGAATGTGGCATTAAACACGGAATGGAACGTGCAATGATATGGAATGAAACCAGGAATGGAATATAATGGAACGTGGAATGGAATGGAATGGAATGAAATGGAATGTGGAATGGAACAGAATGGAATGTGGCATGGAATGGAATGCAATGCGGAATGGCATGGAATGGAATGTGGAATGGAATGGAATGTGGACTTGAATGGATTGGAATGCAATGGAATGTGGAATGGAATTTGTAATGGAATGGCATGCAATGGAATGTGGAATGGAAAGGAAAGTGGAATGGAACGGAATGGAATGTGGAAATGAATGGAATTTAAGTGGGAATAGAAGGTGGAATGGAATGGAATGGAAAGTGGAATACAAAGTGGAATGGAATGTGAATGTAGTTAAATGGAATGGAATGGAATATGGTATGGAATGTGGAATGGAATGGAATGGAATGGAATGGAATGCAATGTGGAAGGGAATGGAATGGAAGGTGGAATGGAAGGGAATGGAATGGAAGGTGGAATGGAATGGAATGGAATGGAATAGAATCGGATGTGTAATGGGATGTGAAATGGAATAGAACGTGGAGAGGAATGGGAAATGAAATGGAATAGAATCTGTAATGGAATGTGGAATTGAAAGTAATGGAATGTGGAATGGCATGTAATTTGGAATGGAATGGAATATGGAATGGAATGGAATGGAGTGCGGAATGGAATAGTATCAATGTCGAATGCAGTGGAATGGAATGTGGAATGGAATTTGGAATGGAATGGAATGGAATGAGCATTGCAATGTCGAATGGAACTTGGAATGGAATGTAGAATAGAATTTGGAATGGAATGGAATGGAATAAACACTGGAATGTGGAATGGAACTTGGAATAGAATTGAAAGGAATGGGATGGAACATGGAATGGAATGGAAAGGGATGGAACAGGAAATGTAATGGAATGGAATGGAACGGAATGCGGAATGGAATGGAATGTGGATTGGAATGGAATGGTATGTGGAATGGAAGGGAATGGAATGTGCAATGAATGGAATGCAATATGGAATGGAATGGAATGTGGAATGGAAGGGAATGGAATGGGGAATGAATGGAATGCAATATGGAATGGAATGGAATGTGAAACGGAATGGAATGGAATGGAATGGAATGTGGAATGAATGTGGAATGGAATGGAATGTGGAATGGAATGTGGAATGGAAAGGAACGGAATGTGGAAAGGAATGGAATGGATTGTGGAATGGAAACGAATAGGATGTGGAAAGGAATGTGGAATGGAATTGAATGGAATGTGGAATGGAATGTGGAATGGAATGTGGAATGGAATGTGAAGTAATGGAATGGAATGTGGAGTGGAATGGAGTGGAATGTGGAAAGCAATGGAATGGAATATGGAATGGAATGGAATGGAATGGAATGGCATGTGGAATGGAATGCAATGAAACGTGGAATGGAATGGAAGGGAATGGAATGCCATGTGGAATGCAAGGGAATGAAATGTGGAATGTAATGTAATGGAATGGAATGCAATGTGGAGTGGAATGGAATTTGGAATGGAATATAGAATGGAATGAGCAATGGAGTGGAATGGAACGGAAAGGATTGGAATGTGGAATGGAATGGAATGTAATGTGGAATGGATTGGAATGGAATGTGCAATGTAATAGAATGGAATGGAAAGTGTAATGGATTGGAATGGAATGTGGAATGGAATGGAATTGAACGGAATGTGCAGTGAAATGTGGAATGGAATGGAATGTGTAATGGAATGTGTAATGGAATGGAATGAAATGGAATGGAATGTGTAATGGAATGTGTAAAGGAATGGAATGGAATGTGGAATGGAATGTGCAACGGAATATGGAATGGAATGGAATATGGAATGGAATGGAATGGAATGGAATGGAATGTGGAATGCAATGTGAAATGAGATGTGGAATGGAATGGAATGTTATGGAGTGGAATGTGAAATTAAATGGAATCGAATGGAATGGAATGTTATATGGAATGGAATGGAATGGAATCGATTGTGAAATTGAATGGAATCGAATGATGAATGGTATGGAATGGAATGTGGAATGGAATGGAATGGAATATGTAATGGAATGGAATGGAATCGAATGTGAAATGGAGAAGAATGGAATGTGGAATGGAATGGAAAGGAATGTGGAATGGAATGGAAAGAAATGGAATGAAATTAGGAATGGAATGGAATAGAATGGAATGGAATGAACGTGAAATGTAATGGAGTAGAATGTGCAATTGAATGTGGAATAGAATGGAATGGAATGTGGAATGAATGTGGAATGGAATGTGGAATGCAATGGAATGAAATGTGGAATGGAACGTGGAATGAAATGGAATGCAACGTGGAATGGAACGTGGAATGGAATGGAATGTGGAATGGAATGTAAAATGGAATGTGAAATGGAATGGAATGTGGAAGGGATTGTGGAATGCAATGAGGAATTCAACGCGGAATGGAATGGAATGGAATGTGCAATGGAATGTGGAATGGAATGGAACGGAATGTGGAATGGAACGTGGAATGCAAAGTAGACTGGAACGTGCAATGGAATGGAATGTGGAATGGAATGTGGAATGAAAATTGCAATGGAATGGAATGTGGAATGGGTTGTGGAATGGAACGGAATTGAATAGAAGGTGGAATGGATTCGAATCCAATGTGGAATGCAGTGGAATGCAATGCCGAATGGAATGGAATGGAATGTGGAATGGAAAGGAGTGGAATGGAATGTGGAATGGAATGGAATGGAATGTGAAATGGAATGGAATTGAATGTGGAATGGAAAGTGGAATGTAGTGGAATGGAATGCTGAATGAAATGGAATGGAATGTGGAAAGGAATTGAATTGATTGGAATGTGGAGTGGAAAGGAATGGAGGGTGGAATGGAAAGTGGAATGGAATGCAATGGAATGTGGAATGGAATGGAATTTGGAATGGAATTTGGAATGGAAAGTGTAAGGGAAGGGATTAGAATGTGGAATGGAATGTGGAATAGAATGGAGTGGAATGTGGAATCGAAGGTGGAATGGAATGGAATGGAATGTGAAATGGAATGTGGAATGGAATGGAATGGAATGTGGAATGGAATATGGAATGGATGGTGGAATGGAATGTAGTACGGAATGTGGAATGGAGTTTAAAGGAAAGTGCAATGAAATGCGGAATGGAACAGAAAGGAATGTGGAATGAAATGTGGAATGGAACGGAAAGGAATGTGGAATGCAATGGAATGGAATGTGGAATGGAATGGAGTGGAATGTGGAATGGATTGGAATGGAACGTGAAATGGAAATTGGAATGGATCGTGGTTTGGAACGTGGAAAGTAACTTGGAATGGAAAGTCGAATGCAATGTGAAATGGAACGGAATGGAATGTGGAATGTAATGACTAATGGAATGGAATGGAATGCGGAATGGAATGGATTGCAGTGGAATGTGGAATGGAATGTGGAATTGAATGGAATGGAATGGAATGGAATGTATAAAGGAAAGGAATGGAATGGAATGTGAAATGGAAATAGAATGGAAAGTATAATGGAATGGCATGGAATGTGGAATGAAATGAAATGCAATGTGGAATGGAATGTGGAATGGAATGCAATGGAAAGTGAAATGGAATGGAATGGAAAGTGGGATGGAATCTGAAATGGAATGTAACGAAATGGAGTTTAATGTGGAATGGAATGGAATGGAAAGGAATGTGAAATGGAAATTGAATCGAATGTTCAAAGGAATGAAATGGAATGTGGAATTTATTTCAATGGAATGTGAAATGGAATGTAATGGAACGTTGAATGGCGTTTGGAATGGAATGAAACGGAGTGTGAAATGGAATAGAATGGAAGGTGGAATGGAATGCAATGGAATGTGGAAAGCAAAGGAATGGAATGGAATGGAATGCAGAATGGAATGGAATCTGGAATGAAATGGAATGGAATGGAACGAAATGTAGAATTGAAAGGAATGGTATGGAATGTGAAATGGAAATTGAATGGAATGCTTAATGGAATGGAATGGAATGTGGAAAGTAACGGAATGTAATGTGGAATAGAATGTCGAATGGAATGGAATGGAATGTGGAATGGAATGGAATGGAAAGTGGAATGGAATGGAATGGAATGGAATGTGTAATGGAATTTAATGGAATGGAATTGAATGTGGAATGCAATGGAATTGAATGGAATGGAATGCGGAATACAATGGAATGGAATGTGGAATGGAATGGAATGGAATGTTGAATGCAATGGAATGGAACGTGGAATGAAACGTGGAATGGAATGGAATGGAATGGAAAGTGGAATGGATCGTGGAATGGAACGTGGAATGGATGGAATGGAAGGGAATGCAAAGGAATGTGGAAAGGAATGGAATGGAATGTGGTATCGAATGGAATGGAATGTGGAATGGAATGTGTAACGGATTGGAATGTGGAGTGGAATAGAATGGAATGTGGAATGGAGAATGGAATGGATTGGAAAGGAATGGAATGGAAGAGGGAATGGAATGGAAGGGGGAATTGAATTCAATGGAATGTGCAATGTAATGGAATGGAATATGGAATGGAATGGAATCGAATGGAATGCGGAATGGAATGGAATACAATGTGGAACGGAATGGAATGGAATGTGGAATTCAATGGAAAGGATCGTGGAATTGAATGTGGAAAGCAACGTGGAATGAAACCCGGAATGGAGAGAAGTGTAATGAGGAATGGAGCGGTGAATGGAACGTAGAATGGAATGCAAAGGAATGGAATGTGGAATGGAATGGAATGATATGTGGAGTGGAATGGAATGGAATGTGCAATGGAATTAGGAATGGGATGGTATGGAATGCAATTTAATATGGAATGGAATGGAATGTGGAATGGAATGGAATATAATTTGAAATGCAATGGAACGGAAATGGAATAGAAAGTGGAATGGAATGGAATGGAATGTGGAATGGATTGTGGAATGGATTGGAAAGGAATGGAATGAAATGTGGAATGGATCGTGGAATACATTGGAATGGAATGTGGAATGGAATTTGAAATGGAATGGAATGGAATGGAATGTGGAATGGAATAGAATGGAATGGAATGTAGAATGGAATGGAATGGAATGTGGAATGGATTGGAATGGAATGCAGAATGGAATAAGAAAAGGATTGGAATAGCATGTGGAATGAAATGGAATGGAATGAAATGGAATGGAATGGAATGGAATGGAATATGGAATATAATATAATGGAACGTGGAATGGATTGTAGAATGGATTGGAAAGGAATTGAAAGGAATGTCTAATGGATTGTGGAATAGATTGGAATAGAATGCGGAATGGAATGTGAAATAGAAAGGAATGGAAATAAATGGAATGTGGTATGGAATGTAATGGAATGTGGAATGGAATTTAAGGGAATTCAATGTGGAATGGATTGGAAAGGAATGGAATGGAATGGAATGAGGAATGGAATGTAGCGGAACGTGGAATGAAACGGAATGGAATGCGGAATGGAAATGAATGGAATGCGGAATGGAATGGAATGGAATGTGAAATGGAATGGAATGGAATGTGGAATGGAATGGAATGAAATGGAACGGAATGCAATGTGGAATGGAATGGAATGGAATGTGGAATGGAATGGAATGAAATGTGGAGTGGAATGGAATGGAATGTGCAATGGAATTAGGAATGGGATGGTATGGAATGCAATTTAATGTGGAATGGAATGCAATGTGGAATGGAATGGAATGTAATTTGAAATGCAATGGAATGGAATGGAATAGAAAGTGGAATGGAATGGAATGGAACGTGGAATGGATTGTGAAATGGATTGGAAGGGAATGGAATGAAATGTGGAATGGATTGTGGAATACATTGGAACAGAATGTGGAATGGAATTTGAAATGGAATGGAATGGAATGGAATGTGGAATGGAATGGGAAATGGATTGGAATGGAATGTGGAATGGAATGGACTGGAATGAAATGGAATGGAATGGAATGGAATGGAATGGAATGGAATGGAATGTGGAATGGAATATCATGGAATGTGGAATGGATTGTGGAATGGATTGGAATGGAATTGAAAGGAATGTCTAATGGATTGTGGAATAGATTGGAATGGAATGCGGAATGGAATGTGAAATAGAAAGGAATGGAAATTAATGGAATGTGGTATGGAATGGAAAGGAATGTGGAATGGAATTTAAGGGAATTCAATGTGGAATGGATTGGAACGGAATGGAATGGAATGAGGAATGGAATGGAATGGAATGAGGAATGGAATGTAACGGAATGTGGAATGAAACTGAATGGAATGGAATGTGGAATTCAATGGAAAGTATCGTGGAATGGAACGTGGAATGGAACAAGTAACGGAAAGTGGAATGGAATGGAATGGAACATGCAATGGAATGTGGAATGCAATGGAAATGAGTGTGGAATGGAATGGAATGGAATGTGGAATGAAATGGAATGGAATGTGAAATGGAAAATAATGTGGAAAGGAATGGAATGCAGGGTAATGTGGAATGGAATGTGGAGTGGAATGGAATGGAATTTCGAATGGAATGTAATGGATTGTGGAATGGAATGGAATGGAATGAAATGTGAATGGAATGGAATGGAATATGGAAAGGAATGCAATGGAATCAGGAATGGAATGGAAGGCGGAATGGAAAGTGGAATATAATGCAATGGAAGGTGGAATGGAATGATATGGAATGTGGAATGGAATGTGGAATGGAATAGAATGCGCAATGGAAGATGTAATGGAATGGAATGGAATGCTGAATGGAAAGGAATGGAATGCAGAATGGAAAGTGGAATGTACTGTGGAGTGGAACAGCATGGAATGTAGAATGGAATGGAATGGAATGTGGAAAGGAATGTGGAAAGGAATGGAAAGTATTGTGGAATGGAATGTGGAATGCAATGGAATGGAATGTGGAGTGGAATGTGGAATGGAACTTTGAATGAAACCTGGAATTTAATGTAACATGGAATGGAATGTATTGGAATGGAATGTGGAATGGAATTGAATTTAATGGAATGGAAAGTGGAATGGAATTTAATGTCGAAAGTGATATATAATGGAATTTAACGGAATGTGGAATAGAATGTGGAATTGAATCTTTTGAATGTGGAATGCAATGTTAAATGGAAAGGAACGGAATGGAATGTGGAATGAAATGGAATGGAATGTGGAATTCAATGGAACGTAATGGAAGATGGAATGGAATGGAATGGAATGGCGTGTAATAGAATGTGGAATGGAATGGAATGCAATGTGGAATGGAATATAGAATGGAATGTGATAGAATATCGAATGGAATGTGATGCAATGTGGAATGGAATGCGGAATGTAATGGAAATGAATGTGGAATGGAATGGAATGGATTGTGGAAAGGAATGGAATGGAATGTGGAATGGAATATGGAATGGAATGGGATGCAATGTGGAATGGAATGTGGAATACAATGGAATGGAACGTGGAAAGGAATATGGAATGGAATGGAATGTGGAGAGGAATGCAATGGAATACATAATGGAATGTGGAATGGAATGTAGAAAGGAACATGGAATGGAATGTCCAAAGTATTGTGGAATGCAAGGGAATGGAATGTGGAATTGAACGTGAAATGGAATGTGGAAAGGCCCGTGGACTGAAATGTGGAATGGAATCGAATGGAAGGTGGAAAGGGATGTGGAATGCAATGGTATGGAAAGTCGAAAGGAATGGAATGGAAGGTGCAATGGAATGTGGAATGCAATGGAATGGAATGTCGAAAAGGAATGTGGAGTGGAATTGATCGTGGAATGTAATTGAATGAAATGGTTTGTGGAACGGAATTGAATAGAATGGAACGGAATGTGGAATGGAATGGAATGGAATGGAAAGTGGAATTGAACGTGGAACGGAATGGAATGGAAAGTGGAATGGATAGTGGAATGGAATGAATTGGAATGTGGAATGAAATGTGGAAGGGAATGGAATAGAATGGAAGGTGGAATGGAATGGAATGGAATGTGGAATTCATTGGAACAGAATGGAATGTGGAATGGAATGGAATGGAATGTGTAATGGAATGCAATTGAATGAGGAATGGTAAGGAATGGAATGTGGAATGGAATGGAATGGAATGGAATTTGGAATGGAATGAAATGTAATGGAATGTGGAACAGAATGGCATGGAATGTGGAATGGAATACGGAATGGAATGGGATGCAATGTGGAATGGAATGTGGAATGGAATGGAATAGAATGGAATGTGGAATGGAATGGAATTGAATGGAATGGAATAGGATGCAATGTGGAATGGAATGTGGAATGGAATGGAATAGAATGGAATGTGGAATGGAATGGATTTGAATGGAATGGAATGTGGCATGCAATGGAATTGAATGGAATGGAATGTGGAATGGAATGGAATGGAATGTGGAATGGAATGTGGAATGGAATGGCATGGAATATGGATTAGAATCTGGAATGGAATGGAATGGAATAGAGTGGAATGGAATATTGAAGGAAATGGAATGGAATGTGGAACGGAATGTAATGGAATGTGGAATAGAATATAATGTGGAATGGAATGAGGAACTAAGTGGAATGGAAAGTGGAAGGGAAATTGGAATGAAATGGGATGAAATGTGGAATGGAATGTGGAAAGTAATGGAATGGAATGGAATGTGCAATGGAATGGAATGGAATGGAATGTGGAACGGAATGGAAAGGAATGTGGAACGGAATGGAATGCAATGTGGAAAGGTATGTAGAAGCTATTGGAAAGGAATGTGGAAAGGAAATTGGAATGGAATGGAATTGAATGTGGAATGGATTGGAGTGGAATGTGTAATGCAATTGAATGGAAAGTGGAATGAAACTGAATGGAATGGGATGGAATGGAATGTGGAATGGAATTGAGTGGAATGTGGAATGCAATGTGGAATGGAAAGAGGAATGGAATTGAATGTGGAATGGAATGTGGAATGGAATGGAATAGAATGTGGAATGGATTGTGGAATAGAATGGAATGGAATGTGGAATGGAATGTGGAATGCAGTGGAAAGAATAGTAGAATGGAATGGAATACAATGGAATTGAATGCAGTGGACAGTGGACTGGAATGGAATGTAATGTGGAATGGAATGGAAGGGATTGCGGAATGGAATGGAATTGAATGTGGAATGAAATTGAAGGGATTGTGGAATGGAATGGAAAGGAATGTGGAATGGAATGGAAAGGAATGGAATGCGGAATGGAATTGAATGGAATGGAATGTGGACTGGATTGCAATGTAATGGAATGGAATGTGGAATGGAATGGAATGTAAAGTGGAATTGAATGTGGAATTCAACGGAATGGAATGGAATGGAATGTGGAATGGAATCTTTAATTGAATAGAATGGAAAGTGGAATTAAATGAGAGATGGAATGGAATAGGATGTGGAAAGAAGTGTGGAATGGAAAGGAATGCAATGTGGAATGGAATGGAATGAAATGTGGAATGGAATGAGTAATGGAATGGAATGGAACTTGAAATGTAATGGAATGGAATGTGGAATGGAATGGAATGTAAAGTGGAATGAAATGGAATGGAATATGCAATGGAATGTGGTATATATTGGAATGGAAAGTGGAATGGTTTGTGGAAGGCAATTGAAAGGAATGTGGAATGGATTGGAATGGAATCTGGAATGGAATGGAATGGAATGGATTCTGGAGTGGAATTGAATGGAAAGGAATGTGGAAAGGAATGGAATGCAATGTAAAATGGAATATGGAATGGAACGTGGAATGGAGTGGAATGGAATGTGGAATGGAATGGAATGGAATTTAATGTGGAATGGAATGGATTGGAATCTGGAATGGAATGGAATGGAAAGGGGAATGGAATGGAATATGTAATGGAATGGAAATGAATGGAAAGGAATGCAATGGAATGTGGAATGGAATGTGGAATTGAATGAGTGATGGAATGGAATTGAATGGATTCACATGAAAAGGAATGGACAGTGGTATGGCATTTGGAATGAAATTTGGAAACGATTGTGCAATAGAATATGGAATGGAATTGAAGGGAATGTGGAGTGGAATGGAATGTAATGTTGAATGGAATGCAATGGAATGTGGAATGGGATGGAAAGGAATGGAATGTGGAATGGAATGGAATTTGGAATGGAATGGAATGGGATGTGGAATGGAATGTGGAACGGTGTCGAGAATGGAATGGAATGTGGAATGGAATGGAATGGAATGGAAGGTGGAATGGGATGCAAGGGAATCTGGAATGGAATGGAAAGGAATGTAATGGGAAACGGAATGGAACGCAATGTGGAATGGAATCGTAGGGAATTGAATGTGTAAAGAAAAGGGATGGAATGCAAAGGAATATGGAATGGAATGGAATGTGGAAAGGAATGGAATGGAATGTGGAATTGAATGGAATGTGGAATGGAATGTGGAATTTAATCGAAGGGAATGGAATGCAATTGAGTATGGAATGGAATGTGGAATAGAATAGAAAGTGGAATGCAATGGAATGCAAGGTGGAATGGAATGGAATGCAAAGGAAGGAATGTGGAATCAAATGGAATGGATTGGAATGTGGAATGAAATGGAATGGAATGTGAAAGGGAATGTGGACTGGAATGTGGAATGGAATGGAATGGAAGGGTGTATTGAATGCTTTGGAATGTGGAATGGAATGTGGAATGGAATGGAATGGAATGGAATGTGATACGGAATGGAATGGAATGTGGAATTCAATGGAAAGGAATGGAATGTGGAATGGAGTGGAACGGAATTGCGTGGAATGGAATGTGGAATGGAATGGAATGTAATGTAGAATGGATTATGAAATGTAAGGGACGCAAAGTGGAATGGAATGTGGAAGAGAATTGAAAGGAATGTCGAATGGAATGTGGAATGGAATGGAATGGAATGTGGAATGGAATGTGAAATGGAATGTGGAATGGAATGTGAAATGGAATGTGCAATGGAATGTGGAATTGAATGTGGAATGTAATGGAATGGAATGTGGAATGGAATCGAATGGAATGTGGTATGGAATGTGGAAAGGAACGGAATTTGGAATCAAACGGAATGGAATGTGAAATGCAATGCAATGGAATGGAATGTGGAAAGGAATGCAATGCAGTGGAATGTGGAATGGAAAGAAACGTGGAATGGAAAGAAACCTGGAATGGAATGGAACGAGGAAAGGAACGTCGAATGGAACTTGGAATGGAAAGTGGAAAGATAGGTGGAAAAGAATGGAATGGAATTTCGGAGGGAATGGAATGGAATGTGGAATGGAATGTGCAACGGAACGTTTAATGCGATGCAATGCAAAGTAGCATGGAAAGTGGAATGTGGAGTGGAATGGAATGGAATGTGGAATGGAATGGAATCGAATGTGGAAAGGAATGCAATGGAATGGAATGTGGAATGGAATGGAAGGGAATGTGGAATGGAATGGAATGGAATGTGGAACGGAATGGAATGGAATGTGGGAACGAATGGAATGGAATGTGAAATGGAATGGAATGGAAAGTGTAATGTAATGGAATGGAATCTGGAATGGAATGTGGAATGGAATGGAATGGAATTTGGAGTTGAATGTAATGGAATGGAATGGAATGTGATATGGAATCGAATGGACTCTGGAATGGAATAGAATGTGGAATGGAATTGAATGTTGAGTGGAACGGATTGGAATGGAATGCAATGGTATGTGGAATGGAATGGAATGTGGAAATGAATGGAATGGAATGGAATGGAATGTGGAATGGAATTGTATTTGGAATGGAATGAAACGGAATGCAATGGAGTGGAATGGCATGGAATGGATTGGAACGTGGAAAGGAATGGGATGGTATGTGGAATGTGGAATGGAATGTGGAATGGAATGGAATGGAACATGGAGTCAAATGAAACGTGGAATGAAATGGATCACGGAATGGAACGAGGAAAGAAACGTCGAATGGAAAGTGGAATGGAATGTGGAATGGAATGGAATGGAATTGAATGTGGAAAGGAATGGAATGGAATGTGGAATGGAATGGAATGGAATTGAATGTGGAATGGAATGGGACGGAATGTGGAATGGAATGGATTGGACTGGAATGGAATGGAATGTGGAATGGAATGTGGAATGGAATGTGAACTGCAATGTGTAATGGAATGGAAGGGAATGTGGCATGGAATGCATAGGAATGTGGAATGGAATGCTTAATGGAATGGAAGGCAATTGAATGTGCTATGGAATGGAATGGAGTGTGGAATTCAATAGAAAGCATTTGAATGTGGAATGGAATGGAATGGAATGGAATGTCATGGAATGGAATGTGGAATGGAATGGATTGGAATGGCATGGAATGGAATGTGGAATGGAATGTAGAATGGATTATGGAATGTTATGCGATGCAATGTGGAATGGAATGTGGAATAGAATGGAAATGAATGTGGAATTGAATGTGGAATGGAATGGAATGGAATGTGGAATGGAATGTGGAATGGAATGTGGAATGGAATGTGGGATTCAATGGAATGGAATGTGGACTGGAATGTGGAGTGGAATGTTGAATGGAATGGAATGGAATGTGGAATGTATTGGAATGTGGAATGGAATGGAATGGAATGTGGAATAGAATGTGTAAAAATGGAATGTGGAATCAAACGGAATGGAATGTGAAATGGAATGGAATGGAATGGAATGTGGAATGGAAGATAGATTGGAATGGAATGCAGTCGAATGTGGAATGGAATGAAACGAGGAATGGAAAGGAACATGGAATGGAATGAGGAATGCAACGTCGAATGGAACGTAGAATGGAAAGGGGAATGGAACGTGGAATGGAATGGAATGTGGAATGGAATGTGGAATGGAATGTAGTGGAATGGGGAATGGAATGTGGAAAGGAATGGAAAGGAATGTGGACTCCAATGTGGAATGGGATGGAATGGAATGTGGAGTAGAATGTTATGTGGAATGGAATGTGGAATGGAACGTGGAATTTAATGTGGAATGGAATGGAATAAAAAGGAATGGAACAAGGAATGGAAGGTGGAAAAGACCATGGTATGGAACGTGGAATGGGACATGGAATGGAACTTGGAGTGGAACGTGGAATGTAATGAGGAATGGAAAGGAATGGAGGCTTCAATGGAAAGGAATTTAATGTGGAATGGAATTTACTGCAATGTGGAATTTAATGTGGAATGAAACATGGATTGGAACATGGATTGGAACGTGGAATGAATTGTGGAAGGGAATTTTGAATGAGAAAAGGAATGCAATGGAATGTGGAATGGAATGGAATGGAATGTTGAATGGAATGGAATTGAATGTGGAATGAAATGTGGAATGGAATGTAAAACGGGACGTGGAATGGAATGGAATGGAATGTGGAATGGAATGTGGAATGGAATGTGGAATGGAATGGAATGTGGAATGAATGGAAAGGAATGTGGAATGGAATGGAATGGAATGTGGAATGGAATGGAATGGAAAGTAGAATGGAATTGAATGGAATGGAATGGAATGAAGTGGAATGCAATGGAATGTGGAATGGAAAGGAATTGAATGGAACGGAATGGAATGCAGAATCGAATGGAATGAATTGTCGATTGGAATGTGGAATGGATCGGAATGGAATGTGGAATGAATTGTGGAATGGAATGTGGAAAGGAATGTGGAATGGAATGGCATAAAATGTGTAATGGAATGTCGAATGGTACGCGGAATGGAATGGAATGGAATGTGCAATGGAATGGAATGGAATTGAATGGATTGCGGAATGGAACTCGGAATGGAATGGAATAGAATGTGGAATGGAATGGAATGGAATGTGGAATGGAATGTCGAACAAAATGGAGTGGAATGTGGAATGGAATGTGGAATGGAGTCACGTGGAACGGGGAATGGAATGTGGAATGGAATAGAATGGAATGTGGAAACTAATGTGGAATGCAATGCAATGGAATGTAGAATCGAATAGAATGTGGAATGGAATGGAATAGAATGTGGAATGGAATGTGGAATGGAATGTAGGGAATGGGGAATGGAATGTGGAATGGAATGGCGTGGAAAGTGGAAGGGAAAGTGGAATGGAATGGAATGGATTGTGGAATGGAATGGAATGGAACGTGGATTGGAACATGGAATGGAATGAGGAATGGAATGGAATGGAATGTGGAATGGAATGGAATGGTATGCGGAATGGAACGGAGTGAAATGTGGAAAGGAAAGTGGAATGGAACGTGCATTGGAACGAGGATTGGAACGTGGAGATAAAAGTGGAATGGAATTTGGAATATGGAACCGAAAGGAATGTAATGTGGAATGGAAAGGAATAGAACTTGGAATGGAATGAAATGAAATGTGGCATGGAATGGAATGGAATTTCGAATGGAATGTGGAACGGAATGGAATGCAATGTGGAATGGAGTGGAATGGTATGTGGAATGGAATGGACTAGAATGTGGAAAGGAATGAAACTGAATGGAATGTGGAATGGAATGAAATGAAAGGTGGAATGGAATGGAACGGAATGTGAAATGGAAAGGAATGGAATGTGGGATGGCATGGAATGGAATGTGGAATGGAATGTGGAATGTAATGGACTGGAATGTGGAAAGGGATGGAAAAGAATGTGGAATGGAATGCAATGGAATGTGGAAAGGAATGCAATGGAATGTGGAAAGGAATGTGGAATGGAATGCAATGGAATGTGGAATGGAATGTGGAATAGAATGTGGATTAGAAGGTGGAATGGAATGGAATGGAATAGAATGGAATGGAATGTGGAAAAAAATGGAATGCAGAATGGAATGGAATGTGCAATGGAATGTGGAATGGAATGGAATGGAATGTGGGAAGGAATGTGGAATGGAATGTGGAATTGAACGTGAAATGGAATGGAATGGAATTTGACATGGAAAGTGTAATGGAATGGAATGGAATGTGGAATGGAACGTGAAATGGAACGTTGAATCGAATGGAATGTGGAATGGAAGGTGCAATGCAATGTGGAATGGAATGGAATGGATTGGAATGTGCAATGGAAAGGAATGTGGAATGGAATGGAATGGGAAGCGGAATGGAATGGAATTTGGAATGGAATGGAATGTGGAATGGAATGCAGTGGAAAGTTATATGGAATTGAATGTGGAATGGAAAGTGTAATGGAATTTAATGGATCGTGGAATGGAATGTGGAATGCAATGGTATGGAATGTGGAATGGAAAGTGGAATGGAATGGAATTTAATCTGGAATATAACGGCATGTGGAACGGAAAGAGGAATGGAATGGAATGAAATGTGGAATGGAATGTGGAATGGAACGTGCAATTCTATGGAATGGAAAGTGGAACGGAATATGGAATGAAACGTGCAATAGAATGTGGAATGAATTGTGGAATAGGAAGTGGACTGCAATGTGCAATGGAATGTGGAATGGAAAGTGGAACGGAATGGAATGGAATGTGGAATGGAACGTAGAATGGATTGTGGAGTGTAATGTGGAATGGAATGTGCAGTGGAATGTGGAATGGAATGTGGAACGGAAAGAAATGGAACGTGGAATGGAATGGAATGGAAGGTGGAATGGAATGGAATGGAATGAGGAATGGAACGTGGAATGGAATAAAAATGGAATGTGGAATGGAATGGAATGGCGTGTGGCACGGAATGTGGAATGGAATGGAATGCATTGTGGAAGGAATGTGGAATGAAATGGAATGGAATGTGGAAGGGAATGTGGAATGGAATGTAGAATGGAATGGAATGTGGAAAGGAATGTGGAATGGAATGAAATGGAATGTTGAATGGAATGTGGAAAGGAATGTAATGGAATGTGGAATGGAATGTGGAATATAATGGAAAGGAATGTAATGTGGAGTGGAATGGAATGGAATGGAATGTGAAAGGGAATGTGGAATGCAATATGGAATGAAATGTGGAATGGAATGTGGAATGAAATGGAATGGAATGTGGAATCAAATGTGGAATGGAATGAAATGAAAAGTGGAAAGGAATGTTTAATGGAATGGAATGCAATTTTGAATGGAATGTGGAATGTATTGTGGAATGGAACGTCGAATGGAATGAAAAGGAATGTGGAATGGAACGTGGAGTGGAATGGAAGGGAAGATGGAATGGAACGTGGAATGAAACGTGGAATGGAATGTGGAATGGAAAGTGGAATGGAATGTGCAGTGGAATGTGGAATGGAACGTGGAATGGAATGGAATGGAAAGTGGAATGGAACGTCGAATGGAATGGTATGGAACGTTGAATGGAACGTGGAATGGAATGAGGAGTGGAATGTGGAATAGAACCTGGGAAGAAATGGAATGGAATTTGGAATGGAATGGATTGTTTAATGGAATGTGGAATTGAATGTGTAAAGGAAAGTGGAATGGAACGTGCAATGGAATGGAATGGAATGAGGAATCGTATGGATTGGACACTGGAATGGAATGTAGAATGGAATGTGGAATACAATGGAAGTTGGAATGGCATGTGGAATGGATTGGAATGGAATGGAATGTGGAATGGAGTGTGGAATAGAATGGGGAATGGAATGTGGAATGGAATGTGGAATGAAATGTGGAATGGAAAGTGGAATGTTTGGAATGTGGAATGGGGAATGGAAAGTGGAATGCAATGGAATAGGAAGTCGAATGGAAGGTGGAATTGAACGGAAAGGAACGTGGAATGGAATGTGGAATGGAATGTGGAATGGAACGTGGAATGGAATGGAATGGAATGAGGAATGGAATGTAGAATGGAATGTGGAACGGAATGTGGAATAGAATGGAATGGAATGTGGAACGGAAGGTGGAATGGAAAATAGAATGGAATGTAATGGAATGTGGAATGGAATGTGAAATGGAATGTGGAATGGAATGGAATGGAATGCGGAATGGAACATGTAATGCAATGGAATGGATTCTGGCATGGAATGTAGAATGGAATGTGGAAAGGAACGTGGAATGGAATGGAAAGGAATGTGGAATGGAACATGCCATGGGATGGAATTGAACATGGAAAGGAACGTGGAATGAAACGTGGAATGGAATGTGGAATGGAACGTGAAATGGAATATGAAATGGAAGGATTAATGGAACGTGGAATGGAATGGAATGGAAAGTGGAAATGAACGCGGAATGGAATGGTATGGAACGTGGATTGAAACGTGGTATGGAATGTGGGATGAAACGTGGAATGGAACGTGTAATGGAATAGAATGGAATGTGAAATGGAATGTGGAATGGTATGTGGAATGGAAAGTGGAAAGGAATGTGGAATGGAATGGAATGGAATGTGGAATGGAA